>NW_005369061.1:555887-570646 GCF_000412655.1 Myotis brandtii | reverse complement strand
ATTTTGTTGAGGATTTTAGCATCTATGTTCATCAAGGATATTGGCCTGTAGTTCTCTTTTTTTGTGGTGTCTTTACCTGGTTTTGGGATTAGGGTAATGCTGGCTTCATAGAAAGAGCTTGGAAGTATGCCTTCCTCTTGAATTTTTTGGAATAGTCTGAGGAGGATAGGTTTTAGTTCTTCTTTGAATGCTTGGTAGAACTCCCCGTAAAGCCGTCTGGACCAGGACTTTTGTTTGCTGGAAGATTTTTGACCGCTGTTTCAATTCTTCGGTGGTTATCGGCCTATTCAGGTTTTTTGATTCTTCTTGGTTGAGTTTTGGGAGCTTGTATTTTTCTAAAAATATGTCCATTTCATCTAGGTTGGTGAATACTTTTTTGAGAATATCTCTCAAAGTAAAAATAAAGAATTCAATTTAAGCTTATAAAATAATAAACTAATGAATTTCTTTATCTAGCCAACACAACAGATGTTTATTTTAAAATGAATGTTATCTTTAAAAAATAAAAATAAAAAATGAAATGAATATTCTCCTCAAATAATCATTTTAAGAGGTTCTTTAATATCCAACTATTTGAAACATTTTTGGACTATCTGCTTGGATATTTTATGACTCACAAACATTTATCTCACTAATTTATAGACAAGCATATTTTCCCTTTCTTTATTTCTTTCACTAAAGTTATTAATTTTGTGAATACGGCTCCATGGCTCAGGGCTCTCTTCCCTGTTCTGCATCTCTCTGCCAAATCCCTAAGACAGTATTTTGATGTGCCATCTGCTCCATGGTTATGCACCAACCACTGTCCTGCAGCTTTGAGGGTGGGGACTGATTATTAAAAGACAAGATGTTTTGGATTGTTTAATTTTCATCAGATATAGATGCAAATTATTCTTGGCTTTTCCAAAAAACAAATTCACCTTCAAAGGAAGAATTGGAGATATTTAAAAGAACTGAAGGCAATGTCAAAAAGGAGCTCCAAAGATACTAAGTTAATGTTGCATCATTTGCACAAGTATACTGTCTACTTTCTTTAGGAACTAACCAACAGTCTTTCAAATATATATACCAATAAGCTCTTTTATATTTATTACAAGAACTATTCTTATTACCCTATATCCTGTAACTCCTTAACTAACTGAAATCTTCCAAATAAATAAATGAATGAATGAATGCATGAATAAATAAATAAATAAATAAGAACTAGAACAAAATAGGCTACTCTTCAACATCTTACACATTTTCTTACTTTAAAAAACTCTAATCCTCTCCAAGATAAGACTGCCAAGCAATCATGTAATTTTCCCTAAGTTTTCCATTAACAGTTTTTCCAAACCTCTTTTAGCTTTAGATTTATTATTAAAAACTAGAGGCCTGGTGCATGGGTGAGGTCCCTCGGCCTGGCTGGCGATCGGGCCAATTGGGGCGGTCTTGCCCAGTCCCAATTGGGGCCAATTGGGGCCGGCCTGGGGGAAGGACCGCGGGAGGTTGGCTGGCCGGAGGGAGGGACCATGGGAGGTTGGCTGTGGAAGTGCACTGACCACCAGGGAGCAGCTCCTGCATTGAGCGTTCAGTCAACCGGTTATAATGGTTGCTTAGGCTTTTATATATATAGATGGTAATCTTTTTTACTGTAAAAAGGGCTTAAGTTGAAGTTTCGATAGAACCTTTTTTTATAGGAAATTATAAAAACCTCTAAATCTCTAATTAGGAGAATAAATGTCTATGTATCTTTCTAGTTATCCATACCTGTCCTCCTTTTACTAGCAAACCGTATTCCCAGGTGTCCTGGCAATATTTATACAGCTATAATGATACCAAAATCAACTTACCATTAGACTTAGTTCCATAACCACAGTAAGATTTTAAAAACCAAACAAAATGAAATAGGGTTTAGTAGCTGATCTTAATTAACTTTAAATGGATAAATCATCCAATCATAGATAAATGGGTCTCAAAAGACAGGAAGAGAAAAATAATAGCAGATAAGAGAGACTGCTAGATATTTAAAGTCTTAGAAGTATAAGCTAATTATAACTCATCTAAGTGCCACACTTTAAATTCTCATGGTCATATAGCAGTGATATTTAACCATTCTTACTATTAAGACTTCCTGCAATCAGGTACCTGTAAACACAGATTCCTAAGAATTCCCAAGATGAGTTAAATTTTATGGGAAAATTGCCAGTATCTGTTATTACCAGTGCTCATATTGAGCACCACCCCGTTACTAATATATTACGTCACTATGAGTCACCTTAAAACAAGATTTTCCTCCTTGTTTAAAAACAAGACAATCCTATACCAAGCAACAAGTGATAAGGTACAAGTTTAGACAACTTTGCTTTCAGTAGAAAATACATGACAGCACTTGAACAAAAGCATATTACTGCTCTTAGAGTTTTACTGTCTGTCACTGTTATTCTTACTTTAAAATTTTGAATCCTTAGGAAACTTTCAGAGGTATATCCCTGCCCACTGTAATCTGAAAAATAAATACTTCCTCTAAGAAAAGGAGGTCACTATGTCTTCCTCTATGGGTAATTTCTTAAGCAATATTTATGTCTTAGTCTTTATATGTATGATTCATTATATTTGAGCACCACAATCTGACCGGAGCAACTAAAGTATCAAAATATTTTGAGCTACAAATGCATGTTATTTACAGAGTAAGTGTACAAAGATTATCATATTACTGTATTTGTCATAGTACTTTTTGTCAGTGGTATAAGATCTTGTCAGACATATGTGTCAACACTGTAAAACACATCACCTGTAACTATTTCTGGCTCAGTGTGGCTATAGTTGAAAATGGTTAACATCCTTGATGAATGACTCCCAGAGGAATTTTATCATTAGGGTTTTCTGACATTTTGCATTACATTTAATATCACTTTGTCCTTTGAAAACCTTTACATCATAAATTTGAAAGAAAGCAAAAAATGTTTGCATAAAAATAATCAAAATACTCTTTGTGTAAATAAAATACTTTACAATTTAAACAATAAAAATTTTAACTAGTGTACTATTTGGGGGGATCATGTTCATTTTGGCCTATAATTGTGAGGCAGTTATGTTAGAGTTTTTCCCTTAAAATACAACTGATAATCTATCCTAATCCTTAAAATAGTGACATTATTCCCTTGGCCACATTCATCTGTTATAAATTTTGGCTGGTGTGGCAGAAAAAACCCCCATCATTGTTCTATGTTGCACTCAGGAGCCAAGAAGAACCCTGGACAACCTTAATTTCTTCATCCTCAAACATCATATGCTGTACTTACAGTAACAACAGCTACCATTTTCTGAAGGCCAGGTTCTATGCTAAGCATCTCATAAATAACTAGTGGCCTGGTGCACGGATTTGTGCACATTGAAAGGAAATTAATTACTGCCATGTCACCACAGCTCAGCAGTAAACCAGATTCAGGGCCAACAGTGCCCCAGCAACAACGTAACCCATGGCTGAAGGTGGAATCTCATGGCCCCCGTGAGGAATCAGGCTTGCTTCTCTCTGGTTCCAGGGTGCGTCACCCGAGAACTGCCACTGCCAAGTCACCGCAGCTTGGCAGCTCCTGCATTGAGCGTCTGCCCCCTGGTGGTCAGTGTGCATCATATGTACTGGCTGGTCAGCCGGTCAGACGATCAGATGGTCACTTAGCCTTTTTTATATATAGATAACTCTGGAGTCACATCTAATGTGCATTTAACTTGCATTAATTTGATAATATGTGCTCCGATGACAATCAGTAAATGTGAATGAAAATGTAAGTTATGTTATAGTGAACATGATTTTACATACCATTACATGCAACAAGTGCATGCAACAAAGTGAGCATGAGATGGGAGAAACCATGTCCCTTCAGACCAAGCATGTCAAACTCATGGCAGCTGCATGCAGCCCACAACAAATATTCTTGTGGCCCAGCCAACATAATGGTAAAAAACGTTTTAATAAAAATATTGTTACTTAATTTTTACAATATCCTGTTATGCATAACTAGAGGCCCAGTGCATGAAATTTGTGCATGGGGGGGGTGGGTTCCTCAGCCCGGCCTGCGCCCTTGGGGGATGTCCAACTGCCAGTTTGCGGGAGGTAACCAGCAGGGCACTTGCCGGCCACCCTCCTCCCCAGATCGCCACCACCAGTTGCCTTCCTCTCGGGGAACGTCTGCCCCCTGGTGGTCAGCGTGCATCATAGCGACCGGTCGTTCTGCCAGTCATTCTGCTGTTCGGTCAATTTGCATATTAGGGTTTTATTATATAGGATTATTAATAATGAACTCCCACATTCGCTAATGACATTACTATAATCGTGTTGCATTCATTTCCCTTACGCACCTTACATGCAGGCGCACCATTTCCCTCCACTAATACTAGCAGTGAATATTTTATCAGCCAATCGCCACGTCATTAGTCTTATATTGACTTGTTTGGTGTGCGCAACAGGAAATACTTTGCTTTTGGAGAACAAGAAAAATAGATTTATTTTCATTACGCTTATTAATTTATGCAGTTATTCAGTGTCTGGTAAATTAATGTTCAAGAAAAAATATTAATTTTTATTAAAATATTCTATTATTTTATGTTAACAATTACTCATTTATTTCTGCCCTTTGTATTCAGCATGTCTCTATCAAAATAAACCTACGTTTCTATGAAAATTGAAGATTTTGTTTTTTTGTGGCCCACATAAACTTAAACCTTGTTTATTTGGCCCATGTTAGCCTTTGAGTTTGACATGCTTGCTTCAGACAGTTTCAGTTACAGAGATGTATACCCCAAACCATGCATATTGTTCCTTACGGGTCTCTGGCCAGAACTAGGTTACATGGTTACTCTGGTAGGTCCAACAGAGCCTGGGAAAGCAAGTATATGACTTTCCATCTTAATCACTGAGTGGCAACAGCAAAAACGATGTTTGGAATGACTGTTATCAAACTTTGTCTATCATAACAACTAATGAACTAAATTATTTAAAATATCACTCATTTGTGCCCACTGAGCATTAAATTTAGACTCATGTGCTCAGTGCTAAAGTTCACTGCATCTTTACCTAAAAAGAACTTTAATAGCTTTAACGGCCCTGTAGATAACCACAAACTATAGTTTTCACTATCTTCAAATGTACTTCATCTCACATTATTTCATTACCATTCAAAGATGGTTACGCCCATTTCAATCCAGGGTGCACAACTACTCATAAAGCAACACATCTAAGCATAATACATATTTGACACAATTCAGTAAAGGCTCAAATATATCACCTATAATAAATATGCTTTGGAAGCCAACTGTCATAATTTTTTAAAATTAAGTATATAATACTGTGCAAGAATCAAAGAATTAAATTCACTTAACATTAGTAATTATTAGCAGATAATGAACGAACACTCACTATGCTAGAGTGCTAGACACTATGTTAAGCATTCATTTAGTTATTTCATGAAAGCTAACAATAATACTGTAAGAGAAGGAAAGTGAAGCTTAGAAAGGTGATTTTCCAAAATCTACACCTACTAAGTGGTAGAGCTGGGATTTTAACTCTAGAATCTGGCTCCAGAACCTAAAGTCAATTTAACCACTATGCTAGATGCAGCCTATTTTCTTGACAACAAGTACTTAAGACACAAAGTCATTATTAAAGTATCCAGAGAGGGAAACTGTCCTTTTGGGTCTGGATTTGGCAGGGAAGAAAAGTACACTAGGGTCGTGTAGAAAATACTTTTTCGACAAATATAAGGCTTAGGACTTTAAATAATGAAAAAATTCATTATTTCAATATCACTGTCACATTGCTTGCTGATCTTAAAGAAATTATGCTCTCAACTTCCAAAATGGTATTTTGGAAAGTCAGTAATACATCAAGTGAAGTAGGCAAAAAGTAAAATGAGGACAAAGAACTTTCTAATTTAAGCGGGGTGTGGGGGGGGGTGATGTTAAGAAATAACTATCCGAGGCCCTGGCTGGGTAGCTCAGTTGGTTAGAGCATTGTCCCAGTACACCAAGGTTGTGGGTTCAATCCCCAGGCAGGGGCACATACAAGAATCAACCAGTGAATGCATACATAAGTGGAACAACAAATGGAAGGTTCTCTCTCTTTCTCTCTCTAAAATCAATGGGAAAAAAAACCAACTATCTGATAAGGCATTTTCTCAACTACTGACCCATACATTTTCAAAATATATTTTTGTGCATTCAAATTTTTCCAAAGACATTGTCCATTTCAATATTTTTTCTTTCATCATTGAATTTAGGACCATATATGATCTAATCCTATACTATAAGGTTCCATTTTAGAGTTCACACAACTATTACAGAAAAGTTTTTTCCTAAGAATCACTATTATGGTTACTTTAGAATGAAGAAAGAATAAAACACAGAACCTCAATCATCCAGTTTTCTAAGTCACATGCTCAGATAAGGCAACTTGTTTTAAAAAGAGCAGACTGTTCTGGCAGCTTAAATGATATAAAGTCGTGTGCAGAGTACGGATTTAATAAATGTTTGCAAAATGAATGCAATCCAATTAAGTATGGGTGGGGATAGGAGAGTGGGGGGAGAATCTATGAAAAAGCAAGTATAAGCCCTGGACCTGTTAAAACACAGTCTTCCTCTAAGTGCCTTGAATCACCTGAAAGAACAGATGGAAACAAGTCAAAGACTAAGTTGGTGAGCAACATCTCTATTTCTAACTTTCAGCAGACTGGCATTCTGAGCAAGCTCATGCAATACCGAGGTCCAGATTATCCTTGTGTCTTTAAAATTGTTCATTTTGCAACACAACTATAGTCTTCTATAAGACAATTTCAAGAACATAAGACTTTTCATTATTAGTTTGTTTAATAAAATTCTCTAATTTTTTTTAAGTCTTATAGATTAAAATCCTACAAAATGGTGCTTAAGTGGAAATTTCCAAAGACTATTTTCTTCCTACTAAAAGCCCTGTGTTTAATTATCAAGATGCCATATCCTGCAAGAATGTTTTGTAGGCAAGTGGAGGAATTCCTGGATTTTTCAGCCACACCTTGCCTAACCAGACTTCCTTTATAGTCTACAGTTCCTTTGAAGTTTAATTGAAAACTACAGAATCAACATTAAAATGCTCAGAGTTGAGAAAGTTGCAGCTTGTATAAAACAGATCTAGAAGATGAATTAAAATATTGTACTCCTAGAAAGTTTGGTGTATTTTTTTTCAGCACTCTCTTTAAGAAGAAATAGGTTGTCTCTATTTTATGACAGCATTCAATAGTAAAAACTGTAATCAAAATGCAACCAAAGTCTGAACCAAAGGCCTCTTGTTACATGTGAGTTCATTCAGTTGCTTTGGAAATGCATCTTTTCAAAGCTGCATTCAATTTCAATTTCCAAATGTTTGGTATAGCTGGATTACACAAATCATTCTTCTCACCTATTGTTTCTTTGTACAAAGATATATTTAAACCCATGAATACATTCAGTGTCCTCAGATTCTCTATATTTAAAAAATATCTGTCGATTTCTATTTTGCCACATGATTTATAGTCTTGATCATTAAAAATGTCAACATATTCAGTCTGATTTGACTATAAAACTAAGGTGACCACTTGCAATGACCTGTCCTTCCATAGCAAAACATTCAATAGATTAATATCCTGCTAAGCATGACCTAGTAAATTGATAAGCTCTCAAGGAAAGGGGATTTTTAAAGATTACAGTTGCATTAATCATTCTGTATGGTGCTCCAGGGTCATTACAAAATTATACACAACAAACATACTTGGCATAGAGATTAACAACTAGAGCAGAAAGTCTCTAATTTAAAAAAATGAAGGTATTATTGAGTACAAAATTAAAAAAAGAGAAACACCTGAAATAAGCTATTCATTTGAACTATATTGTCATAAAGCAAGTATCTTCCCCACCAAATCTGTATTATAATGAAAAATTGCTTAATAACCAAATAGCAACCCTAAATAACCATCATTATAAAAATGACTAATACTTCATAAGTGCATGTTTATTTAGTGCCAGGCATGGTACTAAGGCACTCTCTCATTTAATGCTCACTTCTATAAAAGTACTATTTATTACTTCTATTTTACAGATGGGCAAACTGAAGCATGGAGTAATTGAGTTGTCTGAGTCTAGTAAATTGTAAAGGCAGTATTCAGATTCAGGCAGAGAGTTCCCAAACCACCACTACGCAAGACTGCTTCACGTTTCTATAGGTATTTTTGAAGGCCTAAGAAGAAAGAAATGAAAATACTTTCAGGGCTTCAACCCCCATGTGGACTATACTAGAATCATTGACAGACACTATTTTTATTCTAAACCACAATTGCTTTCTCAAACTCTAAAGATTAAATGAGCTTCCTTAATAGATTAAGATAATATGTTATGAGAAGCAAACATGTGGTTTAATTCTTGTCTGAGACATGCTAAATATTGTAATTGTGAAGAAAAGGCTCTCTCAAATTGTTGTTGTTTCTATAAAAGTGTCTAAAGCAACAAGTAGAGAATCACTACTCCAATGAGGAAGTTGCACAGAGATGTCTTCCCTTAAACTTCTATATACATAATTTCATACATTCCCCTATCTGTCTGAATCAGTAAAAATGAGGTTGTTGGGTGTTTTTGTTTGTTTTTCCCCCTTTAAGCAGGGAAAGGTATGGAGGTGGGAGAGGTGAGGGGCAAGGTAATACCTACAAACACACACTTTCCAAAGATAGAAGCTTCAGTATCTGGCTGCCATACCTTAAACACTATCTTACAACAATCACACCATAGATGAAGTTGGCTTCTGATTGTAAATGAAAATGAAAGGATTAATATTTAGAAGTAAATAACGTATCTTTCATTTTCTTAGCTGAAAAGATCTTTATTTCTCCATTTTTCCCAATTAGTCTGTTCCACATTCCCGGCCCATTATTCTCTATTGCACTCACATTTTAGGTTTGATTATACATGCTTAGTTTGTGGCTGCTTTCCCCCACTAGACCTGTAAATTCCAAGGCAAAGATGATGCTTTATATAATCCCACAGTGCTTGAGAGGCTCTCAACAAGCTTCTGTTGAACTGAGTTTATCAAGCACCAAGGCAAAAGCAGCAAAATTACTCAAGTTGCAGTAATTTCAAACTAAAGCAGGACAAACATGAAGCAACATGGTTAATAAAATGGAAACAACTCAAACAGCACCTAGACATAGAGACTAATTCTAACAGCTGGAAGGTAATTTAGTCTTGGAGTGTGGCAACCAAAGGTTTAATCCCAGCTCTGATACTCCTAGCTGGGGGAGTCTAAACACCTCTCTGAAAATCAATTTCTTCATCTGTAAAATAGGAACAATAATAGTTGTGATGCCTGTTTAACGCCAAACCCAGTGTCTACAGCATAGCAAACATGCGAAACATTGTAGCTACTAGGACAGTTATACGTGCCCATAATCACAAATTTTAACAAATTCACTTTAAAGGAAAGCCAAGAGAACACATATACTGTATTTAAGGTAAAAGAAGTGCTTAAGTTACAATTCAGAAAAAAAATTTTTATTTCTACAGGCCCCTTTTCTGCACTTTACGTGGCATCAGCACTGTACTGTTTGTGGCTCCCAGCATACCTCACGTCTAGCCCTGTGCCTTAAGCTCATGTTTCAGAAATGCTCTATTTCAAACCAATACCACTCAATCTTTAAGGCTCAACTCAGAATCCTTGTTGACCTTCTTTCTCTTCCTCAAGGCTTATCTAATTTGTGATTACTACAGTGTATTCTAACTACTCAGTTAATACTAATCTTTCTTCTCATATGCTAAGCTTTCTGAAGCCAGGGTCTAACTAACTGCTTGATCATCAATCCTGGTATGAATTAAATAAATAAATATCTTCAGAGTCAAGTGTAGCACGGGATACAAAAAGATACTAAATTATTATTTTTTTAATTGAATCACACAGCTCCATAAAATCTAGGCTGGAACACAGTACACTACTTATCACCAATTATTTCTAAGCATAGCCTCTCCCACTCAGTAAGGGAAATATTTCCCGTCTCTCAGGAAATCTAGGGAACCATGAGACCTTTCAATACATTTCAGAGCCAAGATCACCTCACCAGACATTCTCTGGACAAACAGGAAAATAAGCGGCACTGTGAACAGCAGCTGTGTTGCTCAGCTGGGCAAGAAAATGCAGGGCAGTTTGTTAAAGTATTTGAAAAGGACTCAATGCAGAGAACCAGTGGAAGAGAATGGATGAGATTACTGCACAAAATAGCACTAATTAAAGATTAACAAGAATCTTTAGCTCTCTCCCATGTGTACCTGGCTTCTGGCATATTTTGAATTAGGTAAAGATTTTTATCAATAATCATTTTGTTTGGTTTTGTCTTTTAAAAAAGAACTTTCCCTACTACAGCTAGGTTTTTTGAATGAATGAATGAATGAATGAATGAATAAGAAACATGGACCTGTGAATGCCTACAATGGGCCAGGCACTGTGTAGCCAATGACAGCAGGCATTTAATAGAAAAGCAGTAAAGCCCTAAGCTGCTGGAACCAGGAATAATATTTAATGGTGCTACATAGGAAAGAAGTATGGGCTCTGCACAGTGCCTTTTTTCAGACTGGGCATTATCTAGAACAGTGATGGCAAACCTTTTGAGTTTGGCTTGTCAGCATTTTGAAAAACCCTAACTTAACTCTGATGCTGTGTCACATATAGAAATTTTTTTATATTTTCAACCATAGTAAAACAAAGATTTATATTTTTGATATTTATGTTATATATTTAAATGCCATTTAACAAAGAAAAATCAACCAAAAAAATGAGTTCGTGTGTCACCTCTGACACACGTGTCATAGGTTTGCCATCACTGATCTAGAATCTGCTCCCTTTCACTGAAAGCCAGATAGAAAGGAGGAGAGACCCGAAGATACCTTTTGAACACCAAAGGCCTGCTCTTCCTCTGTACTCTTCCCAGTCACTTGAGTCAAATTTTAAAATCTAAGCTAGTTTAGGTTTATTTTCTGTCCATGTCACTTAATTAATATTATGTAATACCTGCTAAACTAACTAAACTCCTGTGGAAATAGTAATGGAACTTCAATAGAACACACTCTGGCTTATACAGCAATTTAGTATTTCCCAGAGGTGGAATTGTACACCATTAGAAAAAGGAGTAACTATTTCATAAAATGAACTGGGACAAGTTGTTAACTATTTAGAACAAAATTAATTTAATATTTACCTCATACCATGCAGTAAAATTAATTTCGCGTGATTAAAGTTAAATACAAAAATAACCTATAAGACAACTTCAGAAAATACAGGTGAATATTTCTCTACCCTATTGATGGAAAATTGAACTAAGAAAACAATGTGAAAATCAAACACGCAAAAAAGACTTTGGAATGATGGCATTAAATTTTTTAAAATATCTGTACATCAAAATAAATATGACAAAAGCAAACAAAAACAGCAAATGAAAAACTGAGGCAAAATGTGCAACAAAACAGAAAAAGGTTAATATTCTTAGTATATAATGAATATTTACAAAATCAATATGGCAAAAATATCCATGGAAAAAGTTGGGCTACTCACATCAATGACTTACAAAACAGGAAATATAAAACATATAGAATAAACATTTGGAAAAATGTTTAACCTCTGATTTTAAAAATGTAAATTAAAACAACAATAAAATACTAGTGGTTAAAAGAAAGGATTCTAGGGTCAGATACTATTCCTATAATCTTGGGCAATTCATTTTACTTCTCTGAGCCTCAATTTTCTTTGTAAAATAGAGATAATAATAATATCTACATCATAGGAGTGATGTAAAAATTAAGTAATATAATGCATGTAAGGTACTCAGCACAGTGTCTGATGCACAGTAAATGTTCAATAAACAATGGCTCTTATGAGAAAGAAAGTGAGTGATGATGATGATGATGATACTCATGGCTGGTGAGGGTACAGTGAAGCGTACATTTTTATATATAGCTTGTCAACAAAACTTGATTCAACTTTTCTGGAGAACAATTTAGCAATACATATCAAAAATCTTAAAGGGGCCCTGGCCAGGCAGCTCAGGTGGTTAGATCATCCTCCCAATATGCCAAGGTTGCGGGTTCAATCCTTGGTCAGGGCACACACAAGCATCAACTAATGAATGCCTAAATAGGTGGAATACAAATTGATGGTTCGTTCTCTGTCTCTCTCTCTCTCTCTCTCTCTCTCTCTCTAGGGTACAGTGAAGCGTACATTTTTATATATAGCTTGTCAACAAAACTTGATTCAACTTTTCTGGAGAACAATTTAGCAATACATATCAAAAATCTTAAAGGGGCCCTGGCCAGGCAGCTCAGGTGGTTAGATCATCCTCCCAATATGCCAAGGTTGCGGGTTCAATCCTTGGTCAGGGCACACACAAGCATCAACTAATGAATGCCTAAATAGGTGGAATACAAATTGATGGTTCGTTCTCTGTCTCTCTGTCTCTCTCTCTCTCTCTCTCTCTCTCTCTCCTCTTTCCCCCTTTCTCTCTCTCTCAAATAAATTTTAAAAAGTCTTAAAGATGGTCATATTTTTGGGCTTCTGGAAACAGAGCAATGCTTAAAAACAATGGAAGAACTCAAAACGGAAAAGATTGCTAAATATGGCATTATCCATCCATCCATTGATCTATGTATCCAATACTTTTGGCCCCCCTGGTGATACAAAAATATGCACAAATAAACCAAGTCCCTGGCTTAAAGGTTAGTTGGGGCGATAAGCAGTCAAACAATTAAGTATAATAAAGAGGTAGGAGCCACAATGGGTAAGTAAGGGTGCTATGGTGTGCATAGAAGGAGCACCTACCATGGTGGAGTCAGGAAAGCTTCCCAGAAGAAGTGACAGACCTGGGACCTGAAGGATGAGTAGGAATTAGTCATGTAAAGAGAAGAGGAAAAAGTGTCCCAGGTAAAGGAAACAGTGTGTACAAAGCCTAGAGATAAAGGGGAGCATGACATGTCAGCTTGACTGAGCAGTGTGCAAGGCAGGGACTTGGGAAGAGAAAAGGCTGAAGAGATAAGTAAGGTTGGCTCATTGAAAGTTTTGCTAGCAAAACTCTGTAGCATAGACTTTAGTCTAAGGGTAATACAAACAATTAAAAAGCAAATAGTTTTAGTAAATACAATAGAAGACTAATATTCATAATATATCAAGAGGGTATATAGATTGCGCCCAGCATGTGTGTGGCTCAGTGGTTGAACATCTACCCATACACCAAGAGGTCACCAGTTTCATTCCAGGTCAGTGCACACTGGGTTTCCAGTTCAACCCCCAGTGGGGGGCGTACAGGAGGCAGCCAGTCGATGTTGATATTTCTCTCTCATTGATTTTTCTCTCTCTCCCTCTCCTTTTCTCTCTCTTAAAAAAAGAAAAGAGGGTATATAGATTGAAAAGAATAAACTCATAAAACGGAAATACAGGATTGCAGTGAAGATTGCAGTCCGTAAACTCTGTTTAGTAAACTCTGTAAGTTTACTAAAAATCAACTGAATTGTATACATTAAAGCAGTTTTATTTTAGGGTTTGTAGATTATATTCAATAAAACTATCTTCTAAAAATTTTTAATAGAAATGCCTAATAAACATCTGAAAAACATTCAATCTATAATAATAAAAAGGTAATATGCTAATTAGACCAGACGTCTTCTGGATGTCATTCCGGACATCCTTCCTGACTAAGCCGGGACTTGAAGGAAACCAGCCCGGGTCCCGGTGCCTGCGGGCAGCCTGAGGGAAGCCAGCCCAGGTCCTGCATGCCAGAAGGAAGCTGGTGAGGCAGCCCAGGTTCCGGGTGCTGGAGGGAAACCAATGCTGGCAGCCGGGGAAAGGAAGGCCTGCTCTTGCACAAATTTTCATGCATCGGGCCTCTACTCTATAATAAAATACACCAAACCAACTATCTTTATCCTCAAAAATTACTAATGATTAAAACAGAAATGAGAATATCCAGTGTTAATACAGCTAGGAGAAATGAACAGTTTTATACTACGCTGGTTAGAATAAATGTTAATTGGAACAGCTTTTCTATAAGATATAAATATGTAATATAATATAAGTAATTAAAATTGTTTATACTCTATGATCCAGTAATTTTATTTCTTGAACTCTTAATAAATGTTCCAAAATGCACCAAACCAAAGTGGCTCAATTGGTTGAGCATTGTCCAGTGCACTGAAAGGTTGCCAGTTTCTCGGTCAGGGCACATACCAGGGCACATTCCCAGTCTTGGAGCCTATGGAAGGCAACCAATTGATCTCCCCCCTCCCCTCCAACTAAGCATGTCCTCAGGTGAGGATTGAAAGAAAAAAGTTCTGCAAACTCTCCAAAAATTTATCTGGAGTAAAAAAAGACCCCGAATAGCTGCAGCAATCTTAAGAAAGAAAAACAAAATTGGAGGGATCACAATACCAGATATTAAGCTATACTACTAAGCCACTGTTCTCAAAACTGACTGGTACTGGCACAAGAACAGACATGTAGACCAATGGAACAGAACAGAGAACCCAGAGATCGACCCAAGCCATTATGCTCAATTAATATTTGACAAAGGAGGCAAGAGCATAAAATGGAGTCAAGACAGTCTCTTCAATAAATGGTGTTGGGAAAATTGGACAGATACATGCAAAAAAATGAAACTAGACCACCAACTTACACCATACACAAAAATAAACACAAAATGGATAAAGGACTTAAATGTACGATGGGAAACCATAAAAATACTAGAGGAATC
>NW_005369061.1:548468-554876 GCF_000412655.1 Myotis brandtii | reverse complement strand
CACATGATCTCACTCATTTGTGGAATATAATGAACAACATAAACTGATGAACAAAAATAGAACCAGAGTCAAAGAAGCATTGAACAGACTGTCCAACCTATGAGGGAAGGCAGGGGGGTGAGGGGGTAAGAGATCAACCAAAGGACTTGTATGCATGCATATGAGCATAACCAATGGACACAGATGGGGGGAGAGGGGAGTGCCTGGACTGGGGGGTGGGGGTGGCCAATGGGGATAAAAGGAAATATATATAATACTATATGTAATACTTTTTAAAAAAAGAATTTAAATTAAAAAAAGAAAAAAGTTCTAAAATGCAGTTAAATATTTATGCCCAATGATATTCATGTAATGGAATTTACAATAGTAAAACAAAAAAGTTGGAAAACACCAAGATGTTCATCAATAATGGAATGGTTAGAACAAGTTATAACTACTCAATGCAGCCATTTAGGTGATATGGCATACATCTATGATATACATCAAACTTAAAAATGTAAAATTATATATACATCAGCAATTCAAATATGTAAAATATAAACACAGCTTTATGGCACATATCTTTTATTCTCTTTTTTTAAAATTTTTTATTGATTAAGTTATTACATATGTGTCCTTATCCCCACATTACCTCCCATCCCCCCACTCTCTTTTATTCTCTTTATTGTACTTTTCTGTATTTTCCAAATTTCTATAATGGCCATGTATTATTTCTACAGTTTAAAAGAGTTTCTAAAGCTGTCTTCAAAAAATTAAAAAGCATCACTTTTAAGTATGTATGCTTCATATAAATCAACTAGAGGCCCAGTGCACGACATTTTTGCATTGGGGAGGGGGGGTCCCTCAGCCCGGCCTGCATCCTCTCAAAGTCTGGGACCCCTCAGGGGATGTCCGCCTGCCAGCTTAGGCCCACTCCCCCGGCAGTAGGACATCCCCTGAGGGGTCCTTAGTGCTGCTGCGGAGGCGGGAGCCCGCCACCGCTGCTGCACTTGCCAGCCCCCCTGTGGGAGCACACTGACCACCAGGGGGCAGCTCCTGCGTTGAACGTCTGCCCCCTGGTTGTCAGTGTGCGTCTCAGCAACTGGTCATTCTGCTGTTCGGTCAATTTGCATATTAGCCTTTTATTATATAGGATTTCATATTTGCTATGATTTTATTTTCTCTGCTTAGGGAGAGAGTTGTGGATCACATTTGAAATATATAATTCAACAATATCTTATTTATCCATCATAAACAGGAAATAAGATATATAGTAAATAAATTTCCCAATTAATTAAAATGTATATTTTAAACATCAAAATTTTGGTGAAACTTAGATGAACATCTACCTAAAAATATACTTTACTCAATCTTGACTGCTTAAATCAAGACAAAACAAGATTAAACCTTCTTATGATATTCAGGATCATCAATATGACCATATAATATTAGCTCTGAGGGAATACTGAATGTTAGGTGGGTAGTTGGCCTTACATTAAGTACTCTGTAACTGCTTTGTTTTTTCCTTAGGACAGCTATCTACAGGTTTTCTTCCTCCTCCCTTGCTGTAAAACCATCACAGTTATCATTTCCCAGAACTATAAGGAGCCTGTCTTTAGCAGCAGTGCCACTTCTCATTCCTATTTTATAATCTTCTGAGAGTAAGGACATTAAATGCCCAAGGCTTTAAATAAGGGTACTACCTAAAAATGATCTGCACAGAGTTGGGTAATTCTGTTTTAGGTATTCAAGATTACAATATAAATGAACTCCAAAGAGAGTGTGATTCTTGATTGTATCTCAAGTCTTGGTTCCTTTACTATACTGGCAGTCAAGTTCTCGGGATCAGAAATTAATGCTGTTTCTCTTATCACACCATGGAAAGAGATGTGACCAAGAGCCAAGGGACTTAGTTCTAGTTCAGGTTCTTACACCAACCAGTTTTATAACCCTCAGCAAGTCTTTTAACCTTGGTAACCTGTCTTGCATAACTTACAAGGCTGCTCTAGAAAGTTTTAGATCATGATCACAAAAACATTCTGAGAAATATAAAGCACTACAGAAGACTAAAAGGTTTTTATAGCAGTTCACTGTGTCTGTATGGCAGCGGTTCTCAACCTGTGGGTTGCGACCCCTTTGGGGGTCGAACGACCCTTTCACAGGGGTCGCCTAAATTCATCCTGCCTATCAGATATTTACATTACGATTCATAACAGTAGCAAAATTACAGTTATGAAGTAGCAACGAAAATAATTTTATGGTTGGGGGTCACCACAACATGAGGAACTGTATTAAAGGGTCGCGGCATTAGGAAGACTGAGAACCACTGCCCTAGATCAATATAGGTATCCATTCTGAAAATTCATAGCAGAAAGAACAGAGGGAAGGAGATAATTCTTAAATTGCCAATTAATTAGGACACACTTCTGATCTAGGAATAACAATATATTCCTAGAGCTGGCATCTCTGACTCCTCCTTCCCTATACCCAATCAGTCCCCAGGTCCTTTGTGTCTTCTCCACAATCCCTCAAATCTGCCCCTTTCTTTCCATTATCACTTCACATTCCCAATTCAGGCCTTTATTATCTCACACCTGGGCTACTGTAACATCCTCTAACTCAGTGGTTCTCAACCTTGGCTGCACATTAGAATCACCTGGGAATCTTTTTAAAATCCTGATTTCTGGGCCTCATCCTCCGGAAATTCTGTTTCTTTGTTATGTGCAGCCAAGGTTGAGAACCACTGCTCTAACTGGATCCACTCTCCCTCTCTCCAATCCTTCTAGCCCACAGCTTCTAGATTGATTTTCTTAAAACACCAATTCTGTTTCTTTGTTATGTGCAGCCAAGGTTGAGAACCACTGCTCTAACTGGATCCACTCTCCCTCTCTCCAATCCTTCTAGCCCACAGCTTCTAGATTGATTTTCTTAAAACACCAGTGATCATATCTGCTCAAAAACCCCTGAGAACATTGCATTATCTTCTCTATCAAGTTCACACTCCTAAGCCCAGCAGTCCCTGTGCAGCCCTAGCTGCCTCTTCACCTTTATTGCCTATTACTCTTTCCAAATTCTTCCTCCAATGGGCCTAAGTCCTTCAGATATGCCTTGTACTTTTCTGCCTCTAAGTCTTGGTGTATATAGCCTTTCTCCACCTAGAATATTCTCTACTTTCCAGCTTCCAGCTCAACCTATAAAAAGTCAGCCCATCCTTCAAGGGCTAGTTCAAGAGCCAGATATTTGGTATACCTCCCTTTGATTACCACAGAGGAAAAAGATGGCAGATTCTAGTTAGACACATCTGGGTTTAAACTACAGCTTCAACAGCTGAGTGTCACTGAGCATATTCCTTATTTGCTCTTTGCCTCAGTTTCTTCCATCTGTAAGATGGGGATAATAGCAATTTCCCTTGGGCATATTGTGGAGTAAATGAGTCAGTCAATCCATGTAAAGCACTTAGCATGATGTCTGGCATAGAGAAAGACGCAAGAGATTTGGAGATTGATATTACTTTTGCCATTAGTGAATTTATCTTCATCTGAATCCAGACAATACTTATCATTACAAACTGACTATTCATGTACATACAGTATCATTTCCCTCACTCTCCTTCTCTATCCTCTCCCCTCCTTTTTCTTCATCCTATCCCTGATTACATGATCCTGATAAAGTATATCTCTTATAAATATTAGTATCTATAATAGTCATTCACACCTAGTAGGTGATCAATAGATTTGTTTAATCCCTAATGAAAGAATACTGAAAAACTGACACTATTAAAATTTTGAAATTCCTATAGTAAAAACATATAATAAAATGCTTACTATAATTAATTTAAAAATATAAATTTCCAGCCTTACAAAATTAAGTTTCTCCTTTCATGACTCTCTAGATTCTTTTTGCTCATTTTTAAAAAACCAACAACTCAACCTATTCATACAGCAAAAGATGCAACAGGAAATATATGCAATTCAGACAGCATCCTGAAATGCAGGCTAGAATACAGGGACCAGGAGACGACTCAGCTGAACTGAAATGGGAAGACAATTTAAAGGGAAAGGTAATTGGCTCATCAGTCATGTTAATAATGTTGATTGTTTCACACACACACACACACACACACATCAGTCCAGGATTCCTTTACACCCTGGGCCACATATAAACAACTGAAATAACCAGGCTAGTATAGCAAGTAGATGTAGAAATATCAGTCATTTAGCTCAGCAACTGAGCTTACCACATGACTAATTTAATTACTTATGTCAAAAGTGACTATTAACATACCTAAAGACTCTAAAATAACCAAGTTTGGCTAAGTAAGTCATATCAAGTGGCATGAATTTAATCATAGACGTAGTCTTAATGTATACTAATCATTCACCTCAAGAAAAATAGTATAACTTGATGTACATATATTATGATAGCATAAATGTTTTCAACAATGACCAAGAAAAATTATGTCACTATAATACTGGTTTCTAGTTTATTTGCATGATTCTACTAATCTTCAGTTGCTTTTTAAACAAAATCAATCCTGGCAACCACTAGCCTCAAAGAGTTCACTAGTGGAGTGAATTAAGATGGTCTGATAGTATGTTAGTGACTTTCCAAAAACTGGCATAAAGTACCACATATAAGAATAAAGTATTGTATATTCAATTTCTATCCCTATGATACTTGTCTTCAGAGGACCTTAAATTGTTGTCTACCTTTGAAGGGCAATTATTTTCAAATCACAGAACCTTTGAAAAAGCCTTAGAAGTCTCCCCATTTCAGGAATACTTTCTATCACCTCCTAGACCAGTGGTTGGCAAACTGCGGCTCGCAAGCCACATGCGGCTCTTTGGCCCCTTGAGTGTGGCTCTTCCTAAGCCTTAGGAGTACCCTAATTAAGTTAATAACAATGTACCTACCTATATAGTTTAAGTTTAAAAAATTTGGCTCTCAAAAGAAATTTCAATCGTTGTACTGTTGATATTTGGCTCTGTTGACTAATGAGTTTGCAAAAGGCCTCCAGACTTTGCTTGAATACTTTCAGCAATGGGCACTCACTATTTTGCAAGGCAGTCCACTTCATTGTTACAAAATTCTTGCTTACAATCATTCGAAATGAACCTCCCTGAACTTCTACCCAAGGATCCTAGTTCTGCTCTCTGGAATAACACTAGGTAAATTAACCTATGAAATATAATCACTTCTAGAATTAGGATATATTTGTCAATTAGATCACACAAAAATGCAAAAGAAAGCTTAAGCGGGGAAAGAAAGAAACCACCACTGTATACAAAATTTTGCAATTCAGGAAACTATGTTAAAATTACAAGCCAGTTAACATATAAACATAACAGTAAGCCGATTTTTTTACAGTGGAAGGTGGCACAGTGTTTATTGCCTATCTTTTTGCAACTTGAAACTACTAAATCCACCAGCACAGTTTAAAAAATTACAGTTCTGTAGGAAGTTCAAGACGGTTTTCCCAATTGCCCATAGTTTCATTCGGTCTGCTTCCCTAAAACATCTGGATTACTTTTCAATGAAAGACCCCATTTCGCCCGGCTGGTGCAATGTTTTATTTTGAAAAAATAAGTATTTTCAAAAATAAAGCCTAAAAGAATAGTGTGTGCAGGAGTGGGGGCGGGGTGAGGAACGAAGGCAAAGAAGGGCCCAGCAGGAAAAGGCTGGTTGCTGGGTATTTTCCTGCTGGAAGCATGCCTCACTGGCATAGGCATCTGAACTAAGGAGCCATACAAACGTGACCCAAGAATAAGAACGCTCGTGAGCAGTGAGTGTAAGGCATAAATGTCTGCAAGATGTAAAGGAATTGGCATCGGTCATCCTGCAGCCCCAGATGCTTTGGGGATCTCCACAGAGGAAAAGAGGAGAAGTTCAAGAAGCAGAGACCACAGCCTGCTTCTTGGGGGAGGGAAGGAGGGAAAAGACCAAGGAATAACTACCGCTCAGCAGTCCAAGGAAGCCGAACAGCACAGAACACAGGGAAGCCGGCAAGTGGCTCGGGGAAGGCAGGCAGGGAGCGAGCCTGAAGGCGGGTGCGCGGTGCTCGAATACGGGTCCACGAAATGCGTGTGGGTAAGCGGCCGTGGATGGATGTAAGGGGCCACGCCGGAGTCCCACGGTCCTCTCCCTGCAGCAAAGCAACAGAGGGAAAAGGAAGGGGGAGGGTGAAGAGCCAGAATGACTCATTCCCGAAAGGAAGTGCTCAAGCCGTAGGAAAGCATGCCGCAGGGGGCTTCGGACGAGGGCTGTTAGAGCGCGGTGCCCAGAGTGATGGGGCCCCAAACCAACGTCCCGTCGCTCCTGCAGCTCGTCTTTAAGATGGGGGGTGTGGGGGGCTCGCGGCCGCCGAGTGCCAAGGCCTGGGAAGCGGCGCGTGCGCAGTGGCGCTCGGCGGGACCCGTTGAGGCAAAGCGG
>NW_005369061.1:547490-547813 GCF_000412655.1 Myotis brandtii | reverse complement strand
CAGAAATAACCATTTTATGAGGTGGGCGCACGGCTTAACCGACCTGGGGGCCAAGAAACTGAAGGGAAACCCTGACGCCGGCACGCTTTCCGGTGGGAACGGGCTCCGCGGGACTCAGACCCCCGTTCTGAGTAGGGGTGCGACTTAGGAGCCGGACACCCTTCCGGCGGGAGCTGGGTTCGCGTTTGTCGTCCCCCTTGGGCCCGGGCTCGCGGGCTGTTTCTCAGCTTTCCCACCCTTCGGTCTCAGAGCCCGGGCATGTTGTCTGGCGAGTCTTTTGAAAAGAAAGATGTTTGACTGTATTCTCTCGGACGCTTCGAGGC
>NW_005369061.1:536423-547410 GCF_000412655.1 Myotis brandtii | reverse complement strand
GTGTCCCCTCTCCCCCGGGCCCCTGTGTGAGGACTCATTCATTATTCCCGAGGTGCGGAGAGGCTGGGCTCAGTGCTGAGGGTCCAACCTGCCATTTACCTGCCGCCTGCTTCCTGCTGGGAAGACATTGAACAGGATGTGCTTCTAGATCTAGAGGTTTCTTCGCCTCGTTTCTAGATTTCATTCTTTCGTGGACACGTGTGAAATGGAGACGAACTATTCTAAAGGAATCCGTTTCTAAAAGACAAGCCATCCGCAGCACCTTCAGCCAAGGAGATAATGGAACATCAAGATTAAAAAGGGGGGAAGAATGCACTGTGCAAATACCGTTGGTTACACAGAGAGCACTGACAGAGCGATTTCTCAGTTTGAGTGGATGCGCTGGTGGATACCAGCAGACATAGCAAAGCTGCAGAAAACGCATTCCGGAGTTTGCAGTCACTGAAGCCCACCCCCTCCCGTTGGCCACTCAAACTCTAGCAGCGGTTCTCAACCTTCTGGCCCTTTAAATACAGTTCCTCATGTTGTGACCCAACCATAAAATTATTTTCGTTGCTACTTCATAACTGTAATGTTGCTACTGTTATGAATCGTAATGTAAATATCTGATATGCAGGATGGTCTTAGGCGACCCCTGTGAAAGGGTCGTTGGACCGCCAAAGGGGTCGCGACCCACAGGTTGAGAACCGCTGCTAGGGTCTCGTTTTTGCTTTCACTCTGACGGGACTGATGAGCGCTTTCTGGCTTCTGGATGGGGACGTGCCACGGGAGCCCCTGCGCGAGCCTTTGTTCTCTCCCCGGGGCCCTGCGCTTGACATAATTGGCAGGGAGGTTCCAGGAGAATCAGACCCCAGGGTCCCCTACTGCACTGTCCTATGGAGAGGAAGCGTGCTACAGAGAAGCCAGCTGGTCGTCTTTTGCCCCCTGGTGGTGGTCCAGGATGCCTGCGAGACAAAAGTGAAGATGTATGATTCACAGATTCAACTACCTTGACTTTTCCCCAGAGCTACCTGGTAAACAGGAAAAGAGTAGATAAAAGTTCAGAAGTAAGAACTCTGGATCAGTGCTTAGAAGACCAAACAGGCAGCTGTATGCAGAGCCAAGCGATATACATAGCTGGAAGCTGAATGAACTCAAATGAAACACATGTGGCTTATAAACCAAGGAATCATTCTAGAAAAAGTTATTCAAATCAGTAGGTCTTAGAAATGTGCTTATATGTTCACTTTCTTACTGTTTCAGAGACAGCAACACTACTTTTGTGTAGCAATATAATCTTAAGGAATTCTTCTGGAAGACGAGAGAGAGAATTTCATTAATCTTACAGTGGGAAAGAGCACTGCCATAGGCTTCTAATTTCAGCTCTAAAACCTTAAGCAAATGACTGAAACTTTTTGAGTTTTCGTTTCTTCATTTCTACAATGAAGCTCTAACTCACAGGATTTTTGTGATCAAATGAGATGGTGTATGGTAAAGTGCAGTATAAACTGCAAGCCTTGTATGTAATTAAGATCATTAGTCTCTAATGTTTGTTCCAAGTTCAGTTAGCTTTTGGTAAGTGTACCCTATATGTAGAAAATAGCATCTAGCAAAAAGGGAACAAAAATAACTATAAAGATGATTCATGCCTTAATAGTAGGAGAAGTAGATTCGTGGTTAGGATGTCTCATCTGTAGGTAGGCATAGAATATTTTTATACAACGCATCTGAGGTGATACAACCTGATCAAAATTGGGATTATAAATTCACATTAAGTTTGTATCAGGAACTTAATTTATTAATTTACAGGGGAAGTATCTCTTCCTGGTATATGAGTTTTTAAGAAAACGAAGATTTAGAAATTATTGGTGCATATTCTTTAGCTTATTCACCCTTAATTGAGAAAATATTGAATGTGTATTATATGTAGACACTTTTAAGAACAAAATAAGAGTCTATCTACCTCTCTTAACAGCCTCATAGCCTGTTAGCTGGGGAAACCACATCAAATAATGACACTAGGGTTTAGTGGTAGTATGGCTTGTCACCACTGCTAGTCCCCAAGGGAGATATGAAATGTAGATGTGTACAAAGTGTTTTAGACACACAGAGGAGAAGGTCTAAGCAAATGTGGGCTTCATGATATTGGATTTAAAGCTTTGGCTGCAGATCCCAATATAGTTGCTTTGTGAACTGAGCTGGATCACATGTGAGCATTGAAATCTATGCTCTCTGCCCCATTTATACCTATTTTTCCTTGGGCTCAACCCTGGTTCCTATTTGGTCTTCGGGTGATCTGAGAGAGAAGGTCTCTACTTCAAATAGAGAGAAAATCCTAGAATCCTCTTACTATACTGGTTGAATTCGAGAAGAGAAACCAAGAGCAATATTCCCACAAGCGTGTGCCAAAAAGATAAAAGTCCTCCTACTTCCATTAATAGCACCTTTATTCTTCTCACCCATGATAATGACCTGTTTGTGCTGTTGGAGTTCAATTAATTCTTAATTTGTATCGTTTCTTCTTTGGGGGTGAAATTATAGGGGAAGTTTTGAAATTCCTGAGACCAGCTGGTTCTTAAGCTTTGAAACCTGATGAAAACTATTCATCATCTCTCCAGAAAGATACATTTCCATATTTCATACATTTACTAAAATTAATTGAGGTTAAGAATCCTGATCTGAAGTTTAAAGCAGTGCTTCTCAATCTTTTTTCATATCCTAACATCCATAGAAATGATATTTGTGTAGCACACTAGGGTAAATTAAAAAGGCAACTGTAGCCGAAACTGGTTTGGCTCAGTGGATAGAGCGTCGGCCTGCGGACTGAAAGGTCCCAGGTTCGATTCCGGTCAAGGGCATGTACCTTGGTTGCGGGCACATCCCTGGTGGGGAGTGTCTATCCCTCTCCCTTCCTCTCTGTAAAAAACAAAAAAAAAATTAATAAAATATATTTTTTAATAAAAAATAAATAAAAAGGCAACTGTATGGGCTGGATGGAAAAAGTTGTTTTCTTTATATTATATAATGAGAAAAATAAGATAAACATATTAAGGATGATAAATATTAATTTTATATATGCTTCTAAATAAATTATTCTAAAAATTTAGTGAAAAACATGAGATTGTATCTGTAAACATAACTTTTTAAAAAAATTTTGTATTGATTTCAGAGAGGAAGGGAGATGGAGATAGAAATAGAATCATCAATGATGAGAAAGAACCACTGATTGGCTGCCTTCTGCGCACCCCCAACCTGGGGTTAAGCCCACAACCTGGGCATATGCCAGGGGTGGGCAACCTTTTTATGAGTGCGTGCCCAAACAAGCAAAATCTCTGACTCAAAATTCTTCTGCGTGCCAACCCTAATTTTTTGAGAACATGTTATGCCTACTTGATATCTCTTAAGGTGTACATATGTGAAGAACCTTGAAGAAATAATAAAATTCATTCAAGCGACAAAAACACAGTATATGATGATGAAAAATACATTTATTTTTTAATGTATACATGTACACTGATAGTCCGACAGAAAACTTTATGACTCCGTTTGATATTATCAGTGGGACTTTTGCTGCTGCATCACTGATGACAAAGATTTTACATCAGGTTTATATTTCGTGACCTTCAGAGATATGCACGAGCTACTACTTTCATCCGTCAGGCTACTCCTATTACGAGACTTAACAAAATTCATCACTGAGAACAAAGATTCACAAGCGTATGTGGATGAAAACATGGAGAGTAACGCTGTTGCAAAGTTTTTTAAACAGAAAAAATTTTCTGGAATGGCATTCCAAGTCCTCAATAGTTTGTTTTCGACACTTCTCTCTGGTACTCCTGTCTCTAATCGCTTTTTTTCAATGTTTTCCAAGTCAACTCTAAGGTCAATAAATTTCTGCTTCCAAATTGAGCTACTCTGAAATTCAATCAACTGCATTTCAAAGTCAGCCATGTCTATCCATGAAAACATTTGTAAGTTTAGTTCCTCCAGTTTCATGCTGTCTGGAAACCTCATGAATTTTGCTGTCTCTTCCAGTTCTCTGAATTTCGCAAATCTTGAGAAGAACTGCTCAATAGTTGACTCGATGATGTTTAAAAACAGCTTTTGAAGGCTTTGACAGTCTGTTCTGTCATCTTTTGGGAGGTCTTTGATGTGCCTCTTGAGGTTTGGGAAATATCTAAATCTCTCACCATCCACATCCCTCTTAAAGACTTCCAGTTTCTTTTCAAAAGCCTTTATGTAACCAAACATAACATCAAGTGTCTTGCCAGTTCCTTGTAATTTAACATTTAAGTCATTCAAATGTTCACAAAAATTGTAAATGGAAGATTATCAGAGAGGGTTTCGCGTGGCAGCAAAAGTTACTGGCATGCCATGTTTGGCATGCGTGCCAGGGGTTGCCCACCCCTGGCATATGCGCTCTACTAGAATCGAACCTGGGACCCTTTAATCTGCAGGCTGACACTCTATACACTGAGCCAAACCGGCAAGGGCTGTAAACATAACTTTTTAATGTAAGGTTTTGTGATTGAAATAACTATGTAATTCCTCAAAAAGAGAATTTAACAATGACCACTTGGTAGTCATTATTATTATTTTATGTTTTTATTGATATTTATTTATTTGAGAGAGAGAGAGAGAGAGAGAGAGGAAGGGAGAGCGAGTGAGGGATAGAAACATCAATTGAGAGATGGTAGTCATTGTTGATGAGAACTTACTTTATATAAATAGGTGAGAAATTTAAAACACTTTCACAATGATTCAAAATTTACAAGTATAAATTATATTTGACTCTGATAGTTCTTTTTTCCCATTTGCTACCTCCTGCTTCCCAGATCCAATTAGTATAATGTCTTCAATATACTGGAGCAATTCAATGCTGATTGGAAGGCTGAGATACTCTATCTTTTGGGGCTATAATATGGCAGAGAATAGGAGAACTGATGTAATTGTAGGGCAAGACTGTGAAGTTATATTGTCATCCCTGCCTAGTAAAAGCAAATTGCTTCTGGTGTTCCTTGCCGATTTGTATGGAGAAATAAGCATTTTCCAGTTCAATAGCTGCATACCAAATGGTAGGGGTTATGTTGATTTATTCCAGTAAAGATACTACCTATAGAAGAGCAGCTCTTACTGAAGGCATCACCTGATTAAATTTATAATAATTTACAGTCATTCTCCAAGATCCATCCACCTTCACAGGCCAAACAGGAAAGTTAAATTGGCAAGAGATAGATTTCATCACCTCTGCTTCTTTCAGATCTTTATTGGTGTCATTAATCTCTATAATCCCACATTCTGCTCTCCCAAGAAAGCAATAATTTTTGTTTACTCTCCTGGTATGTGTGTATGTGTGGGAGGGAGATTTCTATCATCTTTAACTTGACCCTTCAGACTATAATGGCCCTTATTCCAGGATCAGAGAGCCAATATGGAAATTCTACCAGTTATCAGGTATCTATTTTAATTATACATCCAGGAACTGATTAAATCACTACATAGTGGTTCTATGGACCCACTCAGCCCCCTGTGATTCAAACTTGAATTATGACTCTATCTCTCAGGGGTTGATGGGGGAATAAGAGGGACATATGTAATACTTTCAACAATAAAGTTTTTTTTTTTTAAAAAAAGACTGTCTCTCACCTGTCCTCCACAAGCCCCCACTTAAACTGGTAGACTGCAGTGGCATTTTGGGCCCCAAGGAATTAACATCAGTTTAGTGCCAATGTTTAGAAATCTTTATAAACCTGGACATTTCTTTTTCCCTAGCACACAATCATTTTACAAAATGGCCAGACGTCCCTTGTGGAGAAGACATAGAGGAAGATTTTCAGTGTATATTAATGGCAGTGCTGCAGAATTCTCATTTAAGGGGATCAAGCCTTCCTTTCAATTAAGAGGCTTAGGTTTGGAAACTGGGTAAAAGGTCTGAATTTTCCACTGTGGTGACTGAAGTAATATTTTTTCTACCATATGTGGATTTTTAATATTATGTGTAGATGATCAATGTTTTAGTAAACTGGCCATCTATTTTATTCCTAGGACCACCATGATAATTTAGCCACAAAGATCACTAAGGGTCAAAATACCTGATTACCACTATATCTATACTTCTCTTTATGGTAAATATACCCACCTTGTCTTTGGTGGTTAAACACTGACATTGACCTCTGATACTTTGAAATGGATCATCCCATCATGCCTAGCTTATGGATGAAAGCTACCATAGAGCTTTCCAAGGATGCAAGTACTCCCACTCTCTAATGTATTTTTCAGTGCCTTAGTAATGTCCCCAGAGTCCTCTAGGGGGATGTACTTGGGGTAGTAGATGTGCAGGTCATATGTGACAAATCTATTTCAAAATTCCTATCTCCCTAAGCCTTTGGATCTCTTTATGTTATGTCAGGGAAGTTCTGGTATCTCAATTTGAATAAACATAGGCCACTGTGGAGTCTATGTTTTAGTGAACTCACCAAATGGTTAGTGTCACTCCCAGCTATAAATGCTAACACATTAAATCCTTACTTTCTGGTAAGAGTACCCATAACAAGAAATTCTAACCAAGCCAGTGTTATATTCTGTGCTCCTTGCTTTAACTCCCTTATAATATACTAGCACACATTCCCTGGGTTTCTGCCACTATGCTCCTTGCTTTAACTCCCTTATAATATACTAGCACATATTCCCTGGGTTTCTGCCACTATGTAAGCAAATAGTGAAATGAACCTATGATATGCGTGTCAGAGGTGACACGCGAACTCATTTTTTTGGTTGATTTTTCTTTGTTAAATGGCATTTAAATATACAAAATAAATATCAAAAATGTAAGTATTTGTTTTACTATGGTTGCAAATATCAAAAAATTTCTATATGTGACACGGCACCAGAGTTAAGTTAGGATTTTTCAAAATGCTGACACGCCGAGCTCAAAAGGTTCGCCATCGCTGATGTAAGCAAATAGTGAAAATCTTTTGCTATAAAAGCCATTTCCTCCTGGTCAGACTTTGTATTTACCCTGTTGGAGCATTTGAAGATCTGATTTTAGTTATGATTTTACTAGAAATAAGAGGTGGTTGTTGTGAGTCTTGAGGAAAATGGGTATCCCCCTGCAAGGCTATTGCCCAAGATGAGATTATTACAATGTTTTCAATTAAGAGGAGGTCAGTCTCCACAAATACGGAGAAAAAACTGCTTCCGTTGGCAAAAAGAGGCTCAGAGTGGCTCATGTGTTTGAGATTATCAGTCTCCTAGTCCAATTAAATGTCACCATTCCAAATTTCAGGGTCCCCCTTCTTACCAATCAGTGCCCCAAGTTTCACATAAATAACGTAGCTAGATTGTGAATTCAATTTATGTTATAAGTCTGCAACCCATAATTCTTGATGAATAGAACTCTTTATCAATTATATAATGAATTTGTTACAGTTTTTGGCTTACAGCCTATTTTGTCTCTTTTGGTTTCCATTTGCATGGAATCTCTTTTTACATCCCTTCACTTTTGCCTATATGTGTCCTTTAAGCTGATGTGAGTCTCTTGTAGTTATCATATAATTGGGTCTTGTTTGTATAATCCACTGAGCAACTCTATGCATTTTGATGGAGAATTTAATTCGTTTAGAGTAATTATTTAGAGTAATTATTAATAGGTTAGGACTTACTAATGTCATCTTATTGCTTTCTGGATGTTTTATAGTTCCTTTCTCCTTTTTGCCTTCCTTTGTGAAAAGATAATTTTCCATAGTGGTATGTTTAGATTCCCTTCTCTTTATCTTTTGTGTATCTACTATGAATTTTTGCTTTGTGGTTAACATGAGGCTTACATAAAACATCTAATAGATGCAAAATTTATTTTAAGCTGATAACTTCAATCACACACAAAAATTCTACCCTTTTACTCCCCTCCATACACACATATTTTATATTTTTGATGCCACAATTTACTTCTTTTTATATTGTATATATATATTAGCAAATTATAGTAGCTATTTTGTTGTTGTTGTTAATCCTTATCAGAGGATATTTTTTCCATTGATTTTTTAAGACAAAGTAGAAGGGAGGAGGAGAGAGAGACAGAGAGAAACATGATGTGAGATAGACATATTAATTGGTTGCCTCCTGCATATGCCCCCACCAGGACTAGGAATCAAGCCTGCAACTGAGGTACATGCCCTTGACCAGAATCAAACCTGAGACCCTTCAGTCCATGAACCAATGCTTTATCCACTGAGCTAAATCGGCTAGGGCCTTAGCTTTACTTTTAAGTGTTCATCAAGAAAGGGTTATGTTCAGCCTTTTTTCTTCTCTAGCTATTCTTACTGGATGAGCTATACTAGCAACCTCCTACAAAGACATTTTTCTGTCAATACCCAGAGGATCAAGACTCATAACAAATCCAAGTAAATCATATATCTTTTAGTAGTCTGAGTAATCAGAATAATGTATGATTTCTTTTTTATTCTATGAAACTCTTTTAGTAGTCTGAGTAATCAGAATAATGTATGATTATCCCTTCCTCAAGGATAATTGGCTGCTCTTTCATGTATGACTGACAGTCTTGCCAACCAAGATACCAAATGCTACAATTCACCAATTTACAAATCTATTGGGAGTGTGTGTGGAGAGTCCTAAACTAGATTTACAAAGGCTAGCTCACAGCCTACAACCTAAGTGGAATGACTCTAGAATCTTACGGGTGGGAATGTGAGGTGTGCAGAATGCTATACACTTTGAGTAATTCAAATGCAAACTAATGCTGTTTAGACTAGACAATGCTTCCATCATTTTCCAGTGGACTTGATTCTGCATAACTTCCTACAAATGCATCATAATACATTTCAGTGACATTCAGATTCTTACTGGACACTTCTGTCAGGCTATCAAGCAGGTAGCTTAAATGTAATGCCTCCAAACTTAAATTTGTATCATTCCTCAAACCTGTTATTCTTTCCTTTCCTTATTTCAATAAATGCCATCACCATCCATTCACCCTTCTAAACATGAAAAAAAAGGAAACACTTAGTGAGCCTTAACTAACCTCTTCTTTCACTCCTTAGATCCAATTATGCCCCAGTTCTGATCATTGTCTTTGTTTGGGTTCTCTCAGAACAGACCCTGATCTAAAATGTTGAGTACAAGTTCATTTGGGAGGTGGTTTCAAAAAAACAATGGTAAGGGTGTAGGGAAGAAATACAGGAAATGAAGGAAGCTTGCATTATTGAGTATCAAATGCAATATTGGGCAACTGAAGCTCAATGCCATTGGGTAACTCTGGGAGACAGAATAGAACATACCTCAGAAATGCTCCACCTGTGAGACTATGCAACTTCCTATTATCAATGGCTGAGGGCTTCTCCTATCAAATATTAATTTCCAAGTTCTTCTGGCCTGTCCCACATTTGGACTGTCAGGAAGTCCTCTGAGAGAATTGCAGATGCTTGCAACCAGAAGCCATCTGCATGTTTTGTAAAGGTGAAGCTGAAAGGATATGGTTAGGGTACTGACAATGTCTGGCGGAGCCTAGAGTAGAGTAGAGTGAGGGGTAGTGAGGCATTCATCTCAGGTGCAACATTTAAAGTGCAAACTTTACCTTGATTCTCTTTCCCCCACCCTATTCCTTCACACTTCCAGTCTGCTGGAGGAGTTAACTTTAAAAACACCAATTTGATCACATATGTACTATGTTTAAAAAACACACATAGAATAAAGTCTAAACTCCTTACTTTAGCATGAGTAACTCTGCAGATTGAAAATTTACCTTTTGTGGACCCTGAGAAAGAGATACCTACTAAGAAGGGCTCCTGGTGGCTTAACTGGGCTTTAAAAAAAACAAACACACACACACACCACCACCACCACCACCACCACCACCAACAACAACAACAACAACAAACAAAACACATACAAAAAAATGGAGCCCAGCAGCCATTTCTAACCAGGGGCCTCTCATGCAAATAGCACTTGAGGGAGAAGCCTGCATTAAGTTGCCTGCAGCCTGCACTGAACTGCCTTCCTGCACTGTGTTTCTGCTATCTGAGCCAGCCCTGATAGAGGAGAAAAATTCCCCGATCTCTCTGGGAAAATATATTATTTATTCTTCTGTGTTTCTGAACATTTTGTATGTACCTCTACTTTTGCTTCCTGGAATCCTATTTCAACCAATAGAACTGAGGCTTCCTCTTCCTCCCCCTCAGTTGGTTGTGCAGCTATATCCCCATCAACATCTTCACCACTGAATCAGAGCAGCTTCATTCTGACCAACCAGGACAGTGTTTTTTGGACCAATCAAACTGTGAAGATTTGGAGTCCTCATTTGCATGCAGACAGACCAATCAGGGACCTTCTATAGAAGTCAGCTCCCCTTTGGCTCTAGGAGCACTTTCCCTTTCCACCAAAGACTGAAGACTATTTCCCCTTTTTGTGCTAAAACATGGAAGACATCCTGTGGGAGCAGAACAGACGGGAGCAGAGCAAGGCAGAGCAGTGTGGACCAGCGCAGATGGAGCTGACCTGAGCAGAGCAGAGCTGCCTTGCCCCAGGTCGCCCTTGTCCAGGGCCTCTTCTCAGCCATGCTGTTTCACAACTGTGCTGCTTCATAATTGAGCTATAACACTGAGCTGTTTTTCAGTGCTGTTTTCACAGCTGTACTGTATTACAATTGAGCTGTTTTGCACTGAATAAAGTCTCCTTCTTTACTGCACCCCAAATTAAAGCTTCCTGTTGGCATTGAATTGGCACCAATGACTATTGATTGACATTTTTTACTCTCATTTTCTGCCACTTTCTTTTATATAACTACTAGAGGCCCGGTGCATGAATTCGTGCATGATCAGGGCCGGGGAGGGACGCGGGAGGTTGGCCAGCTGGGGCGGTCTGGCCCGTCTTGCTCAGTCCCAATCGGCCAGACCCCAGCAGCAAGCTAACCTACTGGTTGGAGCATCTGCCCCCTGATGGTCAGTGCATGTCATAGCAAGCGGTTGAGCAGCCTTAGCATATCATTAGCATACTA
>NW_005369061.1:533596-536368 GCF_000412655.1 Myotis brandtii | reverse complement strand
AGCCTGCACCCTCTCCAATCTGGGACCCCTCTCACAATCCGGGACTGCTGGCTCCCAACCACTCACCTGCCTGCCTGCCTGATTGCCCCTAACTGTTTCTGCCTGCCAGCCTGATCACCCCCTAACCACTCCCCTGCCAGCCTGACTGACACCTAACTGCTCCCCTGCCAGCCCGATTGCCCCCAACTTCTCTCACCTGCCAGCTCGGTTTCCCCAACTGCCCTCTCCTGCTGTCCCGGTCACCCCCAACTGCCCTCCCCTGCTGGCCTGGTCGTCCACAACTGCCCTCCCCTGCCAGCCATCTTGTGGTGGCCATCTTGTGCCCACATGGGGGTGGCAATCTTTTGACCACATGGGGTGGCCATCTTGTGCAAGGGTGTGATGGTCAATTTGCATATTACCTCTTTATTATATAGGATTATATTTTGATTGGTTGAACGGCTGAACAGCTGACTGGACACTTAGCATATTAGATTTTTATTACATAGGACTAGAGGCCCGGTGCACAGATTCATGCACCAGTGGGATCCCTCAGTATGGCCTGCACTCTCTCGCAAGCTAGGACCCCTCTAGGATTGCCAGGTCAGGTACCTGGCCTAAATAGATGCCTAACCATTTAACTATGAGAGGATTTGAGGCTATTTTTCTTGGAAGAATTGAGATGAAATATCATACTCTATCATTTAATTAATTCTCTTTTCAGTTGAAGTATTCTGCATCAGATTTTAACAAAAATGCAAAAAAGGGATCAACTAAAAAGCAGTGGTCTGCTTCTAGTTAGTTGATATTCCTTATCCTATATAATAAAAGGCTAATATGCAAATTTTCCCCTTGTTCCCCTTGCGAGTTCGACCAACCGGGAGTTCGACCGCTCATTATAACATGTGCTGACCACCAGGGGGTGGTGCAGAATGAAGGGAGACCCCGGCTGGCAACTGGCAAGTCAGGGGAGGGAAGGCCCAGGCCAGCAGCCAAGAGGCCCCAATTGGCCCTGATCGCTGGCCCGGGCTAGGGACCCTACCCATGTATGAATTTCATGCACCGGGCTTCTAGTATATTAATGAGCCTGTTACTGTTTGAATTTGTTAATACACTACCTTGGTGTGATTTTATTTGGTATGATGTTTACTCATTATGTGAAAATTTTAGACATAAAAAGCTTGCTATACTAGAGTATAAGGTATTAGTTTATCAACAGTTCCTTCTGGATAACACTTATTAACACTGTTTCCATTTTAGGAAAATGGAGAAGAAAACAAAGAAAGGAAACAGGAAGCAACTAACAGGAATGAGCCTATTGAGGTAGAATTTTCATAAGTCAGATATTAATGTTGGAGAGTAACTTGGACAAATTAATTTTATTATAAAAGAAGGAAAAGAAAAGATGTGGGTATTCAGATCTATTTTTCTGTGAAAAATTCCCCGATCTCTCTGGGAAAATATATTATTTTTATTATTTTTTATTATTATTTATTCCTCTGTGTTTCTGAACATTTCCTCTACTTTTGAACTTTGCAAATTGAGTTGCATCTGTTTATTCACTAACCTGGGAACTCTTTAAAGGCAGGCCTGATTCATATTTTTAACCCCAGTGTCTACCTGCATATAGAAGGCACCCAAAAAAGGTTTATTGAGTTGCATTTATCTGGGTGTTTTCAAACAAAACAGATTTTTAAAGAAATGGAAGGATGCTTCTTAGCAATTTCAGGAGATGGGACACTATAAGCAAAGAAAGCAGTCTGTGAGAAATTTGTAGTTTGTAGGAAGTTATGCAGAATCAATTGGGACCTATCAAATAAATCTAGTTTATATATGAACTGCTTCAAAAAGGCTTCAAGGCAGCTATTTTTAAGTGTTGGAATCTGTTGTCTCCAAAGGCAGTACTTTTGGTTTATTCAACTAAAACATGTGTTATGTTGATAAAAAGGTGAATACTCTAGTACATTATAAGCATAATATTTCAGATTAAAGAGTCCCTAGATTGTAACTGCCCTAGAGACAGAGACTATGAATATAAAATTTACTTTCTACATAGCACAAACTACACTAAACATACACAAACTCTTAAATGAATTTTGGCACAGAAGTGATTTTGATAATCTGTGGTTGAATCTATAGTCATTTGCAATGAAGTGGGGACCCGGTAATTATCCAATTTAATTCCTTAATATGAATAAATAAAACAGATAAATCACATTCCTCTCAGAATGACCCTTCAAAAAAAATGCTTCTTAGTGAGATTATTATTCTAATGTCTGTCAGCCTTTCTCACATGAATTAGGTAGCCATCAAAGTTTTACTTCACCTCATCTTGATTGTTATTTCAAAAATTAATAAGGATGACAATGTTTTTAAAAATTCAATTGCATTACTGTTGCTGGTGGGTTTGTTTGTTTTTAATGATAATAGTGATGATTACTGGGGTGAGTTTTCCTGTCTCCCTGAGCACTAGCCTAGCATTAATCTAGCTTTGGTCAGTAATAACAGAAATAACAGTATTACAGTTTGAAAAATTTAACAGTTGAGAACTCATTACCATTCAATAGAATGGTGGGATGTGGTGGGGGTCAGGGGAGATTTTGATCTTTCAGAGTACTTTGTGTTGTTTATTAATGTTGTCTTTCTCTCTTTTTGTTATTAATAATGGTCTGGTAATACTTTCCCCTACCATTTGATGATATTTTTTGCTGGTCCAGATGAGTGAGTCACCATCTCAAGAGGAACCCAAACCTGCTCAGGTACCTGGCCTAAATAGATGCCTAACCATTTAAC
>NW_005369061.1:528861-533374 GCF_000412655.1 Myotis brandtii | reverse complement strand
TTGAATTTGTTAATACACTACCTTGGTGTGATTTTATTTGGTATGATGTTTACTCATTATGTGAAAATTTTTAACATAAAAAGCTTGCTATACTAGAGTATAAGGTATTAGTTTATCGACAGTTCCTTCTGGATAACACTTATTAACACTGTTTCCATTTTAGGAAAATGGAGAAGAAAACAAAGAAAGGAAACAGGAAGCAACTAACAGGAATGAGCCTATTGAGGTAGAATTTTCATAAAAAGTCAGATATTAATGCTGGAGAGTAACTTGGACAAATTAATTTTCTTATAAAAGAAGGAAAAGAACAGATGTGGGTATTCAGACAGATAAATAAAATGGCAAATGGAAAATTAAGCTGACTCCTTTGAATCAGTTGTAGGGCGCTTCCATAGATAAATTATTTGTGAAGAGCTATTATGAATTATATATAAATAAAGATTGCTTTCTAAAATCAGAACTATTACCCTAAATACAATAACCACCAGTTTTTAGGGTAATTTCATGATCATTCTGTACTTTTCATGTTAATCATTTAAGTAACTTTGTGTTTAAATAAATATAAGACATATGAGAAAGCATTTTACAGTAAAGGGAGGCAACTGAAAATAGTTATATGGATTCACCATTAAGTTGATTAACATGAGTCTCTAAAATATTCTATTCTTCTTTTAAAAGTACATTGTCATAAGTACAAAAAGCTATTTTGCCACTACTAACCTTTAATTTCCTCAATTAAGATGAAATGTTTTCTTTCACCCACAAACATGGAAGATGATTCCAATAGTAAAAGAAATATTTTCAAAAGTCTGATTACACTATGCTGTGAATTATGTTTCTAGAAAGTATTGTATAATTGAAATATTAATGTACATGTAGCATAATATTCTTAGCATATTACTTTGTTAGCAATAGGAATATGTGCTTACACATTGAGCCAATACGTTTTATCTTGTGAATGCAGTAAATAGATTGATTACTATGTTGCTTCTAATATATAGCATTAAATCTTAGCAAAATTAAGTAGGAATGTTTGGCAACTACAAGGTATTTATCTACATTCTTTAATTGGGAGAGTTGATGCAACTTTGAAGAAGAGCAACTCATTTTGAAAGGCTTCTTTTTCTTTTCAGAGTTCACAGAGTTCAGCACCGAGTTCTGCATTAGATTTCAACAAAGATGGGGAAGAAGAAACAACAGATGAAATCAAATCTGAAGGTAAAGAACTAGCCATTCCCCTACAGCAGCAATTTTCAATTGGTATGCTGTGGCAGGCACACTTGTTATTAATAATGGTCTGGTAATACTTTCCCCTACCATTTGATGATATTTTTTGCTGGTCCAGATGAGTGAGTCACCATCTCAAGAGGAACCCAAACCTGCTCAGGTACCTGGCCTAAATAGATGCCTAACCATTTAACCATGAGAGGATTTGAGACTAGTTTTCTTGGAAGAATTGAGATGAAATATACTCTATCATTTAATTAATTCTCTTTTTAGTTGAAGTGTTCTGCATCAGATTTTAACAAAAATGCAAAAAAGGGATCAACTAAAAAGCAGTGGTCTGCTTCTAGTTAGTTGATATTCCTTATCCTATATAATAAAAGGCTAATATGCAAATTTTCCCCTTGTGAGTTCAACCAACCGGGAGTTCAACCGCTCATTATAACATGGGCTGACCACCAGGGGGTGGTGCAGAATGAAGGGAGACCCCGGCTGGCAACTGGCAAGTCAGGGGAGGGAAGGCCCAGGCCAGCAGCCAAGAGGCCCCAATTGGCCCTGATCGCTGGCCCGGGCTAGGTACCCTACCCATGTACGAATTTCATGCACCGGGCTTCTAGTATATTAATGAGCCTGTTACTGTTGAATTTGTTAATACACTACCTTGGTGTGATTTTATTTGGTATGATGTTTACTCATTATGTGAAAATTTTTAACATAAAAAGCTTGCTATACTAGAGTATAAGGTATTAGTTTATCGACAGTTCCTTCTGGATAACACTTATTAACACTGTTTCCATTTTAGGAAAATGGAGAAGAAAACAAAGAAAGGAAACAGGAAGCAACTAACAGGAATGAGCCTATTGAGGTAGAATTTTCATAAAAAGTCAGATATTAATGCTGGAGAGTAACTTGGACAAATTAATTTTCTTATAAAAGAAGGAAAAGAACAGATGTGGGTATTCAGACAGATAAATAAAATGGCAAATGGAAAATTAAGCTGACTCCTTTGAATCAGTTGTAGGGCGCTTCCATAGATAAATTATTTGTGAAGAGCTATTATGAATTATATATAAATAAAGATTGCTTTCTAAAATCAGAACTATTACCCTAAATACAATAACCACCAGTTTTTAGGGTAATTTCATGATCATTCTGTACTTTTCATGTTAATCATTTAAGTAACTTTGTGTTTAAATAAATATAAGACATATGAGAAAGCATTTTACAGTAAAGGGAGGCAACTGAAAATAGTTATATGGATTCACCATTAAGTTGATTAACATGAGTCTCTAAAATATTCTATTCTTCTTTTAAAAGTACATTGTCATAAGTACAAAAAGCTATTTTGCCACTACTAACCTTTAATTTCCTCAATTAAGATGAAATGTTTTCTTTCACCCACAAACATGGAAGATGATTCCAATAGTAAAAGAAATATTTTCAAAAGTCTGATTACACTATGCTGTGAATTATGTTTCTAGAAAGTATTGTATAATTGAAATATTAATGTACATGTAGCATAATATTCTTAGCATATTACTTTGTTAGCAATAGGAATATGTGCTTACACATTGAGCCAATACGTTTTATCTTGTGAATGCAGTAAATAGATTGATTACTATGTTGCTTCTAATATATAGCATTAAATCTTAGCAAAATTAAGTAGGAATGTTTGGCAACTACAAGGTATTTATCTACATTCTTTAATTGGGAGAGTTGATGCAACTTTGAAGAAGAGCAACTCATTTTGAAAGGCTTCTTTTTCTTTTCAGAGTTCACAGAGTTCAGCACCGAGTTCTGCATTAGATTTCAACAAAGATGGGGAAGAAGAAACAACAGATGAAATCAAATCTGAAGGTAAAGAACTAGCCATTCCCCTACAGCAGCAATTTTCAATTGGTATGCTGTGGCAGGCACACTAACTAGTGTGCCACAAGAAATTTTAAAACATGCAATACCTGACGATTTAGTTGGGGCACTGACCTCTTTTCCCTTAGATTGTCAAATTTAAAAAATGACAACATGACAATAGCCATCAGGTGTGAATGAATCAAATTGTACCTATATTTTTTTGTCAAATCAGCAAAAATACTTTTGGTGCACTGCAGAATTTTAGTAATTAGCTTATGTGTGTCATAAGATGAAAAAGATTGAAAATTGCTGCTCTGCACAACACAATTTAAAACTATTATGTAGTTTTTATTAGGGATACATTTCTCAAGATTTTGCCCTTTAAAAATATAATCCTAGGAGTATTTTAAATGCAGTTTGGAAATAGTTTGAAATGTATCCCCTTTAACTTCTATTAATACTTTTAAGGCAATATTATGACTATTCATCTTGTACTAAAAGAGGAAATTAGCTAAGATTGGGGACATACCAGAAAACCCATTAATCCTATATATATATAATAAAAGTGTAATATGCTAAGTGTCTGACCATTTGACCAGTCCACCAGTCACTATAATGTGCACTGACCACCAGGGGGCAGACACTTCGACCGGTAGGTTAGCTTGCTGCTGGGGTCTGGCTGATCAGACTGGGCGAGATGGGCCAGGCAACCCTGGAACCCTCCCACAGTCCCTCCCAGGCAGCCAACCTCCCTCGGTCTGTCCCCAGCAGGCTGACCCTTATTGGCCCTGCTCGGGACTGGGCAAGACAACCCAGGCTGAGGGACCCCAACGGTGCACGAATTCGTGCACTGGGCCTCTAGTACAAACATAAAGTGAGGAGCCATAGTGCTTAGGCCTGCATATTGTTTTTCTGTGAAGCAACTAACAGGAATGAGCCTATTGAGGTAGAATTTTCATAAAAAGTCAGATATTAATGCTGGAGAGTAACTTGGACAAATTAATTTTCTTATAAAAGAAGGAAAAGAACAGATGTGGGTATTCAGACAGATAAATAAAATGGCAAATGGAAAATTAAGCTGACTCCTTTGAATCAGTTGTAGGGCGCTTCCATAGATAAATTATTGTGAAGAGGCTATTATGAATTATATATAAATAAAGATTGCTTTCTAAAATCAGAACTATTACCCTAAATACAATAACCACCAGTTTTTAGGGTAATTTCATGATCATTCTGTACTTTTCATGTTAATCATTTAAGTAACTTTGTGTTTAAATAAATATAAGACATATGAGAAAGCATTTTACAGTAAAGGGAGGCAACTGAAAATAGTTATATGGATTCACCATTAAGTTGATTAACATGAGTCTCTAAAATATTCTATTCTTCTTCTCTTAAAAGTACATTGTCATAAGTACAAAAAGCTATTTTGCCACTA
>NW_005369061.1:506692-528576 GCF_000412655.1 Myotis brandtii | reverse complement strand
CTTTTCCCTTAGATTGTCAAATTTAAAAAATGACAACATGACAATAGCCATCAGGTGTGAATGAATCAAATTGTACCTATATTTTTTTGTCAAATCAGCAAAAATACTTTTGGTGCACTGCAGAATTTTAGTAATTAGCTTATGTGTGTCATAAGATGAAAAAGATTGAAAATTGCTGCTCTGCACAACACAATTTAAAACTATTATGTAGTTTTTATTAGGGATACATTTCTCAAGATTTTGCCCTTTAAAAATATAATCCTAGGAGTATTTTAAATGCAGTTTGGAAATAGTTTGAAATGTATTCCCTTTAACTTCTATTAATACTTTTAAGGCAATATTATGACTATTCATCTTGTACTAAAAGAGGAAATTAGCTAAGATGGGGGACATACCAGAAAACCCATTAATCCTATATATATATAATAAAAGTGTAATATGCTAAGTGTCTGACCATTTGACCAGTCCACCAGTCACTATAATGTGCACTGACCACCAGGGGGCAGACACTTCGACCGGTAGGTTAGCTTGCTGCTGGGGTCTGGCTGATCAGACTGGGCGAGATGGGCCAGGCACACCCTGGAGCCCTCCCACAGTCCCTCCCAGGCAGCCAACCTCCCGCGGTCTGTCCCCAGCAGGCTGATCCTCATTGGCCCTGCTCGGAACTGGGCAAGACAACCCGATTGCTGGCCAGGCTGAGGGACCCCACCGGTGCACGAATTCATGCACTGGGCCTCTAGTACAAACATAAAGTGAGGAGCCATAGTGATTAGGCCTGCATATTGTCTTTCTGTTTTTTCTTTTTACCCCTGTACCTGACCACACATTTATTCTGTTTGACTTCTAGCCCCATTTTTTCTTTTTACCCCTGTACCTGACCACACATTTATTCTGTTTGACTTCTAGCCCCATTTTTTCTTTTTACCCCTGTACCTGACCACACATTTATTCTGTTTGACTTCTAGCCCCATTTTTTCTTTTTACCCCTGTACCTGACCACACATTTATTCTGTTTGACTTCTAGCCCCATTTTTTCTTTTTACCCCTGTACCTGACCACACATTTATTCTGTTTGACTTCTAGCCCCATTTTTTCTTTTTACCCCTGTACCTGACCACACATTTATTCTGTTTGACTTCTAGCCCCATTTTTTCTTTTTACCCCTGTACCTGACCACACATTTATTCTGTTTGACTTCTAGCCCCATTTTTTCTTTTTACCCCTGTACCTGACCACACATTTATTCTGTTTGACTTCTAGCCCCATTTTTTCTTTTTACCCCTGTACCTGACCACACATTTATTCTGTTTGACTTCTAGCCCCATTTTTTCTTTTTACCCCTGTACCTGACCACACATTTATTCTGTTTGACTTCTAACCCCATACTTAACTGAAATCCCACATAATTATGCAGATTGAAAATGTATTATGATCCAGAAGGCAGCAAATAAGTGGGCAAGACATTCATTCCTTTCACTGGTTTGTCTTTTTTTTAAATATATGTTTTTATGTTTAATCATAAGTTAAAAAAATGAGAAAACACCAAACCTACACATAATGCCAATAACTTTTAAAATCTTTACACCAAATGCTATTAATAATGTTAGTTCTGCCCTGGCCGGGTTTGGCTCAGTGGATAGAGTGTCGGCCTGCGTTTTTTTCCCAGGTTCAATTCCGGTCAAGGGCATGTGCCTTGGTTGCGGGCACATCCCCAGTGGAGGGTGTGCGGGAGGCAGCTGATCGATGTTTCTCTCTCATTGATGTTTCTGACTATCTCTCTCCCTTCCTCTTTGTGAAAAATCAATAAAACATATTTTTAAAAAATGTTAGTTCTTCTAATTTCAGATACATAGTGAAACCTGTGTGACAGAAATTCTTTACAATATTTTCAATTTAACAATTTCAATTAATTGAAATTCCCTTCAATTCAGTTTACAAGTATTGAGTTTTTAGTATATGATACACTATGCAAGGCTGAATTACAATAATAATTATTGAAGTGTTTTCCAAACTATAAATTGCTTTGTATATGCTAGTTATAACTTTTAGATGCTTACTTTTCTACAAAGCGTTTCTCTGTCTTTTTAACCAATTTAAGCAATGACTATTTCTTCTTATTAATACACATTTTAATATTTACACATTAAGAACCAAACTTTCCAACATTTGTTCTGTTGTTATTGTAAACTTAGGACAATTTTCACAGCATCGCTAACTTTTTAAGAAGTTTCTTTGCAAGTCCCTGTCCACCTGTCTTCCCCTCACCCCATACCAGTCTCTTGGTTTCACTTCCTTCTCACTCCCATACTCTACCACCACTATTTCATACATATACTTTGCCTTTACCTTAATCACTTGGGCCATGCTTATAAATGAACTCTTTCCTTTTAAACATGCCAAACAAAACTGTGATCTAGGTAACTTGTTATAAATTTAATTAGGTGTTCACATTAATCAGTTATGGCTAAATTTGCACCTGCAAAACTTCACATATGTATTCTTTTATGTAATTTATTGTCTCTCTAGAAAACATATTAATCAATAGTTTTTGGTCTTTCCTGTTCTTATACTTTCAATTTCTGTTATTGCTTTTCCACGTATAGTAGAAGCAGTGGTTCTCAACCTTCCTAATGCCGAGACCCTTTAATACAGTTCCTCATGTTGTGGTGACCCCCAACCATAAAATAATTTTCGTTGCTACTTCATAACTGTAATTGTGCTACTGTTATGAATCGTAATGTAAATATCTGATATGCTATATGTGTTTTCCGATGGTCGCGACCCACAGATTGAGAACCGCTGATTGTGTTTTGTTTGTGTAAGTCTATTCATCTCAGAACATGATATATACTGAAAACATTGCAGTTCCTTGTTGCAATATTAAATGCAATGAAATATACTTAATTTATTCAGTGATCGGTCATAATTAAATCTAATATTCTGAACCTCCCTTTGTGAGTGAATGTGTGTGTGTGTGTGTGTATAAGTAAGACGTGGGAGGAGAAACTGTTACTGCAATTTTAACATGTTAAAGGAAGTGTTTTTATCCTTATTATATATTTGTCAAAATGATGGCATCTTGCCAGGCAGCTCCCAGAATGTGCTCAAATACATATCTTTGCATAGAAAATACTGTGGTTAAATATACCATATGAATTTTTCACTTCTTTGTCTTAATTGTTTTACTTTTTAGACTATGAGTTTAACTTGCATTTTGAGAAATCTTTTTTTTTAAAAAAACTATCAATTTGCTCAGCTCTGTTCTCATTACAGAGCCTAAGATTAAACAAAGTTTTGTAGGAAAATGCCTTTTCCTGTAGCTATTGAATTTATTTCTAGTAGCATTAAGTAGTGTTTCTTTTCCTCTGCTTTCACAGTAGTCTTTCTACATTATGTGGAAATGTTAAAAAATCCTGATAAGACCAAGCCAGCTGAGTTTCAGACAGGGTCTGTGTTTAAAGAGAACATCACACATCTAGTTGAATAGCCCTGCTGGGTCAATTTTCACTAATTTAATCAGGAGACAGGCCCACTAATGTTACATGCCTTCTTGTGAAGAAAGAGTCTACTAAGGCTTATTATAATGTGGATTATAATTCATTCCTACTTATGTCCTTAAATAGGGTTGTACCGAGGCCATGCTCAGCAGTGGGCTATGCACTAAGTGCAGGAAATGATAAAAGTCACTTGTAAGGCTGGACCTTTCGCACAATATGAATAAGGAATTATTTAGTTGAAAGCATTTATGCCCATAGTGCGTAAATGAATAGGTCTTTGTATGTTAGAAGGTGGATTAATACAAGGGTGAAGGTGTGTATGTTAGTGTGCATAAAAGGCTATTAATTCTATGAAGAGTTTAGGAAGAAAATCCTGAAATAGAATTTCAGTGCCTAGCATAGTACTAGGCACAAAGTGAGACATCAATAATTATTTATTGAATGAATGTACACATGAATAAAAACATCTGTAAAAGGTTTAGGAATGTCCACAGACCTGCTTTTCTTTTTTAAAAGTACCTGTTTGAAACTATATTCAAATGAATCTGAGTTAATTTTTCCTTGGGGCAGTGCTGTAATTTATGATCCTTGAATTCAGAGGTCACTCAATCAAAAGACAGTTGTATGTAGGCTTAATCAGAATCCTGATTTATTGACCCTGCTATTGCTGTACCTCCTTTTCTTTTATTGGTTTTATGGCCCTACGAGAGAAGTGTTTGACTAGAGTTATAACCAAACACACATCTATTTCTCTTCTACGTATCAGTGGGGACAACGTAAGCACTAGGATTATTGCTTAGCAACTTATAATATCTAAGAATACTAGAGGAGCACTAATAGGCTGTAACGAAGATAGAGAATGCCCTAGTTCATGTGGGGGTTTATAATGGGTTGTGGCAGATGGGTAGATATTAATTTGCTATACATCTGTAGCACTACTTTTATTTATTTGTCTTTTAAAATATATTTTATTGATTTTTTTACAGAGAGGAAGGGAGAGGGATAGAGAGTTAGAAACATCGATGAGAGAGACACATCGATCAGCTGCCTCCTGCACACCCCCTACTGGGGATGTGCCTGCAACCAAGGTACATGCCCTTGACTGGAATTGAACCCGGGACCCTTCAGTCCACAGGCCGACGCTCTATCCACTGAGCCAAACCAGTCAGGCTGTAGCACTACTTTTAAAGCAGAAGGAATATATGTCTTGCATTATGCTGGAAAGGTTCGAAGCAGAGAGAATACATTAGAACCTGCACACTTTCAAGAACTGCTCTTACACACTTATTTAAAATCAAAATATAAACAATGTATATTAATGAGCAGTGTTACAAAACAGAATGGATTTCCTTTCCCCAAAAAAAGTGGTCAATTTTTTTCTAAATCCAACCGAGATGTAAAAGGAGAGCATTATACTACCTTCCACACTTCCCCATATTGAAATAAGAGAATTAGCCAAAAAGGAAATAAAAACTTGGGAGGGAGGTTCATAAATACTATCTACTATTGGGTATAAGACATTGTTTAGATTAAATATTGGCTTTTCAAGGGTTTCTTTTTTTAAAAAATATATTTTATTGATTTTTTACAGAGAGGAAGGGAGAGAGATAGATAGTTAGAAACATCGATGGGAGAGAGACATCGATCAGCTGCCTCCTGCACATCTCCCACTGGGGATGTGCCCGCAACCCAGGTACATGCCCTTGACCGGAATCGAACCCCGGACCCCCCAGTCCGAAGGCCGACGCTCTATCCACTGAGCCAAACCGGTTTCGGCTCAAGGGTTTCTTTAGAGACTACTTAATTAGACTTTTCTGACAGTCTCCCAGATTTCCTTATTTTTAGTGATCTTGACAGTGGTCAGGTTTGGATCACCATCCATCCCTGGATCTAAATGGGTGAGGTGCCCTAGCTGGTTTGGCTCAGTGGATGGAGCATCAGCCTGCGGACTGAAGGGTCCCAGGTTCAATTCTGGTCAGGGCACATTACCTCCCAGGAGGAGGTAAGAAGGAGGCAGCCGATTGATGATTCTCTCTCATCATTGATGTTTCTATCTCTCTCTCCCTCTCCCTTCCTCTCTGAAATCAATAAAAATATATTTAAATAAATAAAATAAAATAAAAAATAAATGGGTGAGGTCAGTATTATCTAAACCAAATAGATTAAGAAAGAAATTTGGGCAGACAAAAATATCTATCATTAGAGGTCAGCTGGGTGGCTCAGTTGGTTGGAGCATCATCTGGTACATTGAAAGGGTTGTGGGTTCAATTCTAGTCAGGTCATACCTGGGTTGCAGGTTCAATCCCCAGTTGGGGTGGGTGTGGGAGGCAGCCGATCAATATTTCTCTCTCACCTCAATTGCTAGCTTGATCCCCAGTAGGGGTCATGCAGGAGGCAGCGATTGATGTTTCTCTCTCACATATCCATGTTTCTCTCTCTCCTTCTCCCTTCCTCTCTCCCTAAAATCAATAAACATATCCTGGGGTGAGGATTAATATATATATATTTCGGTGGAGAAGAAGTGATCAACCATGCCACATGCTGCAGAGAAATAGAACATGTGTTAAGGAGTACTATCAAGTATTTTTATAGAATGTCCCTAATTGTGATTGGTCTGAAGGTTTCTTTAAAAATCATGATAAGGTTGGGATTATGGGTTTGGGGGAGGAAGACTACAGAGGCAAAATGCTATTCTCATCACATCCTATCAAGTATATCATATATGCTATTAGCATGACTTTGTACTGTTGATGTTAATTCTTCTCATCTGACTGAGATAGCTTTGTCAGGTTTGTCCACTGTAAAGTTACTCATTTCCGTACCTTACTTTCAGGAAGTTTTGCACAGCTCTTAAAGAGAAGAGCATTATACTCTACCTTTTTGAGGGCACACTTTTTTGAATACTTCTGCACAGGAAGCACATTTGTCTATGTCCCCCATTTACTTATTTATTCAAGTATTTGTTTATATCAGTATGGATTTATGAATATTTCTTTTATACTTGGTTATAATCCAATACTACTTCATTTCTTTGCTCAAATTGTTTCATCTTTGGCCATTAGGAGCTCTTTCAGTTGGCTGCTGTGTCCCTTTGACATACCACAATCTTTGCAGAGTTGTTTGAACCCTTCCTTATTTTCTGGCACTACAAGATGCTCCAGGCTCAACATATATATATTTCCTGCCCCAGTCCTTAAATTAGTCATTTCTCCAATGAGTCCTGATTTGTAAAAATTTGAGAATGATATTAGCAACCAAGATCTGAGCACTAGGTACCCAAGTGTTCTTTTTTTTTCCCCATAGATAGCATTTATAACATTTTTTAAATCCTCACTTGAGGATATATGTTTTTATTGATTTTAGAGAAAGAGGAAGGGAGAGAGAGAGAGAGGGAAAGAGAGAGAGAGAGAGAGAGAGAGAGAGAGAGAGAGAGAGAGAAACATCAACGTAAGAGAGAAACATCGATTCGTTGCCCTCTGTATGTGCCATGACTGGGAATCGAATCCACAACCTGGGTATGTGCTCTGATCAGGAATTGAACCCACATTCTTTTTTAAAAAAAAAATTTTTTTTTATTGATTTCAGAGAGAGGAAGGGAGAAAGAGAGAGATAGAAACATCAATGATGAGAGAGAATCATTGATTAGCTGCCTCCTGCATGACCCTACTGGGGATCGAGCCTGCAACCCAGGCATGTGCCCTTAACTGGAATTGAACCCGGGACCCCTCAGTCCACAGGCCGACACTCTATCCATTGGGCCAAACCAGCTAGGACTGAATCCACATTCTTTATGGTGTATGCCAAACCAGTTAGGGCAGTGGTCGGCAAACTGTAGCTCACGAGCCACATGCGGCTCTTTGGCCCCTTGAGTGTGGCTCTTCCACAAAATACCACGTGTGGGCGTGCATGTACAGGTCGATTGAAACTTCATGGCCCATGCGCAGAAGTCGGTATTTTGTGGAAGAGCCACACTCAAGGGACCAGAGAGCCGCATGTGGCTCGTGAGCCGCAGTTTGCCAACCGCTGAGTTAGGGCAATTGCCAGCATTCTTATGTTTATATTAAAACTAGAGGCCCGGTGCATGAATTCATGCACGGGTGGGGTCCAGCCAGCCCACCCCACCATTAAGGGTGGACTGGCTGGGGTGATGTGCTGTGGGCGGGGCCAGCCAGGGCAAGGGGTCACGGTGGTTTGCCAGCTGGCCTGCCCCCAATGGGGGGGCCACTTGAGGGTGGGGCTGGGCGGGGGAGGGGCTGCAGGCATTCTGGTCATTCCGCTGTTTGGTCAATTTGCATATTATATAGGATACACACACAAAACCTTTTCTGTCGTTTCTAGAGATTTTAGTAGGGAGGGAGTAGTAGGTGCTTGTTCTCAGTTCACTATCTTGGTCTAATATCTCCATAATACATTTTTAAAATGAAAACATGAAAGAGGCTAGAAATATGAAAGTGGGAAGAAATATATTTAAATATACATGTATGGTAGACTCTCTTCACTGTCCACTCGGCAGACATTTCCCTACCTTTTTGCCTGCCAACTAAACCTCAATATTACAGAAGATGGAAATATCTAATATCAGATAACTTGATGTAAACCCTGACATGAAGGAATAAATTATGATCAGTCAAAACTAGTCATAGTAGTCCCTTTTCCCTTTACCAGCTATTGGTCTAGGCCAGGGGACCTCAAACTACCGCCCACGGGCCACATGTGGCCCGCCAAAAACATTTATCTGGCTGCCGCTGCTGCCTGTTGCTTAGCAGCCAACTAGTTTTTTTTTAAACTATAGTCCGGCCCTCCAACGGTCTGAGGGACAGTGAACTGGCCCCGTTTAAAAAGTTTGAGGACCCCTGGTCTAGGCAGTGGTTGGCAAACTGTGGCTCGGAAAACCGCGGCTCGCGAGGCACATGCGGCTCTTTGGCCCCTTGAGTGTGGCTCTTCCACAAAATACCGACTTCTGCGCATGGGCCACGAAGTTTCAACCGCACTGTCCCTGCGCGCCCGCATGCGGTATTTTGTGGAAGAGCCACACTCAAGGGGCCAAAGAGCCGCATGTGGCTCGGGAGCCGCAGTTTGCCAACCATTGGTCTACGGGCAGACATGTAACCTGATTAGGGTCAATGAAATGTAAAGGAAAGTGTTGGAGCAAGGATCTGGGATCTTTTCTTCAAGGATAATAAAACAGAATCTCAAGAGGAGAAATCCTCTTTGTTCTCAACCCTTTTCTCCTGTACAGAAGAGATGTCTGGAGCTGCAATAGCTGTTTTATGATCCTGAGGTATAAGCACAAAAAAATGAATAAAGAATAATGAAACAGGCGAGGTACTTAATGAAAAACACTGAGCTGCTGAATGATTTCTGATTAAGTCAACAATAAATGTCCTTATGGTTATAGTCACTGTTGTCTGACTTTCTGTTACTTTCAACTGTGTTTGAATACACCATTTAAAGAGACATTTTCTCCTATTAATATTCTAAACTAGCATATATTAAAATCTACTTCCAATATTTCTTTTTTTTCCCCAATATTTCTTATGTTTCACTTTTTCCCCCTCAGAATCAAAACTGGAGGAGCAGCCAGGGATCTCAACTGTAAAGGAATCTAAAATTGAAATCTCAAAGAATGTTGTAATTAGAGAACCTGCAAGTGTGGTTTTCAATTTAGATCAAACTGTACTGGATTCAAAGCTAGATCTACCATGGAAGAAAAATCTTTTTGAACGAGTGGAGGCGAGAGCTCAAGCAATGCAGCAGAAAATATTAGATAAGGATAAACTGAAAAAAGAACTAGAAAAACAAGCTGAGAAAAAAATCCCTAAGGAAACTTTGGCCAAAGAGTGGTTTAATATTGACAACATGACTCTGAATACTCGTGCATATTTGCTTGACAAACTTCTACCCACCTTAGTGGCTGGAATGGAACATATGTTAATGCAAGTGGAAAAAAAGAAGCTTTTGTCAGAAACTGATATTCCAACTAAGTTTGATCCAATTATTTATTTGGGGGAATATTTAATGAGAAATAATCCTCTTTATATCAAAGACTCAGGGATGTCTGGTTATCAGAGGGAGATGAAAAATGTCACAGAAAATCTGAAGATACATATTACCAACACTATCTGCAACAGGTACAATTTGTTATATTTTCAGTTAATGATATAGCTCCTTACACGGAAAAGTACATAGAACAATAATATACTCATACAAACTTAAAAGGACTTCAAATAAGGCAGTTCCCTCTATGGAGCATGCCTGAGCCCCTCTCTCTCTCTCTCTCTCTCTCTCTCTCTCTCTCTCTCTCTCTCTCTCCTAAATCCCAAAGGCCCTTCTTTTGTTGTAATTTGTTTCTTGAGCCCATTTCTTCTACAGCTCACTTCTATTTTAAAAAGTATTTATTGAGCTACTACTATGTGCTTCACTATGAGGCACTAATGAAGACTTATGAAGTGTATTTAATCAGTTTCTTGTATTCACAGATTTACTTATCTCACTAGGACCCCAAATGTCCTTCTCTCTGCCGTGGAAAGCAAACCACATGAGTTGAGAGTAGGGACTTTTTCAAATTTTAACTTTTCAGATAAGCAAAATATTCACCTGGTTCAATAGCCAAAACATATAGCTATACAATGAAAAGTTTCCCATTCTTATCCTCCATGTACACATTATTCTACCTCTGCCTTAAATAACTTCTTTTTTTAGTTTTCAATGGATCCTTCCAAAGTCCCTTTATACATACATAAGCAAATGCAAATGTGGATACTTGATTTTCTTTCTTTTATATGAAAATATGTGAATAAGTTACATTTTCCTCTGTTTTTCACCTGCCATTTATCTTTCATCATGAAGATGAGTTTTTTATTTCTACATGGTTGAGTTTGCTTACTTTTATTTTATGGCTTTCATTTTTGAGTCATTGTTGTACTTCAGATATTAAAATAATTATCCTATCTTTTCTTATGAAATTATATTTTAATTTTAAATATTGACCCATTTGGAACTTATCTTAAGGTAATATGTAAGATATGGATCCAACTTTATCATTTTCCAAATGGCTATGTAGTGATCCCAATAATAATTGTTGAATAGTCTATCCTTGCCCCACTGTTTATAATGAACCTTTATTACTAAATTTCTATTTATTTTGTAGTGTATTTTTGGACTTTTCTGTCCTATTCCATTGGTCTATCTCCCTTTTTATGCACCAGCACTCTGCTTTAGTTATTGAGACTTTTGAGTATATTTCAATGAGTCTGACTGCTGGTCCCCATTATTTGTTATTTTTTTCTGATCACTCCTGTCTGTTCTTGTGTGTGTTTACTTTTTAATATGAACTTTAGAATTGATTCATCTACTTAAAAGGGGGGGGGAGGGAGAACACCAAAAAAAACTTTATAGGAATTTTTATTGAAATCTGATTAAATTTATTTATTAACTTGGAAAAAATCGACACCTCTAATAATGACAAGTGTTTCTATTTGAGAACATATCTTTCCATTTGCTCATCATATTTTGTATCCATCAGTGTTGTCTTAAAATTTTTTATAAAGGTTTGCATCTTTTATTAGTTTTAATACTAGTTATTTTATAATTTTTTGTTGCCATTATGAGACTTTTTCTGTTACACTTCCTATCTAGATATACTTTGAATACACAAAAACTATCAATTTCTGAATATTTTTGTACTTTACTACCTCTTTGAGTTCTCTTATTGTTTATAGTAATTTTTAATTGATTCCTTGGATTTTCTAGGGAGGCAACCATACTGTCTGCAAGCAATAAGAGTTTTCTTCTTCCTTTTCAATTTTTGTATTTCTAGCGTCTTTCTCTTGCCTAATTGCATTGGCTATTACCTCCAATATGAGAGTGGTGATATGGGAATACTTGTTTTGCTTATGACTTTAAGTAGAAATGACTCTTGTATTAATTACTATTTCACCAAACACACACACACACATATATATATAACTACCATAACTTGACTCCATTTGATCTGAAAAAGGTATATTTTATCACATTAGGAAAAATTCACCTAATTTCTATCTTATAAAGTGATTTTTAAAAATCAAGAATGATTGTTGATCTTGTCAAATGCCTTTTCAACACCTATGTAGATGATCATTTGATTTTCAGCCTGGATTCATTAATCATGAACTTTATTAGGAGATTTACTAATTTTGAACTATCTTGTAATTCCTAAAACAAATCCTACTTTGTTGCTATATATTTGGTTACATTGAAACATACTTTCTACTGTTAAGACAGAATAAATGTTTAAATAATTACAGATTTTCATAATATTCTTTCTTCCTTCCCTTCCCTTCCCTTCCCTTTCCTTTCTCTTCCTTCCTTCCTTCTCTCTCTCTCTCTCTCTCTCTCTCTCTCTCTCTCTCTCTCTCTCTCTCTCTCTCTCTCTCTCTCTCTCTCTCTCTCTCTCTCTCTCTCTCTCTCTCTCTCTCTCTCTCTCTCTCTCTCTCTCTCTCATCAATAGTCACCTCCAGTGGCAACAAATAAAATATTTTTCTTATGTGGGGGAAGGTTATTTTTAGTATCATTATGAACACATGGATTTTAATATATAGCCCAGGTATTTTAACATATTATACTCATTTTTTCTTTTTGATGCTCAACTTGACCCAATTTTGTGTTTTTCCAACATTGTCTTTGAAAGCTTCATGCATTTTTTAAGGATTCTTAGTTCGTTTGGGTGAAGATCATTCATTGAAGAGCTAGAAATACTCATAAGTATTGTATTGTCATTGTTTCTAGGCTCTTTCATGACTAAAATATAATTTTAAAATATTAATAATTTCATGTCAAATATGTTTCAGGGTTTTTACCTAATTCCTTGATTTTATATTTGTGTATCTTTTTTTTCCCCTCACACTGAAAATCTTGGTTCCTAACAAGATTGACAGAACTACTTGTTTGCTTTATCTTATAATTTATATAAAATAGCTTCAAAATAATAATACCAACAAGCCTACTAATAATAGAATTAGATTTTATATTTATTTTCAGCCTTGTGGGCCAGAGAATATATCCTAGTAAGTATGTGTACGTAAAAAACAAAACCATTAAAAAACTAGAAGAAACCAGGGATTAAATTCCTTTATAACCAGAGAAAAGCCTTTTGAATCATGAAAATATTGATAAATTTGATTACATAAAAATTAAAAGCTTTTTGCTGGAAAATTGAGTCGACTACTCAATTCTGCTTTTATTCTACAAAAATAGCCATACAATATTTAAATGAATAAGCATGGCTGTGTTCTAATAAAGCTTTATTTATGGACCAGGCTGGTGTTGCTCAGTGGTAGAGCATCAGCTGCACAGTTCAGGTCGTGTGTTTGATTCCTGATCAAGGGCATGTGCCTGAGGTGCAGGTCTCACCTCTCTCTCTATCTGTCTCTCTCACTCTTTCTCTCTCTATCCCCCTTTTACTCTCTCAAAAAATCAATGGAAAAAATATCCTTGGGTGAGGGTTAACATAAAAAACCAAAGTCTATTTATGGATACTAAAATGTTAATGTCTTGAATTTCTATATGCCACAATATATTATTATTATTGTTATTTTAAAAAATACTTTAAAATATAATAATCTTGGCTTCTGAGTTGTGCAAAACAAGACAGCAGGCCAGATTTGGCCCCCAAGTTGTAGTTTGCTGATCCTTGGTCTAGTTAATATCTTTTAAGTTTCTTCCAAATCTAAAAAAAAACCCAAAACCTATTAAGACACTTGTAATCTCTTCCTGAATCTCCACATTTACCTTTGAATGTATTCTGGCATGGATACTTATACTTAAATTTATAAAGGAACCTAAAATTCTTTGTGACTTGTTTTTGTGTCCTTCCTGTGGTAAGCAACAAATTAGAAACTTTAAAATGATCATTTTTTTGGAATTAGGTACATCTGTTCCTCTGGAATGAAGTAAGAGATATTTACGGACCTCTTGTTTTACTTTATGTATAGACATGAAATTTTTGTTTTCAGTCGAAACAGTCTTTCTTAGAGAATGTTTGCCTACCAAAGACATCAGAATTTATCTGGGTGATTGGTTAAAAGTAAAGATTTCTATCGTCTTCCTCAAATCTTCTGAATCAGAAACCCTAGGAATGCATTTAAAACAAGTTCTACTGGAGATTATATGAACACTAAATTTTCAAGATCAATCATTTAGTGAAACAAGTTAAGGGAGTTTTGGTACTAGTGAAAAGTTCCAACAACAGCAGGAAGCAGTATCATCAAATTTAATAAACAGCTTAAAGAACACTTGTGTTCACAATCTGTTCTTGCAGAACAATAGATTAGATTTGTATTTAGTTCTGTTTCCATTTAAAAAAAACTTTAAATTTGGGAATTGGTGTCAAGGCTGTAAATCAATATATTAACAAATCCTTTGTCCTGTTAGGGCTGTGTGAATCTCAGTCAGTACATAAAACTAGGCATTTTTCAACATTTATAGTAAGGGTAGTAATAGGCATAGTAGGACTTTGGTCTAGACTCGATTGCCAATCAATAGCATGACACAAGAAAATTAGTTCATTTCATTGGTGTTTCTTGAACGAGGAATTTGATATTTAGGGTCATTTGAGGTTTGATAAGAGCCCTAGTTTCTATTGGAGCACTATGTTGTAGGAATTTCATGAAAGAGTTAAAATAATCAAAGATCCTCTCTTTTTTTTTTGCCTGGATTGTCAGGATCAGGGCTTCATCTCTCTCTGGTAAAAATCCAAGATCTATAGGTCAAAATGTGACAAAAGCAAAATGAGTGTCAGGCATTTATAGACTATTCAGAAATCCTAGGGATGCCTTACTATAGCACTATGTCTACTGACTTGAAGCTTGGATACCCAGCATCTTTGCAAAAACAGTCCTGCTTTTAACTTCTCTGAACCATATCACTGTTTATGTTGTTCTCAACCCATTAGAGAGCTTTGGAGAAGTCCATTTTGGAAATGAGAGCTTTCCTTATTTATTTTCAAGAACAAAGACAAAAATTTTACTTGGTTTTTCAAGACTTTGTCTTCTGGTGATTATGTTAAAATGTTCATTTTCCTCAGCCCGAGCTAAAGTTTTCATCTGCCTGTTTCCCAGAACAAAAAGGGATTCATCTCTGTTTGGTGTCTAAGGACAATAGATAGAAAAGACACTCTTCACTGATTTGGAACAATTTTTATAGTGGCAGCCACTTTCTGAGAAATAAAATATTATTGCTGTTTGTAAGTTTTGCGTATACAATCTTTTTATTGCTTTTCATTAGGGTTCCTGGAAGAGAGGTATAGAATTAAAGTGGACTTTAGTCCTTACATGAATTTTGCAAAACCAGTAAGGAGGCTAGGTTTGTCTCATTTTGCTTTTCTTCATGTTTTTTTAGCGTCTTTCCCCTCTGATTGTTGGTTCCTCCAGTGCTTGAGAATACATATTCTGAAAGTTACTACTGCCTTGTGAATTGGTAATGAAAAAAAAATTTGCTCTTAAAATAGGATTACAAACTTTCAATAGCCTGATTATGGTGACGGTTAGACATATTTACACATGTGTTGAAATTTGTACAACTATGCACCAAAAAAGTCAATTTTACTGTATGATATATTATTCAAAAGCAAAAAATTTTAAACAGTAAAAATAAGGATTATAGAGGACAATTATTAATGTTAGAATGTCACACTGCTCCAGAGAAGTGGGACCTATTATACTATCATTGTTCTCTCTCTTCTTCACCAAATCATGATACACAGTCCTGATCCTAGAATGAGAGTTTAAATGAACCAGGAAGTAGATCTAAGGGATCCAGGGCAAAAACTTGGATCTTCTTGTGTAGTAGTTAATAGTGATGTGTATCCAGTTCTGGCTTGGTAATGACCTCTGGTCCCTACATCCGTTGCTTATTTCATAATCACTATGTATCTATGATAAACCTTCAGGACATTTTCCCTATGAGTCTTCTTTATAAGCCTTTTAACTAATAATGGAACACTTAATCCAGGAAGAGAAAGAATCACTAAGAAACATTCCATAGAAATTACTTTCTCTACCACAGCTACATAAAGGAGATAAATAAGCCAGTAAAATGCATTAAGCATTAAGGAAACACAAACCAAATGAAAACTAAAAGGGAAAGAGACACATGCCTTTATTTTGCTTATAATAATTCCCTGCAAATTAACTCATATGCAGTGTTCAAGGAGCTTACGCAGATTATGTGACAAATATGTTGTGTATGTTTCTGTTGGAATGTGGTATCTGCAAAGGGTTTGAAGGTTTACTTCAAAGGACGTACTTTTTGTGTTTAAAAACACACATACAGACACCAAAATGTCTAACTCATCCTTACAAGATGCCAGCACTAGGGACTTGGCAAGACTGAGGGAATGTTTCATCCTTGATGTAGGGCTTTCTTAGTTGCCAGGAGACAGTGACTTCCTAGGCAGATGTCTGTCTGCTCATACTCCACACCAGCTGCCACCTCTTTCCTGAGCCAAACCCTTGTGCTTACATTATGCTAGGAAATCCCATAGATGCTTCTCCTGAAGTAATATTATTAATATTAATCATCTTGTCAATCTGTATTGAATATCATATTTTATCAATCCAGTAAAATAGATTATGCCAAAAGTGAGTGGATAGATAAGGAAATGCTTTTTTAAAATATAGTATTTGAAGAACTATTATATCCAAATGTATATGATAGGACTTTTTCCAAACAGGTTCTACTTTTGTTCAACCTTAAGCATAATAATAATATATCTAGATTGAGTAGTTCATATTAATTTAGAAACTACACTCTGTTGTATATGTATATATCCCAATATTAAGTACTTAGAAATTCAAGTACTTATAGACTAAGAAATCCTGGTCTCCCTGGATGTTATCCTAATACCACACACACACACACACACACACACACACACACACACACACCTGCAACTTGATGTTGGATGAATCTATAGTCCTTCTTCAGTGGCATAAAACATGATTAACATTAAAAAGACTAAGGTAGAGTTCCTGAATCAAGTTCTCCCCAGCTAGGGCTGGATATCTGGGATAATGCCTGACAAGCTTTGTTAGTACTACAGTAGAGACACCTAAGACTACCTAGGATGTTTAGAAATTCCTAGTATTTGCCAACTGTTCTGTTGATTCATTTTAAACTATCCAGTAACTGATATCCTCAAAAGAAGATAGGATTTTTTTCTGTTCAGAGAATAGACTGAAAACCTTATGTGCAACTGACTTGGTTTTTAATGGCTGAAGATCTTATGTGCAACTGCCTTGGGTTATATATCCTCTGCCTTGCTCAGTCCTACACCAGCAAAACAGATGCTTCCTAGTCCTCCAGGGGGGAATATTCTTACTCCTTCCAATATTGAATTTAAACTCAACCACCTCATTAGGAAATAGGAAATCATCACCATCAAGGCTAGTTTCAAAGTTTGGAGGCACTAGATCAGAGGTATCCAGCATACTATGCTTCTTTCCACCTCAGGGTCTTAACATATGTCATCTCCTCTGCCTGTTATCATTCTTCTTCCTCTTTAGCTATCTTACCAATCCTTTAGAGTTCAGCTTAGTTCAAATACTATGTCATTTTTAATTAATTTGCCTGTTCTAATCTTGCTCTCATTATGTAAGTTTGTAAGTTTTTTGTGTTATTTTTCTTGTGCTTGCTTTGTTTTTTACATACATAAGATTATTAATTTTGGGTAATTGACAGAAACCCAATTTTGTTAATCCCTTTTTGTGTTGCAGTATCAATACACCTAAGGATCTGGAGACACCCAGTACTTATTACACAATATTGTTTACTTAACTGTTCTGCATTGTATCCTAAGCTTTATAATAGCAAAATCATAGTAGGAGCTCAATAAATGTTTGTCTTTGAGTGAATAAATGACTGACTTAGGGAGTAAATGAGAAAAAGCTAGAAGAAAGACACAGAATAGAGAGCCAGGCAGAAAAGAAGACAGAAATTTAGGAGAATGCTTTATAGAGAGGGGAAAGAGAGAGAAGTGGAGAGAGGGAAGCAGAGAAAGGGATAGATAAAGTAGCAGAGGGAGAAAGAGAACTGGAAGAGCAGGAGAGCCAGCAGAGGAAAGGACTGGGGGCTCTGAGATAAGTGGTAGAGGTTTGGCTGCTTAGCAGTTGTATCACAGGAACTTAGCACTTCCTTTAAAATACTAATGAATCTTCCAGCACTTTTAAATCACTACAGAATCTTCTACACTATTAAACCACATTGAAATTTTGGGTTTCAAACCTCAAAGTTTATTTTTGAAGGCTTATTTTCCTAGAGAATTTTGAAGATCTTATCTGGGCACAAAGTAATTACTTAGATTTTAGGGGTTGTTTTGTGTGTGTGTGTGTGTGTGTGTGTGTGTGTGTGTGCGTGTGTGTGTGTGTGTGTTTTTGTCTTGTTTTTTAGTATTAGGGGTATCCAAATGACCAGTTCTCTCTGAAAAGTCTTTTGTCTTTTAAAGTATATCAGATTACCTTAGTCTTTCTTCTTTAAAAGATGAAGACCTGCCTCAAACATTATTGCAAAACTGTACTTGAAATCAGCACCTATTTTTATTATTTTGAACTATTTTGGTATTTCAATCAAAACCAATTTGGGGGTTTTGAAGTCTTAGTCAGGATGATGAACATAGGAACAATTAAAATCACAATTCTTCCTCCATTTTCTACCTGGGTAATACAGCTCTGTCTGAATACAAGGATAACTATTGTGCTCAGGGGCTGTCAAAGTAACTCTGGCCAAATAAAGGAATCTGGCAACATACATTCCTAGACAGAAATCAAAAGTTTGGTCCAAGGCATCAGAATTACTTGAGATGCTTGTTGTAAATGCATCTTTCAGGCTCCCATCCTAGACCTTGAATCAGAGTCATTCCACATGATTTCTGCATCCAGGGAAGAGAGACACCCCACCACCTTAAGGCCTTAGTACATTCAACCTTGATTTTACTGTATACTGTATGTGGCAGCTTCTAGGGCTATTCTTAGTACTTCTTAAGTATAGTATTTAGTTGGGTAAAATAAGGCCTATCTCCATAAAAAGTCAAATAATAGTAGAAGACAGCCTATGATTAATGTGCTGCAGGCTTGAATCAAGGATAATTTCATGAAGAAAACACAGGTTAAAAGTTTCTATGAGGCTCTGAACTCTTGTGTTCTGCCATTTGAACAATCTGAATCAAATCCAATGGTCTTAACTCAACATGTCTTCTATTTCTACATCCCTCAGAGTATCCAGGATGAAGGAGAAGATTAAAGAGAAACAAGAACAAAGAGAAACCATAAGCCAAGTCAAAGTCCAGGTGGCCAACCTACGGAAACAGGCTCTGCAGGAGCAGTTCAATGAATGGATTCTAGACCCTAAGGGAACGATTCCTATGAAAGTGGTAAGAAAGGGGGTGTCTGCGAAGGGTAGATGGGTTAGAAAATAAGAAGGTGATACTGAGTGGAGTACTAAAATCCTCCCTCTAAATTTTCAGTCCTGCTGACGTAAGTCAATTCTTGACACTAGTCCATGAGAGTACATTTCTTTAATTTTCTCTTGAGTGTTTTTAAAAATTTTAGCTAGAGTTCTAAAAATACATTGACTCTGGCTGAGGTTCCTAAAATCTTCATTACAGTGAGGCATAGCTTCCATTTGTTTTTTTTGTATATATGTAACTAATTACTTCTGTGGGCTAAGAGACTATCTTAGCTCCAGATGACATCTGTACTCTAAGAGTTAAATATTTTCTTTTAGGTATGTATATACAGATATGAGAATACTTACTGGTTAGATAAAATGATAAGCATATTTTTGGTTCAAAGTGAATTTTTTATTGGATTTTTTGGGGTGATATTGGTTAATAAATTTATATAGATTTCAGGTGTACAGTTCTATAATACATGTATATTGTATTGTGTGTTCACCACCCCAAGTCTCCTTCCATCACCATTTATTTATCTCCCTTTTCCCTCTAGTAATCACCATAGTGTTGTCTGTGTCTATGAGTTGTTTTGTTTTGTTTTTTTATATTTTATTTATTGATTTCAGAGAGGAAGGGAGAGGGAGAGAGACAGAAACATCAAGGATGAGAGAGAATCATTGATCCGCTGCCTCCTGCACAGCCCCACTGCGGGTGGAGCCTGAAACCTGGAATTGAATCTTGACCTCCTGGTTCATAGGTCAATGCTCAATCACTGAACCACACCAGCTTGGCTGGCTGAACAAGTTTTTAAAAAAATTATTATTAATCCCCTCACCTTTTTCATCCAGCCTCTCTACCACTACCCCCCACAGTGAATTATTAAAAATAGACCAAAGAAGATAAGCCCCAGACTGGGAGAAAATATTTGTAAAAGATATATCTGATAAAGGACTATTATCTAAAATATACAAAGAACTCTTAAAACTCAACAATAAGAAAACAAACAATCTATTAAAAATGGGTAGAAGACCTAAACTGACAATTCCCCAGAGATATCCAGATGGCAGATAAGCATATTAAAAAATGCTCCACAGCTCTAGCCAGTTTGGCTCAGTGAATAGAACGCTGGCCCATGGACTGAAAGGTCCTAAGATCAATTCTGATCAAGGACACGTACCGCTGGGGATCCAGCCTAATCCCAGGTGCTAGGCAGGGCTAGTGTGGGAGGCAACCAATTGATGTGTCTTTTTCACTGTCTCCCACCCTCCCTTCCACTCTCGCTAAAAATCAATGGAAAAATATCCTCGGGTGAGGATTAACAACAACAAAAAAGATGCTCCATATATGTTATCAGGGAAATGCAAAGTAAAACAACAATAAGGCCCAGCCAGCATGGCTCAGTGGTTGAGTGTTGACCTATGAACCAGGAGGTCACGGTGTGATTCCCAGTCAGGCCATATGCCCGGGTTGCAGGCTCTATCCCCAGTGGAATGTATTCAGGAGACAGCCAATCAATAATTCTTTCTCATCATTGATGTTTCTATCTCTCCCTTTCACTTCCTCTCTGAAATCAATAAAAATATATTTAAAACAAACAAACAAACAAACAAAAAACCAATGAGATACCACTACTCACCTATCAGAATGCCCAAATTCAAGAATACTGAGAACAATAAATGCTGACAAAGATGTGCAGCTATAGGAACTTTCATTCATTGTTGTGGAAATGCAAAATGCTACAGCCACTTTGGAAGACAGTTTGGCAGTTTCTTAGAAAACTGAACATAATCTTACCATATGATCCAGCCATCATATTCCTTGGTATATACCCAACGGAGTTAAAAACTTATGTCCATGCAAAAATATGCACATAGATGATTACAGCAGCTTTATGTATAATTGCCAAAATTTGGGAGCAACCAAGATGTCCTTTAGTAGGTGAGTGGATAAATAAACTGTGGTATATCCACAAAATGGAATGTTATTCAGTACTAGAAAGAAATTAGCTATTACACCATGAAAAGACATGGAGTAACCTTAAATGTATATTATTAGCTGAAAGAAGCCAACCTGAAAAGGCTACAAAACTGTATGATTCCAACTCTATGACAGTCTGGAAAAGTTAAAACTGCGGGGGTAGTAAAAAGATCAGTTTCCAGGAGTGAGAGGGGGAGGGAGGGATAAATAGGCAGAGCACAGAGGGTTTATAGGGTGGTAAAACAATTCTGTATGATGCCATAATGATGGATACATGTCATTATACATTTGTCAAAACCCATAGAATGTACAACACCAAGAATGATCCCAAATGTAGACGAAGAACTTAGGGTTATGATGTTTTCAATGAAGGTTTATTGATTGTAACAAATGGACCACTGTGGTAGGGGATGTTGATAATGGGGGAAGCTGTATACTATGTGGTAGTAGGCAGAGAGTATATGGGACTTCTCTATACTTTTTGCTCAATTGTTATGAACCTACAAATGCTCTAAAGAATAAAGTCTACTTTTAGGAGAAACCAAGATGGCGGCATAGGTAAACACCGGAAATTGCTGCCTCGCACAACCACTTCAAAAATACAACTAAAAGACAAAATGGACATCATCCAGAACCACAGGAAGGCTGGCTGAGTGGAAATTCTACAACTAGAAGGAAAGAGAAAAGCACACTGAGACTCAGAGGAGGTGCAGAAGTAAAGTGCAGAGGGTATGGAGGCACACGCAGAAGGGGCTGGCAACTGAGGACGCGGGTAGAGGGGAGACACAAGCTCCTGATGGCCCTGACTCCAGTTCCGGGCGAGTCTCTGGGGACCCAGACTCATACAGGGAGAAACTGGACTGCCTGGCAGCGGACAGAACTCGAGGGCGGCTTTCTCTCACAGGTGCTTGTAGCGATTACTGCGACACTGAGACCCGGGGCCTCTTAGGGCAGGACTGAGGATCAGCCATAGCTGTTTGCTC
>NW_005369061.1:458691-504868 GCF_000412655.1 Myotis brandtii | reverse complement strand
AGAGGAACAACTGTAATAATCTGAACAATAAAGATTTAATTTAAAAAATATAAATAAATAAAGAAAAGAAAAAATAATAAAGTCTAATTTTAATAAATGGACCAAGAAGAAGTCTGAAATTTTTTGTGTGTAATTGAAGAATGAGAAATTTTAGAGGATTCTTTGGATTGCCAAATTGTTTGCCAAAGGTGCCTTAGCTCCATCATCCCCCATATCTAAGGGTTGATAGAAATGGCACTGGAAGGGGCAAAATGGGGTCGTCCTCAGCATCCTAATTTTTACACAAAAAGGATGGGAATCATTGAGTACATATATGTGAACTCATTTTACATATCTATAAACTAAGTGTTAATTATTACTATTCCTGTCCCTGGGTTTAAACTGAAAAATTATAGATGGCTTTAGTCTAAAATACTAAGTATATGGTAATTGAGAAGTAATACATGATCTTTTTGATTTATAGATTCAGAATGCTCTTCATGATTTTTTTCAAAATCCAAATTTCAAGCTTGGTAAGCATGCCTATTACTACAGTATTTATGTTTTTTCCTCTTTTGGGGCGAAGGGAAGGGATGGTGAATTAAGATGAAGAGTCAATATTGAGATGGATATTATTCAAAGCTCTTACAGAAGTATTTGAGGTTTTTTCTGCTCTTTCCATTTTTTTTTTAAATCCTCACCTGAGGATATTTTTCCATTGATTTTTAAAGATAGTGTAAGAGAGCGGGAAAGATAGAAATATCGATGTGAGAAAACACATCGATTGGTTGCCTCCTGCACAAGCCCCAACCAGGGCCCAGGCCAGGGAGGAGCCTGAAACCGAGGTATGTGCCCTTGACTGGAATCAAACCTGCGACCCTTCAGTTGCAGGCTGGTGCTCTATCCACTGAGCCAAACCGGCTAGGGCTTTTTTGCTCTTTCCAGATGGAGAATGTAGAAAAGCAGAGAAGCAATCAGTGATTTTCAATTCTTTTAGTCCAGTGCCCCATTTTATTACAAATATTCTGTAATACCTCTTTAATTATCCTGTCAAATTCCTAGAAAACATTACTTACATACACAGAATTTTAAAAGAAAGATATAATGTCATAAATGTGATACAAAGAAATAAAAGATATAAAAATTATATGCACTGTATTTCAATATGTAAATGCTAGGTTATAACTTCATTATAAGGTATAACAGAGTAGTAACATTTGTACCTCCTTAAAATTAATGTTTACATGTAAGAAAAGTAGCCCGGCCAGCATTGGTCAGTGGTGAGCATCGACCTATGAACCAGGAGGTCACGGGTTGGTTCCCAGTCAGGCACATGCCCGGGTTGTGGGCTCAACTGGGCGTGCAGAAGGCAGCCAATGATTCTCTCTCATAATTGATGTTTCTATCTCTCTCTCTCTCTCTCTTTCCCTTCCTCTCTGAAATCAATAAAAATATATATTAAAAATAAATAAATATAAGAAAAGTAAAAATTATATCCAATCAACCATTTCTTTGTATTTGAAATAGGGGCAAAATGAATGTACTTGTATACATTCCACGGGTAGTAGAATGGGAGAGCTATAAAATGCAGACTGACAGGTGTGTTATATTGGAATTCAGATACAATGTATGATATTACCTCCCATTACATAATTTTCTGAATAGTGAATAGCTCTTGGCAAAATTCCAGAATGAAGCAGAGTATACTAGTAATCCTCTCAAATTTTCACAGTAGTTACATTCTTTAAAAATTCAACAGCAAATATATGTTCTGTGTTTATATGCAGTAAAATGGAGTTAGGTTCTAGACTTCAAATAATTCTAAGCAGAATTTTCACCTACTTGCATTTCTAGCAGGAGGGAGAGAGTCTTTTCTTTGCAGGAATTGCAGGAGTTCTGCCCCTACTACTCCTCATCATTGTATCAACAAAAACTCACCTACACATTTCCTCCATGCTCACTGGGGAGGAGGGAGACAGTACTATACCTATGGAATTTTTAAAAATCTTTTTTTATTGATTTCAGAAAGGAAGGGAGAGGGAGAGAGAAACATCAATGATGAGAGAGAATAAATGATTGGCTGCCTCCTGCACACCCCCTACTGGGGGTCAAGCCCACAACCCAGACATGTGCCCTTATCAGAATCGAACCCAGGACCCTTCAGTCTGCAGGCTGACACTCTATCCACTGAGCCAAACCAGCTAGGGCTACACCTATGAATTTTGATGCTTTTGCTTTCAGAAAGGTATCCTTATATGAGTTTGTGTCCTGAAATTTACATAATTTATAGCCAATTGATTGATTTTTGACCACTTTACTACATTGATAACAATAGATTGTCTGACATCTGTTCATACTTTTAAAAACAATATATGCTTTCCAACCTCCCAATCACTGTTCCCCAAACATGATTTGGACGTTGTTGACAGCCTTTTCTCTTTCTACCTTTTCATCCTATCCAAAAACTATAATTATTCAGTCAGCACAACCTCAAGTCCCCTTTCAAAAAAATTTAAATGACTTGTTTTATTTAGTTGGTTTTTGAAGGGGCACAAAAGGAACGAGTTAAGAGAGCTGTATTTGAGATTGTGATAAAATTAGAGAAATTTAGAACACTCTAGTTGGCATTGATGGTTTCTTCTCTCACCTCCTATACTACATAGTATTAATTTTCTGTGCCATTTATTCATTAAATATTTACTGAGTCCTCACTTAGTTCCAGATACTATGATGGGGTAGAGAATACCAAGAGGACTAAGATATGTTCCCACTGCCCTTAAATTGCTCAAAGTCCAGCCAGGGGACTGACACATATACTTAATAACAACTGTTACTAGTAGAAACCTGTTTGGCTTGTGTAATATTCCAGAGCTTGTGGGAAGATCTGGGATGGAGATAGCAGCATATAATGCATAAGCTTTACTAAAGCATATACCGTCCTTTTGTGCACCGGGCCTCTAGTATATATATAAAAGCCTAATATGCAAAGTGTCCCCTTGGGAGTTTGACCAACCGGGAGTTTGATTGCTCGCTATGACATGTGCTGACCACCAGGGAGTGGTGTGGAATGAAAGAAGGCCCTGTCAGGCAGCTGGCAGCTGGGGAAGGAAGGCCCCGGCTGGCAGCTGGCAGCTGCTAGGGACCCTACTCATGCATGAATGTCATGCACTGGGCCTCTAGTCTTATAATAAGCAGTTAAACAATCAATAGTGACTAAAGAATATTTTTATGCATCAGCCCATGATTGGCAGGAGGAACTACTGTTAGAAGTAGGAGAGGAAGCCAGTGTATTAATTTTTTCACCTTAAGCTTTCACACAATTTTCACTTTTGTGTCTTGGTAAGATCAATAAAGATCACATAATTGTCACATTAAATGGAAGTTTAAAAAAATCTTTATTCAAACTAACTGCTACATTCACCATTATTTAGCACTCTGTTATTCATGAAAATTTTTTTCTTTGCTTTTGTGATATTATTCTCTCTTGATTTTTACATCTATCTGTGATCACCCTTTAGCAGATGTTTCTGGTTCTTCTTTTCTTTGCTTTAAATGTTGTTTTCCAGAGTTTCTTTTTTGGCTCTATTATCACTTTACACATTATACACACTTTTCTTATTCAAACCCATGACTTCTGTTAATGACTCTCATCCATGTTTCCATCCCAAACCTTCCCCCTGAGTTCCAGATTCTATTTGAAAAGATTTGCAAGATAAGTGGTTAAGTGAAAAAAGCAAGTTGCAGATCAATATGATCATATTTATATACAGAAAACAAAAGATATGTGTATGTGTAGTCTTTTATACTATCAGTGTGCATATTTGTTTCTGCTTTATTTCAACCTGGTCATTAAAAGGGTAGGCACATTCTTTTCAGTTTTGGGGTTGTTTGGTTAAATAAAATAATAATTTTATAGTAATTGGAATGTTACCCAACTATATATCTTTTACTTTATTGCAAATATTGATGAACATTAATTAAGAAATACTTTTATGTTTTTCTTTTAAAGCACTATGATATGAATAAAAATATGAATGTATTGTAACCACACTAACTAGCAAATAACCTTTATTCCATAATAGAAACATTTTGCAAACAGTTGGATATTGCTGACTCAATGGAGCAAAGACTGAACAAAATGGAATTTACGGAAGTAAGAAGTTATATTATTCAATATTTGACTCAAATTATTTTGCCAGTTTTGGTGAATGTCACATATACATTAACTTAGAATTAAATTAAATGTAAACATAATAACTTGTTTTATTGATTCTAAGATGCACATTTTGAATATTTTAATGCCTCTGAAATTATGGTTATGTCTTATAATCAAAGGCATCTTACAATTTCTTTCAATCAGTGGTATTCATGATGTGAAAGTGTGAAAAATTCCACTGACACCTTTGGGTAAGATAAAGAAAAACCATCTTCTTGTATTCAGTGAAATCTGGTTATCGAAATAACAATGAGAACTAAAACTTACCTATGGGCCAGGCACATTTTTTAAAATTAGGAGAACTACTTATTATCAGAACAATGTGGTAAAAATGAACACCTGGTCTTCCTAATTGGCAGAGAGGGAAGTCTTCTTTAGCAATGTCTGTTAAAATGTAACTTCTCTGATTCTTCCATGTTATTGGAGACCTCTTCATATTTCATATTTACTTAATTCTAAGATGACTTTTCTTTTTGCACTTCTAAAATCAAAATTCATCTTACAGGTGATGGAGATGTCCATGGCCTTGGTGATGATGATTTTGGTTTATATTTATTTTCCATAAGGGGGAAAACACTTTATTTTGAGGTATGGTTGACATGTAAAAAGCTGTACATATTTACATATACATAGTTGAATTGAATATGTATAGCTTTTAATATGTCAACTATACCCCAATAAAGTTTTTTAAAAGATGTATCTTATAATCAATGTAGATATTTAATAAAATAATATTTTCCTCTCTTCTCCATCCTCCCAAATCTGTTCTTAAATCAATAGTCTATCTTATAATTGGTGATTTTTTTGATAATTGAAAAAAATGCTACTTGTACTTTATAAGTAAAGCATCTAATATAAAATGACAAAAAAGATGGAATACTACACTGCTGTAAAAAATAAAGAACTCTTACCATTTGCAACAGCATGGATGGACCTGGAGAGCATTATGCTAAGCGAAATAAGCCAGTCAGCATATCACATGACTTCATTCATTTGTGGAATATAATGAATATTATAAACTGATGAACAAAAATAGATACAGAGACAAAGAAACATTGAACAGATTGTCAAACTTCAGTGGGAAGGCAGGGGAGGAGTGGGGGATAGGGGAAAGAGATCATATAAACATAATCAATGGACATGGACACTAAGGGTATGTGTCAGGGGGTGGGAGTGGCTGGGGGGAGGTCAATGGGGGAAAAAGGAGACATATGTAATACTTTAAACAATAAAATAAAACTTTAAAAAAAGATGAAATTAAGAGAATTTTTAAAGAATATCTGATAATGAAAGTAAGCAATAAAACAAACAAAACTGAGCAGATTTCAAGATTAAAAATAATCTAGTAGAACCAAGACTTTTTTATATTTGTAAGTGTTAAAGCTTTCTATTTGTAAATTGTAAAATTAATAAAGGTGATAGGACACTTTAAAGCTTTATGAGTTTATAGAAAATTATAATCCTATATAATAAAAGTATAATATGCAAATCAACCGAATGGGGGAACTACCAGTCGGCAGGGGGCGGGACTGGCAAGCAGGCGGCGCCAGGCCAGCCAAAGCATGTGCCAGCAGATAGAGGGAGGGGACGGTGATGGGGGTGGGGCGGCAGTGACCAGTGGTGGCAGAGGGGCAATGGGGCGGACGGGGCCGGCTGCCGTCCCCTGATGACCCACAGAGGGAGGCCAGACTGCAGCTTAGGCCCACTCCCTGCAGGGAGCCGTCAGTCGGACATCCCCTGAAGCTCCCAGACTGCAAGAGGGTGCAGGCCAGGCTGAGGGACCCCACAAGTGCATGAATTTTTGTGCACTGGGCCTCTAGTAGAATATATAAAAACTAGTGGCCTGGTGCACAAAATTCATGCACATTAAAAGGGACTTAATTAGAGGAAATATTTTAATATTGCTATTTGCCCTTTCTCTATAATAGAAGTGTCAGAGATGAAAGAAAATTAGTAAAATGTAAATGAAAATCTCTCTCCTGTCAGAGTCTGGGCACGCTGCAGGACCCAGAGTCAAGTCCCCGCCCACCCGCGTGCGCCTTGAAATTGCGTGAGACCCAGACCCAGCTGGCCCCACCCCATCACAGCCTCAGGTCCCCCAGACGAGGCACGAGGGCACAAGGGCGTGAGAGCATGACAACCATTTGCATATTAGCTCTTTATTATATAGGATATATTAGAAATATAAAGTAAATGAACAAAAAATTCACAATAATTGTGGCAATATTAAAACTGTTTTTGATAACAGCTCTATCTATAATAATAAAAGCATAATATGCTAATTAGACTGGACCTAATAATACTTGATACAAACTCATTAGCATTCTACATAATTCCTTTGTGGATATCTATTCATCTATCTATATAATTTTGTTTTAATGGGTGGGTTGGGCTATTACTATTAATTTTACTGATATTTCCCAACTTCTCTTCCTGAAATGAAAACAGCAATGTTCAGGTACTTTCATTATAGAGAAGAGCTGTTACTTCAACTAGAAACCAAGAAAGTATTTCTTATATATAAATATTTATTGAACATATTTGATTATCTAATCAATAAATTATTGAGCCATCTTATATGATATGACCTAGAAGTAATATTTGGGACAATTTGTTTTTTCTAAGGGACAGTTGCTTTTAAAAAGATTTGTTTTAAGGTTATTTTGTCAGAACTCGTTCAATGAAACGAAGAAAATGAAATAAATGGCAGGCTTAAAGTCAATATGTTGTGCGCAGGTGCCACCCAGTGGAGAAACTATGCAATGCAATTGCCCCGCTGATAGTTTGCAGTAGTTTCTGATTCAGTAAGTCGGAGTAGGGCCCCCAAATTCACATTTCTAACAAGCTCTCAGGTGATGTGGTCAAGGGATCCCACTTTAAGAGCCATTGATCTCATTGGGTTTTTCCTTCTAAATATGTAAGTCAGCTGAAAAGACTTTAATCCTATAAAGAAAACTTTCTTGGTCGATTTTTTTTTTAAACCTAGCTCAAAAGGAAATAAGAGCAATGGCTACAGAAAACTATTACATGAAATACCTAAGCTCTGTGACTCAGTAAGAGAGCTACTATAATACCTATTTCACAAATGAAGAAACTGGGAAATTCAATGATTCACCCAAGGTTACTCAGCCAGTAAATATAGGAACTGGGATTTGAACCCAAACAGGCTCCAAATGTGAGTTCTTAACTACTATTCTTACTTCCCAAGGTAGCAGATGACCTTAACTGTGCTCATTGATCCATCAACAATAATGACAATTAGGTGGTTTGGTCAGCTAAGTAAACTAAATATTTAGAAGAGCTATTTTGCTCTGCTTTAAATTTTCCTCTTTTAATCTCTAAGCCAGTTGAATAATGGTTTATGATTCATTAGCATAGATTAAAGCCTATGTACCTCTTACATAATGCATTCTAAATTTGCCTGATAATATTACTGAGGAAGTAAAATATCAACTATTCCCTTCATTTCAAAAATTGTCAGGGAACTATATCAACATAATGTTTCATTTAAACAAACTGTATTAGTTACTATTCTTTTATTGCATGAAACAGAAACCAACCTGAGCTAATTTAGCTGGAAATGAAATGTGCAGAATCCGAGGGCAGGAATATGATCTGGCTTCATGAAGAGACTAGAACAGGGACTTGGAAAACTTTTCTCTCTGCTTTCTGATGTACCCACCTCTGTGTACAGACTTCCTCGGTATTTTCAGTTCACATGGAGTAATCTGGCCATCTACAAATTCTTGAGTTTAATTTATAGATCCAACCTCTCTCAGAGACCAACTGGCCATTCCCCACTCCAAATTCCAGAAACTGAATGGCTTTGTTTCGGTGAAGTATCCTCCCCTGGTCCAGTCATGTATGGCTAAGGAAGTAGGATAATTCGGTACAAATTTGGCTACCAGTACAAATTTGGTTACTGTTGTGCTTGGGTCAGAGGAGGGAATCATTGACTGTGAATTGGGCTAAAACTTCAAGAGGAGTCCAGTCAGAAACTCTTCCAGTGCTTACTCCATTTCTCTCTATCACGAGATATTACACTCAGGTGTAGATCAAGAATGTAATGTTCTTGACCCATCAAATTAGCAAAGATCTGGAAGGCAATACACACTAATGGTGAGGCTGAGGAGAAATAGTTACTCATCTGTTAGTGGTGGGAGCACAAAAGGGTAGTTACAAGCCTGACCAACATGAAAACCTACCAAAAATACAGATGCATTTACCTTCTAAGTTAGCAATCCCACTTCCAGGAATCTATTCAACAGGCATTAAGAAAAATGGCCCAGGTCAGAGGACCTGAACAGACACCTCTCCCAAGAAGACACACAAACAGCCAGCAGATATATGAAAAGATATTCAATCTCACTAGCAATTAGGGAAATACAATTCAAAACTACAACGAGATACCACCTCATACCTGTTGGAAGAGTTATTATCAACAAGACAAGTAATAACAAGTGTTGGAAAGGTTGTAGAGAAAAGGGAACTTCGAGTGGGAATGTAGACTGGTATAGCCACCGTGGAAAAGTAGTCTGGCAATTCCTCAAAAATTAGAGCTACCATTTGACCCAGCAATCCCTCTCCTGGGTATATACCTGAAGAACTCGAAAGCATGTACTCGAAAAGATCTATGCACCCCTATGTTCACTGCAACATTATTCATTGTGGCCAAGACATGGAGACAACCAAGATGTCCTTCAATAGAAGATTAAATAAAGCAGATGTGGTACATATACACAATGGAATACTACTCAGCCATAAGAAAAGACAAAATAGTGCCATTTGCAACAACATGGATGGACCTTGAGAATATTTTGTTAAGTGAAATAAGTCACGCAGAAAAAGCTAAGAACCGTATGATTTCATTCATATGTGGAATATAAAAACTGAACCTCGTGGACACAAACAGCAGTGTGGTGGTTGCCAGAGGGAAGAGGGTGGCGGTGGGGTGAAAGGGGCCTAATAGATGGTGATGCAAGATGATTTGCCTTTGGGTGGTGGGCACATGGTGTAATATACAGACTTTTTAACATAGAAATCCACACCTGAAACCTACATGATCCTATTAACCAATGACAACCCAGAATTTTAATAATAAAATAAATAACTATTATGAACAAAAAAAATGGCTCAAGATCATATGAGTTTGAAATAGTGGTGGTAGAAATGTGGATTCCTCAAGATAAAACAATGTGCCCACTACATTTAAGCTGGGTCTATATAATCTCAAAACAAGTCAACCATGGACTGGTTACCCGAACACCAAATATTGATCCTTCAACTTTTATATCTGCATCATTTTCCATCTTGCTAAGAATTTAGTGTTTAAATTGAACATGATAAGAAAGGGGCATTTGTCCCTGGACTGGAAATTTATATATATATTTAAAATGGCCCAGTATCATAGATGTTTCAGACTCTACACTTTCAAAAGAAACAGAAAATCACAGACAAAGAATACCTTATTGCAATATCAAAACAAAACAAAACAAACAAACACCCCACCTACAATCTCCATCCCTTACACTCTAATAATTAAATGTAGTCAGTCTTGGAAAACAGACACTCTTATATGCCATACATCAAAAGAAAAGCTGCATTCAATTTTTAGAGCTAGTAATTTACAGGCAACATTCTATGACTGCTGCTATTTCAAACAGTAAGGTAAAAATTGTGTCCTATATAGTGCTGATTGTTATGCCCAGATCTCAAGATCCCCAAAAGACCACACCAGGAGCCAGCCAGTCTGATGCAAAAGCAGAAGGTCCTTTATTGAGCTAGCTAGCTTGACTCCCTCTCCCGGCCGACGCAGCGACCGGAAGCAGAGTGCGATGGCATGGGAAACTCAGGGCTTTAATAGGGGGGTGGAGTGAGGGGAGTGGACTGACTGTGGGCTCTGCCAATTGGCCAGGCGCAAGTCGGGTCTTGTTACACAGGATGTGGTCATCTATATGGCTCGCACGTCCTTTGATTGTCATTGGTTAGTTTAAAATCCCAGGCGTGGCCAGCAGAGGCCTGGGCTTCCAGGAAGAAGGTAGCACATGGCTGCTGCTCCAACATGGAGGATATGGGCAAGATGGAGGGCATAGCCCTCGCCCTTTCACTGATGTGAGCTAAAGGGAAATTGCTTCCAAAATATCTAGTCCCACTGTTGTGTGGTGTTGGGGACTGTATTGATCAGCTCTCTCTGCTGCACAGCCTGTAGACTAGCACTAACATGAAATGCTTTATCTAAATGACAAGCAAATGAGATGGGGGAAATGGCAGCCATTAATTGCATGCACTTCAACTGAATCCTAAGAAAAACCCAAGGAAAGAGCACAGTTTTAAATCGATCACTTTTCCTCTTTCTCTCTGCAGTACATCTCTGCGCACATTGCAGACTTGAAAAGTGAAATATTTGAAGAACTCCTTAAGCACCTTTGCCACAGTGCAGATGAATTCCGGGAGGTCATAAAAACGGATATGCGGAGGCAGATGTTTGTTGAAGTCTTCCTGCATTGTGACTGTGGGAAGGTAGGGTAAGACCCTTAAAGCCATGTTTCTTAAACTATTTGTTGTAAAGGACCAGTTTTTAGTTTGTTGTTAATGGTGATGTTTTTAATTTCCAATCTGCTGTGGAATGGTACTCAATGAAAATGGATTACTAAGGGGGGAAAAGGACATACAAAATACAACTCATATTTTTATTGTCAGATTCAACTCTGATTTAGCATCTGTTACTTTCTCAAATTTGCTAGATGCTATTTTCAGTTTATGTATACTTCTCACCACAGACTTGTACCAGCTTACAGACCACACCTTGCATGGCACAGCATTTCACAGCATATAACTTATAAATCTCTTTCCCATTCTTAAGAATGGTTGCTTAAGATTGTTTTTGCTTACTTTCTTTTCTGGTGGCTTTTTATCAAAAAAACGCTGCTGGGAATAGGGAGTCTACTACATCTTATTATATTACTTCTTTAAAAGAAAAGTTTATATCAAGAAGTATTTCTAAGAGTGGTACTTGGGAGGATATTGGTGTACTAGGATACCAAATGGATTTGCAAAATAGATACTAATTTTACTGATATATATTTGTTTATGAACTTTGTTTGTATCCCCATGTTCCAGAAAAGATTGCAACAAAGGAACACATATTAAAAGTAGGATGAAAGAAGTAAAAAATAAGAGAGATGACAGTAACTGAAGCTACGAATAAAGCCCCAAATGCATATTTTACTGGCATAAATATTTGTTCTAGGTTGCCTACAAGTTTGAATCTAAGCTTCCTAGCAGTGAAAAAGGAAATGTGAGCAAACATTTTATCGGCGTGTTTAAGATAAATGCAAACTGATATTAAGAAGAAGTACAGAAAATTGGGGTTCAGAGTCAGCAGTTCCTCCCACAAGTACTCACAAAGGGACCTTATGTGTTGAAGTGAAGGTCCATTATGCCAGACATATAATAAATGAAACAATGATTTTCTTGGGGAAATTTCTTATAACCACCTTAAGTGTAGGTAAATGATACCACACCTGACTGCAATTCAGAAAAAGCAAGTCTTGAAGGAGCCAATATATTGCAGTCTAGGTTCTCAGATCCCTGATAATTTGGCTTAGGTCAGGAATATATATATTAAAATATATTTTTATTGATTTCATAGAGGAAGGGAGAGGGAGAGAGATAGAAACATCATCAATGATGAGAGAGAATCTTTGATTGGCTGCCTCCTGCACACCCCACACTGGGGATTGAGCTTGCAACTGGGCATACGCCCTGACCGGGAATCGAACCGGTGACCTCTTGGTTCCTGGGTTGACTTCAACAACTGAGCCATACCCGGCTGGGCAGAAATCTATACATATAAAAGCCTAAGCGACTGTTTGGTAGCTATGATGCGCACTGACCACCAGGGGCAGACACTCAACGCACAGGCATGGAAACATGGAACAGACTGATGAATCTCAGAGGGAAGGGGGGAGGCGGGAGGGTGCGACGAGATTAACCAAAGATCTTATATGCATACTAGAGGCCCGGTGCATGGAGTTGTGTACCAGTGGGGTTCCTCAGCCTGGCCTGCAAGGATCTGACCGAAACCAGCAGTCCAACATCCCCTAAGGGGTCCCGGATTGTGAGAGGGTGCAAGCCAGACCGAGGGACCCCCCCCCCCCCCAGTGCATGGATCTATGCACCAGGCCACTAATCTATAATAATAAAAGTGTAATATACTAATTAGACCGGATGTCCTTCCAGACAACCTTCTGGACGAAGCCGGGGCTGCAAGGGAAGCCCAGGTCCTGGGCACCTGCCAGCGGCCGGAGGGAAGCCCGGGTCCTGTGTGCCAGAGGGAAGCCAGTGCTGGCAGCAGGGGGAAGGAAGGTCTACTTTTGCACGAATTTCACTCATTGGGCCTCTAGTATATTTTATAAAATCTGAAATGTCTATGTGTCCTGTTGAATATTGTTTCTTTTAACGGAACTTATAATAAGTATTGGTGACATGGAGGTCAAGATTTTACTCTCCAATAAATGCCTGGATACCAACTATTCATAGTTGGCTAATTTAATACCAATTCATGTGCTATAACAAACATAGCAGGATCATATTTAGAGACATGAACTCTTGCATTTCTTCCCAGTATTCAAATAGAAGTTATGTGCTGATCTTGTAGGTAAGATAGATACAGTTTAGAATAAAGCAGTTTCTGAATATTTTTAACCAATAGCTGAGACAAGAGTTCAAAAGCCTGTACTTTCACTTGAAAATCCTGGGCTCCTGAAAAAAAAAAAGAGTCAGAGTAAGGAAGAATGCAAAATATGACATCAAAGCACTTTTTCTATCACTGGGAAACTGTGACCAGCTGATGGAAGGAGGAGGTAGTAGAGGGGATGTGACTAGGGGTTTGAGGTTGTCTGGGTCCCTAAGTCAGAGTTGGTATCTGATCCCCCACCCTCGAGCCCCAATCAGGGCTGAAGGTAATATTATAGACACTTAGAAATTCTAAGTAGGTTGAGGAGAAATTTAAGAGCAGCAGGGCTTATGCTTCTTTTCCTGGGTTTAGCTCAGAGACCGCAAGCTTCATAGAGAAGTCCTGAACCCAACATGATACTAAAGAGGGAGGGTAAGTGCTGCAGAAGAGTCTAGGTAGGTGGGCCTGAGGTTAGTCCCACTCCTGTGGCTAGAGGAAAGGTGATGAGTATTCCCAAATACCTGTGTGTGAAGGGGAGTGGGTGTGCAAAGGTGGCAGTAAAAGTTCTGTGTGTACCTCCAAGAAGACACCCTGGCCGGTTAGAGCATTGTCCTGATATGCCAAGGTTGTGGGTTTGATCCCTGGTCAGGGCACATATAAGCATCAGCCAATGAAGGCATAAATAAGTGGAACAACAAATTAATGTTTCTTTCTCTCCCCCCCTTCTCCCACTTCCTTTCTCTCTCTAAAACCAATAAATAAAAAGTAAAAAGAAAAGATAATGCACATAGTATACAATTCATTAATTGTCTTTCTATTTATTTACCCTAGGGAAATGTTTATACATGTACACAGGAGATGTGTATAAGGACATCCATTATACACATTATTTTTGGTATCAAAATACTGGAAATAATCTAAATGCCCATCAAAAGAAGGATTTTTTTAAATTGCGGTTTTCATATTATAGAATACCATACAGTTAAAATAAATAAAATAATATTTCTTTATATACATGAATCAGACCTCAATGTTGTATAAATAAAAGCAATTTTAAGGATAATTGAAATGCTTATAAAAAGGTTTTTTTTAAGCGGGGGAGCATTTGAGATCTTGTTTCCTAGCATGGCATCAGTTTGGCTCAAATTAACTCTTTATAAAAAATTTTTTTAATGTAAAAAAGGATACATGTACTATGATATCAGTTATATATATTTTTTTGTTTGTTTGGTTGGTTGGTTGGTTTTGTTTTGTTTGTTAATCCTCCCCCAAGGACATTTTTCCATTGTTTTTTAGAGAGAGTAAAAGGGAATGAGGGAGAGAAACATTGATGTGAGAGAAACACATCGATTGGTTGCCTCCTGCATATGCTCTGGGGGCCAGGGATAGAATCTGCAACCCTTTGGTCTGCAGGCCAATGCTTTAACCACTGAGCAACACCAGCCAAGGCTCAGTTATAGATTTTAAAAGTACATACAAAAAATGTTAACAATCATCATTTCTGGATGCAGGGAATACAAAGTGTTAGTTTTATCATTTTCTTATTTTTTCTGTAATTAACTTTTTCCCAAAATAAAAATGTGAAAAAAGAACAAGTAGGGAGCAGTTAATTGTCCTAAGTGTCATACTTAGATCAGATTAGATGAGAATTGAACATTATACATTGGATTAAACAATTATGTCAGTAACAAATATTTGTTAAGCATCTGTTAAGTGAAAGGCATTTTGACATGTCACAAAATGGGAAATAGAGTATAAGCCTAAAGAGGTAAGGTATAGCTTTCCCAACTTTGACTTTGCAGATTTTATTTATATGACGATGGTGGTGATAGTAGTGATGAATGTTTCAATAAGCCATATTCTGTCTACATAAAAATCTCTTATAACACCTAATTGCCAACTTTCTGCTTAGGTAGGGTTTTTGAATCGGCAGAGGACATTGGCCTTGCTGGAAACATTCTATGACCAAAGTCCAACAATGCTTAGACGTTTACTCCGAAACCCAAGACAATGTAAGTGCCACTCAAAGGGAGTATGCTCAAACTGAAATGATGAAGTACACTAATCTATATATATAAAAGCCTAAGTGATTGGCCAACTAGCCGGTAGCTATGATGCACAATGACCACCAGGGGGCAAACTCAATGCAGGAGCTGCTAAGCTTTGGTGACTTGGCAGCTACAGTTCTCGGCAGAGAGCAGGAAGCCGGATTCCAGGGTGTGTCACCCAAGAACTGCCCTCTTGCAATCCGGGACCCCTCGGGGGATGTCAGAGAGTTGGTTTCAGCCCAATCCCCGCAGGCCAGGCCGAGGGACCCCACCAGTGCACGAATCTGTGCACTGGGCCTCTAGTATGATAATACAAGGCCATTCTATCCCTGTGCAATTTCTTCACATGTCTCTCTTAGATCATGATAGCTATATCTAGTTGTTCTTCCCTACAAAATTCACTCTTTATCACGACTAGATGTATTTTTCACTACAGTGCAGTACTAAAAGTTGTCAATCCAGAACTCAATTTTAAATGCATTCAAATGAAGAAATGTTTTAGTAACAATCTGAATGTTGCAGAAATTTAGTTGGTAATGGTAATTCCAGTTCTAATGTCCAATTTAGAATTCTAAGATTTTGAAGAAAAATGTCCCCTTCTCTCAAGCATTTTTACTTGTACAACTTTATTGTACATATACAGTGAAATTTTTATATTACCAACCAAAACAAATAGGAGTAGCAGTTTTATTTTTATTTTTTAAAGAGAAAGTCATTGAATGGATGGGTTTTCCAAAGAATGTCAGTATCTTATTTCTGTATGATAATTTCTAACTTGGATACTTAAAAATCTGTGGATGATGTACGTAGAGTATTCCCTTAAACCCATGGGAGTCACAATTTTATAGCTTAAATATTGAATGTTTTAGAAGGGAGAGGCAATCTTTGGCATGGTCCCACTCTTTGTAGTCCAGGTCACCAGTGTTGTTTTGGTGTGGTGTTCTTTTTTAACAGTGGGATTCTGCTGAATGCTATTCAATCTTTCCCTAGAATTCTGAGCCAAGTATCCACATAAGTTGTTGAGGAAAAGAATCAAGGAAGGAAGAAAGAAAGGTAGAGAAAAAGGGAAAGGAGAGAAAATGAATATTGGAAAAAATAGCACAGTGAAAAATTGTCATGGATAGAGACATGCTTTTCTTTTGATATTGCAGATATTGAAAAGGCATTTGAGGTGGAAGACATGTGTCCCCTTCCTCATTCCATGCTAGCCTCATTGTGGGAGGACTGAAGGTAGAGAATAAGTTGTATTTGTCTTGGCAGTTTAAGCAACCCTCCAACTAGCAAAAGAGGAATCAGATTCATTTTCAAACCACAACTTTTAGGAAGGGATACTTTCTAATTTATAGTAGTGAGCATCTTTTATGTTCAATTGGATACCTTTTTGGTTTTTATTGTGTTGCAGGAAAAGGTAACTGATATTTATTTAAAGTAATAGGCCTATATTATAATCACTGTGCTCAATGCTTTTTTGCATTAACTTACTAGTTCTGATTCTGTATTATAAAATCAATTGTTTAGGTAAATGCTTTGTTCTTTTGCATTAGGGCCACTCCTTGAATTTGAAGAGATAGAGCTGCCTGAGTTCTGGGGAGACAAGGATAATCAGAAACACATTTATGAAGACTTTGACAATGTGTTCTTAGAGATGAATACATCACTGTCTGAAAAAAATGCTAGCACAAAACAAAGTAAATTGCTCAAAAAACCAGAAGAGCTACATAAATATGATAAATATAAAAAATCAACACTATTGCCGAGCCTACCAGAACAGCAGAGGGAAACAATTGCAGGACAAGACCCAAACAAAATTTTAAATGAAGATCTAAACTCAGAGTCAATAACAGCACAAGGACAGCCGAAAGGGGCAACAGTGCGACCAGGATCACGCAGAGGGTCACGCAGAATGTCATTAATAGAAGAACCACAAAAAGATTCAACTGCAGAACGAGGATCACGCAGAGGATCACGCAGAATGTCAGTAATAGAAGAACCACAGAAAGGATCAAAAGAAGAGCCAAGCAGAGAGCCAGTAGCAGAACAAGGAGTACCTAGAGAGGCAATTGTAGAAGAAGAATCGCTCAGAGAGTCGGGAATAGAAGGATCCAGCAGAGAGTCAGAAGCAGAACAAGGAGTGCAGAGAGGGGCAATTGCAGAAGAAGGGTTGAGAGAGTCAAGAAGAGGATCACGCAGAGGATCACGCAGAATGTCAGTAATAGAACCATATAAATTCCCCACTGAAAGACTAGAATCACCCGGAGAGTCAGTAGCAGAACCAGGATCACAAAGAGGGTCAAGTGATGAAGAATCTCTTAAAGAGACAGTAACACGAAGAGGATCACGCAAAGGATCACGCAGAATGTCGGTAATAGAAGAGCCATATAAATGGCTCGCTGAAAGACAAGAATCATCCAGAGAGTCCGTAGCAGAACCAGGACTGCAAAGAGGGTCAACTGCAGAAGAAGCACAGTCACTGACACCAAAAGGGTCACGCAGAGAGTCACCCAGAATGTCATTAACAGAACCGCATAAAGCGTCCACTGAAGAACTAGAATCACTCAGAGAGACCATTCCAGAGGAACAGGACATAGCCTCAACTTCACAATCAAGGGAAGGTAATATCTTAAAAGAAAGTGAAAACATCTAGGGAGGTTACTTCCTTTGTGCACACTGAAATCCTTCCACAAGAAGAGAATACTCAGGAGCAAATATATGAAGGGAAACTATTCATGATTTCTGAACTGCAAGAAAAAGATTCGTATGAAGTAGAAAAGATAATCAGTTCTCTGTGTTGTGGAGTGGTTTTTATTTTTTAAAATATATTTTTATTGATTTCAGAGAGGAAGAGAGAGAGAGAAACATCAATGATGAGAATCATTGATCTGCTGCCTTCTGCATGCCCCACGCTGGGGATCGAGCCCACTGGGGATCGAGCCTGCAACCTGGGCATGTGCCCTGACTGGGATAGAACCATGACCTCCTGGTTCATAGGTCTATGCTCAATCACTGAGCCACACTGGGCAGGCTGTGGAGTGGTTTTTAAAGTCTTCAGAAAATACTCATTTCAATTGGGATCTTTTCTGATATATCAGATCATGCAAATCTCAGACATATTTTGCTACTCAGCATGAGTCTAGACCTTGACCAATCAATTAAATGCAAACCATAAAGACTCTATTATCAGACATATATAATACCTTAATCAATAAAAATTAAAATTAAAAATAAATAAAAATAAGACTCTATTATCCATTTACCTAGAATTCTTGTGGGGTTTTTTTTAGAAAGTGGATGGGAGGGGGCAGAGACAGAGTGAGAGAAACATGATGTGACAGAGACACATAGATTGGTTGCCTCCTGCATGCGCCCCGGCAAGGGTTGGGGATCAAGCCTGCAACAAGGTATGTGTCTGTGTCCTAGTTTGGAATCAAACCTGGGACCTTTCAGTCTGCTCTATCCACTGAGCAAAACTAGAAATCCACTTGTAAGGAAGAAATCTGGTAATGTTGCACATAGAAATTTACGTTGGATCTCTGAAAAGGCGGTAGAAGCCATTTTGTTTTAAATGTGGGGTCTGATATTAGAAACCACTTTAAAATTTTTCTTTTATTTCACCTATAAAATGGATCTTGATTTTTCAGTTGTATATAAGATATATTTCTAGAAAAGTTTCTGAAAGCCATATTTAAGACAAAGGGCACCCTGCAGTTCAAATTTTATTCTGCAGAAGACATTTTTCCTCTGAATTGCCAATTTATGACCTTTTCTTTTAAAAAAAATTCTAACCTTTTAAAAAGCCAGTCTCAATACCACTGAAGACCTCAGTTAGGCATAATTTTTTTTTTAATTCTGCTCTTTAATTCTACAGTCCCAAAGAAAACTTGTAAAAAATGGGTAATTTGTGTTTTAGATTCTACACTATCATCAACTAATTTGAAATCTTTTTTTTTAGTATTATGTTTATTTCTCCATAAAACAGAGCTATTAATTTCTGGCTCTCCTTACATAGGGATGTAGCATTTAAAAAGTAGTGAGGTTACTATTCAACCAGATGTTATGTTAGTGAGGTCTTAATTTTGGCTATGTGTAACAGTGTTCCAAAATGAGTGTCGGAAAAACAAAACAAATAAGTGTCTAAACAAGAAAGGGGTATCTTTCTTTCTCACATGAAAGTCAAAAGTTCTATGACAGCTCAGTCCCATGAAATCAGCAGTGGCTCAAGCTCCTTCTATTTCGTGTCTCCTCCAACCACATGGGACCAAGATGGTTCACTGCCATGTCTACATTCTGACCAGCAGGTGAGGAGAAAGGAAAATGATAAGCATCACATCACTTCCCTGAACATATCATTGGTCAGTATATAGGGATATAGTGAGGGAGGCTAGGAAATGTAGGCCTCATTTTGCGTGGCCAAATTGGGGTAAATAAATAGCTTTTGTCAAAGAGCTGCTCTCAACAACTAGAGTTATTAAGTTCTATCACTGTGGTTGATTATGACACAGCATATATGCGAAAGTACCTGAAAGAAAGTTTTTGGTGGTCTATATGCAAGGCATTTCGCTTATTCATTAACTTAAGAATATGTAATGTCCAACTCATAGGCATTTTCTTTTGGACCTTTTAGAAACTGCAAAGAAGAAAGTTGAGAAAGACAAAGCCTGTGAACCCAAGTCCCAAAAAATAGAAGGAAAGCCATGGCCAGGTAACTCACTTAACCCTCCTTTCATGTAGAACAAAAACACTGTGACAGTGGAGTTAAATTGCCTATGTCATGTGGAATGTTTATTTTATAGGTGAACTTTTGACTTGTGACTTGAAGAAGTATGTAAAATGCGAAGATGAGGAACAGGCAAAATTAATCTATGGTAACTCCAGATTCACAGGTACATATCAACAACAAAATTAGAAAGAATAGATCTCAGTCTGATTGATGAATTTAACTTATTGTGGTACCCCATGATAAAGACTGGACTTAGACAAGACACAACACCAGGTGAACCTGCATTGTTTTGTCCCTGAGCTGATGGATCTAATTATTTACAAGATGGCCCGGCCGGCGTGGCTCAGTGGTTGAGTGTCGACCTTTGAACCAGGAGGTCACGGTTCAATTCCAATCAGGGCATATGCCTGGGTTGCAGGGTTGATCCTCAGTGTGGGGCATGTAGGATCAATAATTCTCTCTCATCACTGATGTTTCTATCTCTCCTTCTTCCTTCTTTTCTGAAACCAATAAAAATATTTTTAACAAAATAAAGATTTACAAGATGAATGTTTTAGCGGTAGTAGGCATGTGCTATTGATGAATGTTCTTCTGCTTAAAAACAAATGCATTAGTATACAGTTTTTTAAATCATTAAATGGCCCAACAGCTGCTTTTAAGCTATGATCTAGGTATACAAAAGGAATCAGATATTAGATATTACTACTCAATAGAAATAATTTCAGCTTTTCTCTCCCTGGTAGTTTCACATCCAAACATGTGAAACAGGTGAGAATATAGATTGTTTTTGAAGACTTACAAAGAAAGATCTACTCAACAGAGAGAGCAAAGAGTAGCTGTTATTTAACAGTGAGTGTTCCAACAAGTACTCATATTTTACTACAGTGCTATTTTATCATTTTTACCTTTCATCAACATGTAGTAGAACTAATTAGATCAGCATTATTTTCTTTCTTTTTATCTTTATTGTTGAGAGCATTACAGATGTCCTCCTTGCTCCCCACCACCCAGTTCCTACCTTACCCTAGGCCTTCACCACCCTATTGTCTGTATTCATGAAAACAACAACAACAACAACTATGGGAACCTAAGACAGCTACTAGACGCTGAAAGATTATTTTCTTCCTATCTGAATTTAAAAAATTTAAGTCTGGGTCAAATAATAAACTTTTTATCCTCAAAATATTTTGGTGGAAATATATGGCATTAGTCAAGCTCTTATAGTCTGCTAGTTCATGTTCTTCTTCTCCTTGTCTTCTTTATTTCAATTTTGCTTTACTATTTGGAAAATAAACTGCATGAATGAGTATTTTTAAGTTATGTCAAATCTCTTATGGAAGTCATAAGGGCATGAATGATTAACTCAATGAATAAATTAAACATAAGGCACTGGGTTAAAATTTTATGAAATGTGCCTCATGTTAGAACATTGAGCTTCATGATAAATATAGTAAAGACCCGTTGGGGGAGGGGTTGTAATGGTGGTATTTACAGACTTATTTAACTGGCAAGTCCAGATTGCAGCTGGCTTCAGGCACAATTGAATCCAAGGCCTCAACAATAGCAGCAGGGCACTGTCTTTCTGCCTCTCAGCCCTGTTCTCTGTGTATGACTTTCAGTTCTAGGTTGTTTTTTCCATATTATGACAAAGATGTCCATGAGAGTATCTCTAAGCCTACATCCTACCAGTTCAGGAATCAAGAGTACAAAAAGAGGGGTCCTTCTCCCAATTGTTCCCCCAAAAGTTCTGGGTTTAAATTCTCATTGGTCTATAGTAGATTACATTGCTGTTATACATAGATCATTGGCCAGACCTATGTCACATGGTAATCCTTAGGGAATGGTTGGGGGAGGTTAAGTACCACTTGACTTAACTATCTTACTGGGAAGAGATTTTTTGTCAAATAAAAAAGAAATGGTGCTGTCCTCATGAAGGGGGCATGGATTTCTGTCAGGAAAATAGTAGCAGATGTCCATTATAATACATACTCATATATTTTCCTTAATCTTTGAGAAAATTGTCCATTTTACTGTATGTTTTCTGCTTTATAGACCTACATTCAATTATCAGAAATATTCAGTCTTACAAAGAAGTGAAAGGAAGGAGTGCCTTCAATGGAGTTTCCCTTAATCTGCTCCAGTTTGTGCAATTCCTAGAGACATTTGTTGGTGAAGATGCCCCCTTGAGTGCCAGTGAGACCCTCACCTCCTTTTTCAAGTGGGGCTATGCTGAAACAAAAGAAGAGAAAATGAGGGACTTGGAAGAGGTGAGTAATATTGTTTATCAATGAAACAAGTGAGGGCACTATTATTAAATTTGTCAACCTCAGTAGTTCCTAGTGTGGCTCTTCTTTAAAAATTTACAACTAAACGTGTCACTATTTCAACAATCATGGCCATTAAATATTTTATTTTATTGTCAAATAAAATGAGTTCACACTCCAGAGAACTCATTCCCTTAATAATATCATGATTGATGATGGCAGGAGATGGTTTATTAGACAGCTTTGTGTTTTTTTTCACTGAAGCTTGAATAGCAGACTTAATGGAGCAAATATGTGTATGAACAAAGATATAACAAAGATATCGCATGCATGTGTATCTGTGTGAGTGCATTTACAAATGCACATACCTAGGGTTCAATTACAGCTTGAATATATATTTTTATTCATGTGCACTGCATCAGGTAGTACATATTTTGTAAGAACTTACTACTTATTTAGGTGTAGGTAAATGCATACACATTAGCTGATATAAACAATTTATGTACTCGTATATGAAATATGTAAATTAGATTCACCAGGCATACACAGTAATCTCAGCAGCCTTATGAATCTTCTCAACTTAATTCTAGAGGTGATATCCCTTTTGCCTCAACTGCAGTTCTCCCATTTAACCAAAAGGTATATATTCACTTTGTTTCAGAAATTAAATATATCTAGATATTAAATTACTGTCAAATTGATATAATTAATCTAATAAAAAGTATATGCGGAGGCAGATGTTTGTTGAACTCTTCCTACATTGTGACTGTGGGAAGGTAGGGTAAGACCCTTAAAGCCATGTTTCTTAAACTATTTGTTGTAAAGGACCAGTTTTTAGTTTGTTGTTAATGGTGATGTTTTTAATTTCCAATCTGCTGTGGAATGGTACTCAATGAAAATGGATTACTAAGGGGGGAAAAGGACATACAAAATACAACTCATATTTTTATTGTCAGATTCAACTCTGATTTAGCATCTGTTACTTTCTCAAATTTGCTAGATGCTATTTTCAGTTTATGTATACTTCTCACCACAGACTTGTACCAGCTTACAGACCACACCTTGCATGGCACAGCATTTCACAGCATATAACTTATCTCTAAATCTCTAATGCCAAGTTAGGTCAATGTTAAATACAAAAAATATTTTTGAACGCAGTCATTTTTTATTGTTTGAACACTGCCATTTATGCCCCTTCACTACAAAACAAATGCCACCAAGAAGCCAGGCAGAGTACCCCATGTGTTTATCATATTCCTGAACAAGCAGCGAGGGAGTGGAAAGGAATGAATTAAAGATTCTTAAGGAGTGTAGTCTTCTTTCTATATTAATGGGTTTTAATCCAATGCAGAAACAGAGAAGTGGTAGTGAGAGGATTAAAATTAAATGATTCATTTTCCCATTAATATCATGCTTAGTCCCAAAGTAAAGCTGTTTTTATAAAAAAGTGCTGCACTTTTTTGGGAATAAACATAGGATGCCAGCTAGTAGAATAAACAGCAAGTCTTCTGTGCTTTGTTATCTGGTTTGTATCCTAGGCTATACAAAACACTTCCCAAATTCGACGGGGACTTCTCCTAGAAGCCCTCTTTCAGTTGTGGGACAGTGATGGCTCAGGCTTCCTAGATCTGAATGAAGTTGATGAACTCTTGTATACATACAAGGAGGGAATGGAAAAAGAAGCTATGAAGACAGGTAAAAGTATAATAATTTTCTTATTTAGGCTAACAACTTGGTTTCAAGTTTCCCGGTAGTATGACATATATACAGTTAAACACTGGTTGTTCTAAAACCATGAGATATCACCTTCACACTTGCTAGTATGGTGACAAATTGCTCAGGTTTATTAAGATATAACTGACTTATAACACTGTATAAATTTAAGATGTACAACATGTTGATTTGATATACTTATATATTGTGAAATTATTCCCATAGTAATATTAACACCTCCATCGCCTCCCATAATTACTATATCTTTTTCGTTGTAAGAACATTTAAGATCTTAGCAACTTTCAAGTGTATAATACAGTATTGTTAACTATAGTCACTATGCTGCACATTAGATCCCCAGAATTTATTCATCTTATAATGAAACTAGAGGCCTGGTGCACAAAATTCGTGCACAGGTAGGGTCCTTAGGCCTGGCCGGCAATCAGGACCAATCAGGGCCTTCCTTCCCCCAGCTGACGGCTACTGGCCAGGGCCTTCCTTCGTTTCTTGACACCCCCTGGTGGTCAGCACACATCATAGCGAGTGGTCAAACTCCCGGTCGATCGAATGTCCAAGGAGACAATTTGCATATTAGCTTTTTATTATATAGGATTTTGTACCCTTTGACCAACATCTCTCCATTTTCCCTACCCCTAGCTCCTGGCAACCACCATTATACACTCTGTTTTCATGAGTTTGCCTTTTTTAAATTCCACATATAAGTGAGACTGTACAGTATTTGTCTTTCTCTGTCTGACTTATTTCACTTAATATAATGCCTTCACAATCCATCCATGTTGTTGCAAATAGTAACATGGCATCTTCTTTATCCATTCATCTGTTGATGGATACTTGGGCTGTTTCCATGTCTTGACTATTGTGAATAATTATGTAGTTAACATGGAAGCACAGATATTTCTTTGAAATAGTGATTTTGGATATATACCCAGAAGTGGAATTACTGGATCATATGGGTACTTCTATTTTTAGTTTTTTTAGAAACCTCAATCTGTTTTCCATAGTGACTATACCAATTTACATTACCATCAACAGTGCAAAAGGGTTCCCTTTCCTCCACAACTTCACCAAAACTTGTCTTTTATATGATGGCTGTTTGAACAGATCTGAGGTGATATCTCATTGTGGTTTTGATTTGCATTTCCCTGATTAGTGATATGGAATATCTTTTAATCACCATTTGGTCATTTTCATGTCTTTGGAAAAATGTCTATTTCGTTCTTCGGCCCATTTTTAATCAGATTATTTTTTTGCTATTAAGTTGTATACATTCCTTATATTTTTTTGGATATTAAACCCCTTATTAGATATACTAGAGGCCCGATGCACAAAGATTTGTGCAAGAATGGGCCTTACTTCCCCTGGCTGCCAGCACCACCTTCGCTCCGGCTGGCCAGAGCCACCTTTCCACCTTCGCTCCAGCCAGGAACTGCCTTTCTGCCTTTGTTCTGGCCCGGAGTCGCCTTTCCACCTTCCCACGCTGCCCAGAGGCCTGGAGTGGCTGGGGCAGTGCGGAACGCCTGCGTTGTTGTCCTGCCCTGCCCCAGCCACTCAGCACCTGTGTATGCAAATTAACCCGCCATGTTTGTTGGGTTAATTTGCATACTCACTCCTGATTGGCTGGTGGGTGTTGTGAAGGTATGGTCAATTTGCATCTTTCTCTTTTATTAGTGTAGACTAGAGGCCCGGTGCACAAAAATTTGTGCACTCGGGGGTAGGGGATCCCTCAGCCCGGCCTGTGCCCTCTCGCAGTCTGGGACCCCTCGGGGGTGACCACTTGCTGGCTTAGGCCTGCTCCCCAGGGGATTGGGCCTAAGCTGGCAATCAGACATCCTTCTGGCAGCCCGGCAGCCCTCAGGGGATGCCCACTTGCCAGCAGGGAGCAGACCTAAGCTGCAGTCGGACATCCTTAGCGCTGCTGAGGAGGCAGGAGAGGCTCCCACCACCACCGCTGTACTGGCAGCCATCAGCCTGGCTTGTGGCTGAGCAGAGCTCCCCGCTGTGAGAGCGACTGACCACCAGAGGGCAGCTCCTGCATTGAGCGTCTGCCCCCTGGTGGTCAGTGTGTGTCATAGTGACCAGTTATTCCCAGTCTTTCTGCTGTTAGGGTCAGTTTGCATATTACCCTTTTACTATATAGGATAGAGGCCTGGTGCACGGGTGGGGGCTGGCTGGTTTGCCCTGAAGGGTGTCCTGGATCAGGGTGGGGGTCCCACTTGGGTGCCTGGCCAGCCTGGATGACGGGCTGATGGCTGTTTGCAGATGGTCACACCCCCTTCAGGGTGGGGGTCCCCACTGGGGTGCCTGGCCAGTCTGGGTGAGGGGCTGAGGGCTGTTTTCAGGCTGGCGGGTGACTGAAGCCCCCAGCCTCTTTTTTTTTTCTTTTTTTTTATTCTGGGATTTATTTACCTTCTATAGCTGTCACTGGAGCTGAGAGCCGGCTCCAGCTCTGAGGCTGTGGCTGGCTGAAAGCGGGGATCTGGGGTTTGTTTAGCTTCTATAATTGAAACTCTGTTGTCATCACTGGCGCTCTAAGCTCTGAGCCCGCTGGCGGCTGAAAGCAGGTTTCTGGGGATTGTTTAGCTTCTATAATTGCAACATTGTTGCATCTGGAGCTCAGAGCTGGGCTGCGGCAGGTGGGGAACCTTGGCTTCCTCCGTCACTGGAGCAAGCAAGCCTCATGTTTGCTTCAGCTGTGTGGCTGCTGGCCGCCATCTTGGTTGGCGGTTAATTTGCATATCTCGCTGATTAGCCAATGGGAAGGGTAGCAAAGTTACAGTTAATTACCATGTTTCTCTATTATTAGATAGGATGATTTGAAAATATTTTCTCCTATTCTGTAGGTTGTCTTTTCGTTTTATTGATTGTTTCTTTTGCTGTACAGAACCTTTTTAGTTTGATATTTTGCAACTTATTTATTTTTGCTTTTGTTGCTTGCATAGTATGGCATTTAAAAATTGAAATAATTAAATTTTAATGGAAAATAACAATTGTTGGCAAGGATGTGGAGAGATTGGAACCCTTGTGCCTGGCTGGTGAGAAAGTAGAAAGTGTCAGAGCAATCAGGAGTGGAATATGTTGTAGACTGTTTTGCCCAAGACCTTAGCTCTAATGGTTAGATTCCTTCTGTGTACTTGAGTACGCTCAGTCTTGGGGTTAAAAGAAAAGAATCCAAACCATTCCACAGTTCTGCTTATTTTCTCTTTTTGTTGTATCTCTCTGCCTTGACAAGGTCTGATTCACTTCACAAATCTGGCTGGCTTGCAAGTTTCTCCTGAATTTACTAACTCAACTTATTCTTCTAAATGACTTTCCTCTTCTATATTATACTTTTCTCTTCTGATCAATTCTTCCCAATCAAGAGCTGCTAAAATTCTTATTCTAGTATAATTCCCTCCTTCATTTGATTAGATCCCAGTAGAAATGGTTATACTCTTCCCTGGGTTTAAGGATTTGTCTAGTGACTTTGGCATACCAGATTTCTAACTCTTAAAGTATATAGTGCACAGCAGAAGGAATGATTAGGATTAACATTCTTTTGCCCTAAGTTTATCTATTGTCATGTGTTTTTAATTAACTATGTCTTTTGCAAACTTTACATTACACTACCCTACTTTCTTAAACTGCAACCAAAAAGGATTTACTTAATGAAGTTTTGAAAGGCATAATGAGGTGGTTTTATAATATGGGCAAATTTCCTAACACAGAACCATGTTCTACAGAGGAAAGAACATTACACAATGGTCAGGAGTGCTAGGTTCCGATACTGGATCTTTCACTAAATGGTCATGTGAGCAAAGGCAAATTATTGAATCTCTGTAGATCCAGGTGTCGTCATTTGTAAAATGAAGGAGTTAGACACTATGAATTCTGGAATTTAAGGAACCTCAGGATAATGTTATAAGGATGTTCCAATATATATGATTGAAGTACAGCAGTAGGGATAGGTAGAAAGCAAAAATGTAATGGGTTAAGCCAAGCAAATAAAAATGAAGTAATGAGGAGACAGAATCTGCTGCCAGAAGAAAATGTCTGCAAGCAGGAAGAACAAATTATTCTCTCCAAGGGTAGACTCATACAAAACGACTCTCTCTGAACACATCTTGGTAGCCACCAGGCCTGTGGAGATAAATGCTGAACTGATGGTCATATGGAAGCTGAAAGGCAGATTTTGTTTCTTAAAAAAGGAAAAATTTTAAAATTCAAACATTAGCTAATAACAGATTCGAAAACCTTTAGACAGCTCTTTTTTTATTTGTTTGTTTTTTCTCTGCCCTTCTTATACAATTCTGTGTCCAAGATTAAAAATTGGGGTTTAAATAGGATAATGTCACAGAATTAGAAATTCCTAGAAATGTTTCTGCTGGTGTCCTCAAAATGGAAGTTTTCTATATGGAAAGGGCAACTTGAAACTTTTACACTGTAATTTTCCCTTTTTATTCCCATCTAATATAGCCTAATCTTTTGAACAGAAATATCATATATAAAAATCTGTAGAACATGTGACCTGTCTACACTGTAGAATTTAAGAGAAAAAATTATCTTCCTCCATTACTTCCCATGAAATAGCTATTAACATTTGTTGGACATGTCCTTTAGTTTTCTATTAAATGATAAAATTTGCTTTAATATATACATTGCTATTTAAGTAGGGCATTTAACTCTCTTAAAATTGTAACATTTTGGTGAGTCATTCTGTCACCAAATTCTCACATTTATTTAGAAAGTCTCATTGAAATACTCAGTGTTCCTTAAAGAAACTGAAATCTGGACAAGTGGTTAGTGTAAAACTATTACTGTTTCTTCACCGTGGAACAAGGAATCTTTAAGAAACTCCGCAGTCTTTCCTTGCTTTCTATGGCTTGCCATTTATTCAGAATGAAGGCAGATTTGTTTGTAATTTTTACTTCCTTTAGGTTTGTCTAGTATTTCCTTATGATTACAGTTAGGTTGTTCATTTTTGGCAGGAATGTCATATAAGTGATGCTGCGTTCTTCTCATTGAATGTTATCAGAAATCTCATGAGAAGATGGTATTAGTCAGGCTCCTCCATTTTAAAGTTACTCTTCTTTTCCTTTGTAATTAATAATTATTTTGCAACTATATAAACATTCCATTTCTTGTCAAACTTTTTGTTTATTCATTCATAACAGTATATATTCAGTTTTTCCTATTTTATACAGTAAATTATAATCCAACACTATCATTATAATGCTCATATATTTTTATATTTAACCCATGGGAGTCCTTTCAAACTGTCTATGCCCTCCTCTCCTCTCTAATATTTTATTATAAAAAAATTTAAAACATACAGCAAAGCTGGAAGAATTTTGTGAGTATCTATATTTCTACTACCTAGATTTCTATCATTAACATTTTACTAAACTTTTTTATTATCTATCTATTCATCTCTCCATCTTTCTGTCCTTCCATCTACTTCTTATTTTTGATGCATTACACGTAAATTACAGACATCCATATACTCCTCCCTAAATACTTCAGCATGCATATCATTACTTAGAGTTCAATATATGCTAACAGTCTTTTTTTTCTTAACAAAGTGGTTTAGCAAAAGTGGACGTTAGTGGTTCATGTGATGGAAAAGTCCAGGGCTAGTTCAGGACACACCAGATTTGGGAGTTCAAATAATGACTTCAGGACAGGTATCTGCTTCTTTCTCTTTCTCTCTCTTTCAGTCTGGTCCTCTTCTCTTCTATGTGTTGACTCCACTTTCACACACTCTTTCCCCTCATGGTGATCAGGTTCAATCTCACATCCCAACAGGTTTATTCAAATTAAGTGAGAATAAGAAGGAAAATGTCCTCTTCCTAATAATTCAAGTAAAGAGTCTGGCATTAGTCTGGACTAACCCAACCACTCTGGTGAGGGGAATATGATGTCCTGACTGGCTTAGAGCTGAGATGCATGCTCCACCTCTAGGACCTCTTTCAAGTGGAACCTCACTCAAACATATGACCTGAGGTTGGAGTGGAGTAGTTTCCCCAAAGCAAAATCTGGGATACAATTGCTAGGAGAAAGATGAGTGGATGCTAAAGAGCAAAAATCATATAATAAGATGACTAAAAGAGGCAGTATTTGTTAACTGTCAAATAATTAATATAGTATGAATGTTATTATCTTTCAGGTGGAAGCCTTCTTGAATTTTAAAGAGGAAAGGTGCATACTCTATGACTTATTAATTTATAATAAATATCAAATAAACTTACACATGTGCACCAAGAGACATGTACAAAAATGCTCATAGCACTGTTCATAAGAGCAAAATATTAGAGACAACCTAAATGCCCACTGATAGAATAAATAAATTGATGATGGTATACTTACAAAATGACATATTATATAATAGGGAAAATGAGTAAGTCACAGCCACAGGAACAACATAGATGTATATGGTAGCATAATGTTGAATTAAAAAGCAAGCCCCAGAAAAGTACATATAGTATGATGTCCTTTTTCTAAAGTATACAAAAAGATAAAATGAAACCACATATGGTTAGAAGTACACGTGTGTGTGTGTGCGCGCGCACACACACACACACACACACACACAATAACACTATTGGGAAAAGAAAAGGAAGGAAAAGATAAAGCAAAAGCAAAATTTCAGAATACTAGTGCGGGGATGTGGATAGGCAGGTGGAACAATGGCAAGGGCATAAAAGAAGATGTAAGTTATTAGTAATGTTTAGGTTTGGTAGTAGATCATGATTGTATGCTAAAAAAATAAGAGATAGATGTGGGTGCAGAAGTGTGCAAGGCATAGTCAGGGATCATGAATAGAATGGGGATACTGAAATAAATAATTCCTATATGGTATTATGGGCAAATATTCTTGGAAAATGGACTGGATCCAAATATACTTTGAACCAAGAAATTGCATAATTGAAGTTGTGTTTTAATTTAATTTCATAAATATGTATTGAGCCTTACCATTGGTAATCCACTTATAAAGTGATTAATACTGGTTTAGTATTATGGAAGCAGGAATGGTGAGGACGATACATTGTCAATGACTAACAGGAGAGAGTTAAGTAGTCTATTGGAAATGGATGGGAAAAGGTAGGGTGGAATGAAAGTTGACCCTGGAATTTTGCCTAAGTGGTAGAATTAAATAAACAAAACAAAAACAGGAAAGATGACATAGGACTCATCTTGAGTTTATCATAGGAATTCACTGTAACATGTTTCGTTGGGCTTAGATGCCTTTAATATACCTGATTTTCCATTGGAGGAAGGGGCGACAGTTGTCAAGAGACTTCAGTTTGCTGTAAGAGGAGAATGAAAATTTCTTCCACAGGTAAATGAGCTTTTGATTAGTCCTTGGGTTTTGTGTTTATGTCTTTTAGCTAAATTACACATCCAATTTCCAAAGCCACACCCTGGTCAAGAAGTGAGGTTGTCTTCAAAACAGTTTCAGAAATACATAGAATTGGTTGTATCTGAACTCAGGGGCAATGAAGACCAGGTTCTGGAAAGCCTGGTGGAGTTTCTGATGACCACCTTAGAAAGAAGCCATTTTGAGGGTCTGAGGAACAGTGCCAGACGGAAGTGGCTGCACCAAATTCAACATGCTGCAGAAACAAGTGGGGTATCCCTGGAGCCAGTGTACACTGAGACCTTTAAGGCCCTCACACAGGTATGTTTTCTAAAATGATACATAAAAAGAAAAACTTCCTCACAGTAGGTGATATTCAATGGTTGTAAAGGAGGAGCACACTAAATTCTCTTAAAATTTGGTGGGTATTGCTATAGATGTTTTTTTTTCTCTCTCTCTCTCTTTAATACATTACAATGACCCAAAGCCTAGGGAAGATGCAACTGGAATGACTGCAGGTTGGCAAGGCAGACTCAGAGAGGAAACGCATAAAAGACAGAATTATGTCTTGGGATTTCTAATTTCATCTGTGCTGAGACTCAAATAAACCGAGAACAGAAAATAGACTGATATCAAAAAATACCAATAGGGAGATGTGGAAGGAGGTCAAACTATATCTCCCTTGCATGATGTTTTGAGAGTCAGTTCAAAAAGGAACTATTTAAAACAAAGTTATTATAAAATGGAATCCAACACCACACAATTTTTCGTAACACTGCCTAGAAACAAGCTGAGACTATTACAGAATCCTGTCACTTAAAACACATGACCATCATGGGCCACTGTCCACAGCTTTGCCACCCCCTCAAAACCTCCAGCTTGCTGCTCCTCCCAGATAGAAATGATAACATGGCTATCTTCTGCATATATCACAGATTCCTTTGATCCAGGGAACCTGTGTCATTCGGCTCAGCTAAATAGCAACACTCGATTATTGGAATCATGTCCTGAATGGCTGAAGTTTCCAATGTAGTTTGAAATGGTGTGACTAGGAACAGGAGACCAATCAAGAAAAAGAGCTATTATTCCAACTTGTTTCAGAGATCTACAGTATCCCAAGAGAAACCTCACTATATTTTTGTTACTCTATAGATTTTTATGTAGAAAAGGAGACATAAAGGCAGAAAAAAAGGCATGAAAAGTCAACCTAAATATATAGAAAGATGAGACAAATATCAAGGAATGTGTCTCTCATGTCCCCCAACTTATGGATGTGTTCAGTATATGTATTAACACATAATATTCTTGGTAACATAATAATATTTTAGGTATAGAGAATTTTCAGTTATTTCAATAGAAATAGTAACTGCATAAAGTCTGCAAAATGAGGCCCCAAAAATCCTTTCCTAAAATGACATAAATCAAATGTCATAGCCAATCTATGTTAAGAATTCCATCGGAGCCTTTTTCCACGTTCACATAATAGTAGATTAAGGTTAAGAAATGAGTAAAATGAAGCCATTTTCTTGCCCCAGCTCTCTAAAATAAATACTTTTAATGGAATACCAAACAATCTGACTATAGTTCAAAGGGATATAAGTTTTTAAAAATATGTATATTGGTTTGAGAGAGAGAGAGGAAGGGAGAGAGAAAAAAACACACATCGGTTTTGTTGTTCCACTTATTTATTCACTGGCTGATTCTTGCATGTGCACTGACCAGGGGTTGAACCCACAACCTTGGCATATCAGGACAACACTCTAACCCAAGCATGTCAAACTCGCAGCCAGAGGGCCGGCTGCAGGCCACGAGTTTGACATGCTTGCCTGAGCTACCTACCAGGGCCAAAGGGATCCAAGTAGTATTTTTATTTTATTTTATTTTTTATTGACTTCAGAGAGGAAGGGAGAGGGAGAAAGGGATGAGAGAGAATCATTGATCCGCTGCCTCCTGCATACCCCACACTGAGGACTGAGCCTGCAACCCGGGCATGTGCCCTGACTGGGAATTGAACCGTGACCACCTGGTTCATAAGTCAACGCTCAACCACTGAGCCACGCCAGCTGGGTGGGATCCAAGTTTTAACTGGGTAGGATCCAAGTTTTAAACCTCTAAATTTGAGTAGACTTTGAGATTTATTTATTTATTTACTTACTTACTTATTTTTAGTAAACCAGTCTAATTGGCATAAATTAAATCCATTACACTCACTAAAATTCAGGTTTGGGGGACAGCTGTGGAGTCAGTGTACACTTTTCTTCACTGCCCATGAATAGTAATATCTTAATGATTTATTCATGAAAATGAAATTATTGGGGTCAAAGGCACAAACTAGCTAATGAAGGAAGATGTGATTAAGAGAATTGCTATTGGCAAATACATCATCAGCAACATTTTGCCATAGGATGCTCAAGTCCATGGAAATAAGAAGATCAGTGCTCACATTTCCCTCTTAGAAGAAAACCGACTACTGCCTCATAGAGGGGCTGTTCTATTAAGGAATGTAGCTTGTACTTTAGATGATGCTCCATTTGTACTAAACAAAGTGCTCTACAGGGACATGAAGGGAATCAGGTAAGAATTTCTTGAAAAAGTTGATTTTACCCTCCTTTTTTAAAAATATGTTTTGGTTAATTTTTAGAGAGAGGAAGGGAGATGAATAGAGAGAGAGAAACATTGACGAGAGAGGAACATTATCATCCATCAGCTGGCTCCTGCATGCCCCCTACTGGGAATTGAGCCCACAACCTTGGCATGTGCCCTGACCAGGAATCGAACCAGGGACCTCTTGTTTCCTGGGTCGATGCTCAACTGCTGAGCCACACCAACCCGGCGATTTCACCCTTCTTTGAAAAAATAATTCCCTTTCTGAAATAAATTAGCATTGAAATCCTAGCTAGCTGCCCAAGAGAGAAATGCCTCAGGTCACCAATGCTTCTAGAGTGGAGATGATTGGTTTCCAGTCTCAGGTGATTTCACTTGATCATTTCTGGAGTTTACTTAGGCATTGATTGGCCATGTAGGGATTCTGCTTTACAATATCAGCTCAATTATTTCTGCCTGCTCTTTAAAGTATGTCTCCTGCCTCCTGATTATATATGTTTTCTCTGTTATGATCTAAGCTTGTTTTTTAAATCTTTCAAGTCAGACTCTCCAAACTGGTAATTTTATGAGTCCACTTCTCTGACATGTAATGCCAATGATTATGAATGGAGAGTTGATCTAGTTTCTACATGGTTTAACCTAAAGCTCCTCCTGTGCCTTTCTCTCATCCTCCTATTCCTATTCCTTAGCTTTACAGTAATAGATAAAGGGAAGCCAGTACATGTCCCTCAAGTTCAGCACCATGGGAACATTTTCTTCTGGAACGATTCCCGCAAGGAGAATGAGAAAAATGGATCATTCTTGGCTCTGCCTCTTCAGAATGCACATATGAGGATCTTCGGGGTCCTGGCTATTGACACACTAAGAGATCCCCAGAAAATAAACATCTTCTTGCCTCATGAGATCAGATTCTATCAGGTAAGTCAGAGAAGGATTCTTCCATAGCAATGGTAGGATGGCTTCTCCTTTTATACTTTTTACAAAGCAAAACCTGAAACTAGATGAGGGTAGAGCTATATATGTAGATAGGGTTGTCATATGGTTCCAGTTCCCTGTGTATATGTGTCAGTATTTTGAGAGGTTCCGCATTACACATGGAAGAACTGTCAGCTTCAGTTGCACAACTATGCTTCAGAATCTCTGGGAAGATTATTAATGTGTCCCATTGCGTTAATCACAGAAACAGAATTCTATACTGTAGAACCAAATTCCAACTATTAGACCATTAAGACCCACATAGTCAGAATGAACTTTTAGAAAGAACATATTTATGTTTTATTAATAGTGGAACCTAGAAATCCTTTGCTCTTTCTACAAATGGTGCTAAATATGATATGTGATCCCACAGCTCTTGATATCAGTATTATAATTTTTGAGGATAAAGAATGAAGAAAAATGCTTAAGTTTTAGGCACTTTTAAAACTATACAATAACTGGATCATTTCTACAAACATTTAAATTTATGAATGGAAATTGCAATGGAGGAAGATTGAAAGCCTTTATGGAGGCAATAGACATACTATAAAACCTTTATAGCGGCAATCGGGAACTTGCTCTGCCCTTATCATTTGTTTCCCTGTAAGCCCCTGGCTCCTCATATTTATTTACCATTATTTTAAAATTTCTCTTCCCACTTACTGGGTAACTGGAAAGTGGTAGAATCTTTTTTCTCTGGACATCTTTTAAAGAATAAGATTCATTCTCATCTGACATAATGATATGAAGATATTTAGAAGCAAAATGGAGGAGTATGGAGTTATCAGTAGGTGAACTAATACACAGCCTTGTTAGAGAACATGTCAAAATGAATTATAGATTCCCTAGACCTTGGAGGTAAAGGCTCCTGTATTATTACTTTAGATGCCTTGGGTCCTAATATAAAGTACACATATACATATTTTAAATCTATTTTTATCGATTTCAGAGAGAAGGGGGAGGGAGAGAGAGATAGAAACATCAATGATGAGAGAGAATCATTGATTAGATGCCTTCTGCACGCCCCACACTAGGGATCAAGCCCACAACCCAGGCATGTGCACTGACTGGGAATCATCCGTGACCTCGTTTCATGGATTGACACTCAACCACTGAGCCACACCATCTGGGCTACATATATTTTTGAAGACTTTGTGGTTCCTAGAGTTTCTTGACGACAAGACCACAGATGAGTACTAAGGACTTCCCATTGCTTCTCTATGGAACAGGATCATTTTGTGCCCATAAGGAGACTGTACATGTTGCAAACTTTGGAACCCAGCACATCCTGTTCTGCTGATCTGATGTCAGTAGCCATGTAAAGATACAGACATTAATATTGCATCAGATCAGGGCACTCCTACCCATCTGCCCAAGGCTGGCATTCATCTTGGCTTTTAAACATTTTTTCTCATTTCAAATTTTATTTTGTTCTTCTGACACTATTTTCTGATTGCACATATCACAAATTTCACTGGATGATTATCAGGAAACATAAGTTATGTGGATCTTATGGTAGATTTCTTTTTACACCTCTGACTTCTTGATGATTCTTTTTTTCATAGAAGCCAGAGCACTGCCTGTTGAGAAGTAATTTGTAGGAAATAGATTATCATTAGTGAAAAAGATAATCCAATGGATACATTACTAATTATTTTGCTATTTTAAAAAGAAAAGGCAATTAAAATATTCTGTCTCTACAGGGTGTTGCCAATGTCTTCAGCACTGCCTATCACTATGTCCACAGCCGGGAGCACATCCTGCACGTTGTGATCACTGGCATCAGCTGGCTCTACGACATCATACCAGACATTAACGCCATCTCTACATACTTCATTGAGCCTAGCCCAGAGCAGGTAGGCAAGGCTGGGCAGTGTTAGACCTTCCAAGGGCAACAGAGTTTCTAGATGTTATTGTCTTGCTGATATTTTAAAACCTTATTTAGTTAGCTATTAGGCTAACTGGGGACATAGTTCCCATGACACGCACTCAAACTGTCCACAGTTGAGTGGCAGGAATCCATCTCATACTGCCTTAGGCAAAAAGGGGAATTGCTTGACTCATGTGACCGAAATGAAGAAAGGATAGACATTAAGGTGTTTTCCAAGATGACCAGATCCAGGGATTCAATGCCATCAGGGCTCTCTCAGGTTCTTTCTCTCCCCAGTTCTCATGTTGCTTCCCTCTGCACTTTGGCTTTGTACTTCCAGCTAAAGATGGGCTTTTTCCACAAGGCAAAGCCAGCTGTTTAGTAGTTTGAAAAGAATCTTTCCTTTCTGTTCCAATTTGGAAAACCCAAGAAAGAAAACTCATTTTGACCTATCCTGAGATGTGCCTGGGATAGGGAACTTTTCTACAGTGCACTTGTAACATCAGAAAAATAATATAAACATGGCATTTTATCACAATTATTTTTAAAAATATGCTTTTGGATTTAAATAAGTCTCATATTTTGACATTTTTCTCTTGTGGAACACCTCATTCCTTAATGGTACTGAGTAAGTAAAATGTCACTGTACTTAAAACTAGAAATCATCTAAGCTTTTCTAATTTTTTCCTACTTATCTGTCCCCAAAAGCTTTAATGAGAATATGAAGTCTAATTGTTCTTCTCCATAATGAAATATCTTCCTCTTTTCAAGGGTTCAGACTATGTTTTACGCAATATGATGGTCACAGGGCCCCTAGGTCTAACAGAAATCCACAAAAATCCCCCTACCATCTTCAGGAAGACATGCATCTTCAGGTAGGAGAGGCATCTTCATGTCTGTTTTGTTTACTTGCCAGAGCACACAGCCGGGTGTGATAGATCTGAAAGCACAGCTTTTGCCTCCTATTAGTATACTGTGACTCTCATTCTGATTGGATTTTAGAGACAATCTCCTGACTGCATGGGTCATATGAACTCCTTTCCCCCTCAAGTCCTTTTTAAAACAAATCTCATTGGTGTTTTATATTAAAATTGCATGTTGTTAAGCATGATCGTCTTTTATTTTCTATGATTTTCTTGTAAACAAGGAATTAAATAAAACCCACTATGATTATGACAAATACATCTACACCACTTATCAAAATTCCTCATTTTAATATTAGCCAGCTTGTGAACAAGTATATTTTATTTAAAGAAGACAGGCTGGACAAAAGAGGACAGGAGTCAAAGAATGTTATCTTCAATAAATACCCAGTTCCGGGTTACTTCAACTGCCTCTCACCTGTGGAATACAGGAACACTATTAAACTGTGGACAGATGCAAAACATCTTTACTGAGAACACTCCTATTGCAAGAGGGGGCTGACTGCTTCTTGGGGAGGGTCAGTGTAGCTGAGTAGTCAATAACCTATCTTAGCCTGAAGGCTAAGTTGATATTTAAGTACCTATTTAATTAAATTTTAGTACCAGAATGTTCATTAAGTTAGAAACTCTTCTTCTATTATTATTTCTATTTCTATTCACATAATTATTCCTTGTGGTGTTCAAGAGTTTTAGGGGAGTCTTTGTAACACGCAGACTCATTTAATGATGCATCAGTTTAGCATGATGCATTACTATTGTTATAAAGTCACACAGTGGTGGGAGTAGCAAAAGACAGAATCTTACCTGTCATTATAGGATTGGTATTATAAACTGTAAATGTGCTTCTTTTTTTTTTTTTTTTTTTGAGGCAATGCAAAGCACCAACATTTTTACAAATACCTCAAAAGAATGACATCCCAATGTAGATGGGGAAAGAGGAAAGGAGATAAAAAGAGATGTGTCCATACCTCACTATGCCACTGCATTTCTGTGAAAACCTCTGGTCTCTCACTGAAGCAGATGCTGTTGATGCCCAGCCCAGATCCCCCATGTATCTTTTGCCAGCTGCTGCAAGTGCTACTGCTAATGACTCCCACTGTAGCTTTCTCAGGAGGAGTGCCCTTGAGAAATGGGAGCTTCTCACCAGGAGGTGCCTACCAGTTATGTAAACACTCTTCCCCACCCACAGAGCAACTCAGAGCCAACCACTGACAAAGACCTCTTCCTTGCATCCAGGTGGGACAGACGTTGACAGTTTGCTTCCCAGAGCTCCCCTTGGGATCAGGCTGAGGTTAGACTTTACCTGAAATCACATTCTTATGTAGCTTTTCCCCCTTCCCTCTCCTGCTTTCCTTAGACCCTCACAGGTTTTTCCTGAGAGCATTCCCTGAATAAATCATTTCCCTGTCTCGGGTGCTGCTTCTAGAGAACCTAACACGCATCATTCCTTCAGGCATTCCTCCAATACTTCCTGGACAACATGTAAACAAACAAAAAATGAATACTTTTCAGATAAGTGTAAGTCCAGCAAAGACAATAAAGCAGAATAACATGAGGGAGCGTGACTCAGGCGCTACTACTTTAGATTACACGGGTAGGGAAGGCTTCTCTAAGAGGAGATGAGTGAGTGAGCTGAGGGAGAGCTCTGTGAAATCAAGAGATGAAGTGGTCCAGGCAGATGAAGTAGCAACAAGAGCTGGTGGGCTGAAGTGTAGTAGGCATAAAAGAGAGTGATTCAGTATGTTTGGGTGGAATGTTATGAACAGGCTGATCTTCGATACCCTTATGCTTATTTGGTTTTGATTTCAGGGATTTCCTTTTTAAGTGTATAGACAGTTCAGAAGTTCTTTTGGCCTCTGTCTGTGGAGAAAACCACATCGCAATTCCACTTCGTGAGAGAACAGGAGAGGCTCTGGGGGCTCTCGATTTTAACATTGGCAAGAGGAAGATGTTGTTTTATCGAGAATTTAAAGATCTACAGAAAATGGTGAAGGTGACCCAAGCTGCCTGCTATGAAATACTGGACGAGTTATCTGGAGAAAAAGAGAAGAATCGTGTCTTAGGTATTGTGAATGTGGTGACAGTCTAAATTTATGGGTTTAATTAGTTTTGGGGAAATCACAGGCAATGCAATGAAGGATGTTTTCTAAAATGAGTTGTTGCAATATACAGATTTTCCTCATGAAAGGAATCCCCTCATGCAGTCTTGGACTGATGAGTATGAGCTATAAATTAGAGTAAAGGGTAAGGAATTGCATTTTCTTGGCTAGAATCACATGATTTTAGAATTAGAAAGCCTCCTAAAGGCAATATAGAACTGGCATTTATTAAATGCCCCATCATATACCAAGCACTTTAAATATGCTATTTCAATTAGTCCTGACCATAACTCTATGAGGTGAATGGTGATGCCTCATCTTATAGGTGAGAAAGGCAAAGTTTAAAGAAACAAAACAACTTGCACCAAATCACAGTTAGCAAGTGGTGGAGACTGGATTTACACTCAAGTTTGAGTGCTCTTTCCACTATATTACATAGCGTTAAGTCATCAGAGCATCTGATTTTACAGATAAAGAAGCTAAAGCCATAGTTATTGGCCTATTGAGATTTTTAGATTCTTCCTGATTGAGTTTTGGAAGCTTGTATTTTTCTAAGAATATGTCTATTTCATCTAGGTTGTCCAGTTTGTTGGAGTAGAGTTGTTCGTAGTATTTTTTTTACAATCTTTTGTATTTCTGTGGGGTTGGTTGTTACTTTACCTCTTTCATTTCTGATTTTGTTTTTTTGGTTCCTCTCTGTTTCTTGGTGAGCCTGACTAGGGGTTCATCAATCTTGTTTATCCTTTCAAAGGACCAGCTCTTGGTTGTATATTGATCTTTCGTATTGTTTTTTTTTTTGGGGGGGGGGGTCTCTACGTTGTTGATTTCCGCTCTGATCTTTGTTATTTCCTTCTTCCTGCTTACTCTGGGCTTTTCTTATTGCTCTCTTTCAAATTCTTTAAGTTGTAGGGTTAGATAATTTATTACCATTTTTTCGTGTTTTTTTGAGGTAGGCCTGTAGAGCTATGAACTTTCCTCTCAGATCTGCTTTCACTTTGTACCATAGATTTTGGATTGTTGTCTTTTCATTGTCATTTGTTACCAGGATGCTTTTTATTTCTTCTTTGATCTCTTTTGTAATGGTAACCCAATCACTGTTTAATAGCATGCTATTTAGCCTCCAAATGTTTAATTTTTTTTCATTGTCTTATTTTGTAGTTGATTTCTAATTATATGCCATTATGATCTGAGAAGATGCTTTATATGATTTCTATCTTCTTGAATTTGAAGAGACTTTGCCTATGTCCTAAGTCCTAATATGTGGTCTATCTTTGAAAATGTCCCATGTGCACTTGAGAAGACTGTATATTCTGTAGCTTTGGGGTGAAATGTTCTGAAGATGTCAATTAATTCCATCTGATCTAGTGAGTCATTTAGGATTGCTGTTTCTTTGCTGATTTTTTGTTTAGAGGATTTATCCAGTGGTGTCAATGGGATAGTAAAGTCCCCTACTATGACTGTATTGGTGTCGGTCTCTTCCTTGATACCTTCCAGAAGTGTTTTTATGTATTTGGGTGCTCCTGTATTGGGTGCATATATGTTTACTAGAGTTATATCCTCTTGTTGAATTTCTGCCTTTAGTATTATGAAGTCGTCCTCCTTATCTCTTGTTATGGCCTTCACTTTGAGGTCTATTTTGTCAGATATAAGTATTGTTACCCCAGCTTTTCTTCCATTTCCATTTGCCTGAAAAACTTTTTTCCATCCCTTCACTGTCTGTCTGTGTGAGTCCTTTGTTCTGAGGTGGGTCTCTTGTACACAGCAAATATATGGGTCATGTTTTCTTATCCATTCAGTACTCTATGTCTTTTGATTGGAGCATTTAACCCATTTACATTTAAGGCTATAATTGATAGGTACTTGTCGCCATTTTTATTCTTTACACCTGTGTTCCTTCTTCCCTTTCTATTTCTTCTTTTTACAGAAGTCCCTTTAGCATTTCTTGCATTGCTGGCTTGGTGATAATAAACTCCCTTAGCCCTTTTTTGTCTGTGAAGCTCCTGATTTTACCTTCAATTTTGAATGATAGCCTTGTTGGGTATAGTATTCTTGGATTTATTCCCTTGCTTTGCATAACTTTGTATATTTAATTCCATTTCGTTCTGGCCTGATTATATCAACTCATTTAAAGTCCACACTCACCAGAGAAGTAGGAATCAATCTCATTCTCACAAAAAAGGAAGAGGGGGTTCAGAGAGACAAAAGAATAAGGGGGAGAGTAGATATTCAAACTAAGATCTAATGTCAAAACACGAGTTTCCTTTCACCTTTCCTCAAAGCCTCTTCCTGTGCATTTTACCAGGTGTAGTTTCATTTCTGCCTTTTGATTTCATGACTAGAAAAACTAAGATTGTTTAAAACTGTAAGATATGATCTTTTTTCTAAAAGAAGTTTATTATATTATGCTCAGAATCCTCTGAAAAATATAATGTATGTATAAACAACCATGTAGGATATAATTCTGTTATTCCAGAGATTGAAAATGCAGGAGAAGTCCAGCAGGCAGGAGTTCTCTTCTTCCGAATCATGCTGCAAGAGCTGCAGAAAAGCCTTCGGCAGCTTACCTCCATGGACTTTGTATCACTGTTGCTCTATGATTACCGTTCTGCAATACAGTCAAATAAATCTCTGACAGCCAGCCAGTTACACGAGTTGGAAGCCAATGCAAAACTAGTACCTGAAATCCTGACAGCGGTTATCTTGTTCATTCATCCAGAGTTGGAATCATCACATGAATTAGAAATTTGGGATAAATGTAAACTGGTAAGTTCTTTTTAAGTATTCTTTTTATTGAAAAAATAACCCACACAAGTTTAGGCATGCAAATCATAATTGCACGAATCATAAGTGTACAAATGCAAGGATTTTTACACAATGAACATTTATAACCACCTAAATTAAGAAACAGATCCTAGGGGCATCTCAAAAGCTCTCCTTTGTACTCTCTCCCATGACTCCCTCTCCCCCCACATACACACACCTAGGGTGACCAGAAGTCTGACTTCTAAACCATACGTTGGTTTTGCCTGTTTTATAATTTATATAAATGAAATTATACAAACTGGTGAATTGGGTACTCTAGTTCCACTCGTTGGTGATCCCATAATTTTTGTTCTTTATTCACAGTACTTTAACAAACACTTAGTTGACAGTATTTGTGCCTTTGATCCAACTGAGAAGAATGTAAAAGTTAATTTAAAGCTCATTGGTAACTATCTCAAAGGTAAATTTCTAATTATGGTCTAAATTGTACTAACAACAATAAAACACAGCTGCAAGAGATATCTGAATAAAGCAAGTAGCTCACAAATTCAATTTTTAGAAAAAATAGTTCTGAATATAGTCTCCTAAAAGGAGGGACACTGGCTATAATCTATGCATTCCCCAAAGTGACTGCCTCTGCCACCCACATGAGAATTCAGAAGCACACCTGTCTCCCACTCACTTTTTGGAGGAGAATCAGCAGGAATCTAGAGCAGTGAGGCTCCCAGGCTGGAGAAGGTGATGAGCTCTTTGGCCATGGAGAATTGGCCACATGTAAGAGTAAATACTGGTATACAGAGGCAGGCAAAAGTAGGTCTACAGTTGTTCATATGGAAAATACAATAATTACAATAACAATACAAGAATAAACTCTGCTTTTTGTACTCACAACTGTAAACCTACTTTTGCCCCATGCTGTACATATGCAAGCACACATTCCTCCATGGGTGCGCATTACCCGAATGGAGACCTCAGGTTACTTATGTGAATGGAACAGTAAGGAATAAATTTAAGGTTTGTTCCTTTTTGTTACTCATGAAAAACTAGTATTAGTTGGGAAAACGACTCTGTAGAAATTGTTCAGTAAACCTGTCCCTCCCTTTCCTCTTCTCCTCACCTACTTTCTGTGGAAATTCTAGATCAAGTCAGAAGGGTTTCTGCACTTCTGTGATTCCTGTATTAGGCCGAGAGACTCAGAACCAGAGAGATTCCTAGGGCGAGAGGAATGAAAAGGCAACTCAGAGGAAGACAACCACAATCCTCAGGGTGTCTGTGGCAGTGGACGCATAAAGTACAGGGGGAGCACATAGCAGTGAGCTGGGGCGCATGTTTGAGAAAGGAGTTGTCTAGCATAGGAAGACGAGATACTCCCAGAAGTTTGGGAGTGCTAGAAAATAAAAGAAAACACAAGAGTTAAATAAAAGTTACCATGAATTAGTGGGGATTATGAGCGACATGAGTAAAGATTAGAATTCGTATTAGGAAGGGCCTCATGGGTCTGGGCTGATTCAGGAGAGCCTCTGGATTCATAGGTGTTACAGGTCTCACTTCTTCTAAGGAAGTGATTCAAGGGAAACAATAACAGTAGCAACAACAAAATGAATACTTGTTCATCGTATACGTGCATAAACTAGGTCCACATTTGTTCACCGTTCACTGGGGACTTAACAATCCCGAAGAAATGTTTTCTATGTCAGTGCCTCGTTGGTGCTCTTCCCTTTGGAGTAGATTCAGTTCCCGTTCGTGAGCCCCAGGACCCCCTGCCCTCCATGTGTGACCAGTTTGTCAAATTGACTTTCTCCTTGAGCCCTTAACCACTTTGGTCCCATCCATATTGCCAGAGTCTTGGCCTAGATCCAGACCCTGCTGCCCGGGTCACTTGTGTCCTCTCAGACTGATGCTCCCTTTCTTGGGTGAGGACTCAGGCTCCCATCACTGTCAAATCCAGTCCCTCTGTGAGATGGGATCTGGAAATGAGGAGCAGGCCCCTCCGCTCTCTAGGAATTGGCTCTCAGCCCTTAATAAGCCTATTCCCAGACAAAGGCATCTTCTGTGGAATTGTACCAATGTTTCAAGGGACTCTCTTAAGGCCCACCTCTGATTTGCATGTCTTATATAACCCCTTTGTTTCAGAAAACATGCTAATTTCCGTTTGCTCTGCTTGCTGCCACTTTGACCTGTGCTAGCTAATTCCGGAGCACCCTTGATCTCCAATGATCCCCACCACTTTCTCTTTTCCAACAGTGTCCTCAGGTGGCAGGAATACTAACAATGCTGGATTCAACCAGAAACCAATATTCCCTAGGCTACCCTACCACCAACACCAAGCCTTCAGCATTATCATAGCCTCTGCAGCAATCAAGACAGTTCATCGGCCACCCAGATACCAACCCTCTCTCCTTCAGATGCAACTGTATTCTAAGCTCCCCATTTGGGGAAAGGAAGCAGAACTCTTTGGGGCCCCTTTCTCTTTGTGCCAGAAAGAAAGGAGTCTTCTGGCATCGGATTCTGTTGCTCAAAGTTTATTGAACCTTCTAGCAGCATTAAGTAAGGCACCTACTCAACGACCCCACCCGGCATGAAATGCTACCAATAATATTTGTAGATCTTCTCTGGATGGGGAGGGACTGTTAGCATAGCTCCTAACCCACCAAGCCTTCCAAACTAATGATTTTGCCAGGATGACAGAATTAGGGCTGATGATGTACCCACACTTTCTTAGGGCTTCTGCTGTCAACTCTTACTTTTATTAAGAGAATGACATAACATTCTTAAACTAATTTGATATATGTATACGTGCATAAACTAGGTCTACATTTGTTCACTGTATATGTATATATTGTAAAATGATCACCACAATAGGTTTAGTTAACATCCAGCACCATACATCGGTATCATATTTTCTTACAATGAGAACTTTTCAGATCTACTATTGTTTTGACAACTTTCATACACAATGCAGTATTGTTAACTGTAATCACAAGGCTACACATTACACACCCAGAATTTATTTGTTATAACTAGAAGTTTGTACCTGTTGACCACCTTCGTCTATTTCCCCCACACCCTCAACCCCCACCTCTGCCGACTAACAATCTGTTCTGTTTCTATGAGTTCCGCTTTTTTAGATTCCACATATAAGTGAGATTATACAGTATGTCTCTGTCTGACTTATTTTACTTAGCATAATGCTCTCAAGGGCATTTGCCATGTTGTAGCAAATGGCAGGGTTTTCTCTTTTTATAGTTGAATAATATTCCATTACCTATGCCACATTTTCTTTATTCATCTGTTAATGAACATTGTTTATACGTCTTCTCTATTGTAATGCTGCAGTGAACAAAGGAATGCAGATATGTCAAGATAGTGATTTCATTTCCTTCAACTGTATACCAGAAGAGGGGAATTGCTTAACCATATGGAAATTCTACTTCTAATGTTTTGAGGAAACTCCATACTGTCTTCCAAAGTGTCTATATCAATTTACATTCCCACCAACAGTGCACAAGGGTTCTCCTTTCTTCACATCCTTGCCAACACTGATTTCTTGTCCTTTTTATGATAACCATTCTAACAGGTACAATGTGATATCTCATTGTGATTTGGGTTTGCATTTCTAGAAAGGGGTATTTTGTTTTCTGGTGGAATTCCAAGCAGCTGTGTCACCTCTAGATGAGGCAGTCGTCTATGAAGGAGCAGCTTTGTTCAGTATGCTTATCCTCTCAAGTCTGTACCATTGTATGAGAATGTTACTGACATACTTCCCTGTGGGGGACCCAGTGACTCCACTGGCCACTCCGACAGCTATACATGCAGTAGCATATCAATAACCTGCTACCCTCTGCCTAAAGTACTCCCAGTAGTTGGCCTCTCCTACCTAAAGACCCATGACCTGACTATCTTCTCAAGAATCTGTTCTCCCCACTCCACTTTCGACCTCTGTGGCCAGCCTGGCCTAGTCTTTCTGTAAGGTGC
>NW_005369061.1:398333-458184 GCF_000412655.1 Myotis brandtii | reverse complement strand
ATTTGGGGGCCTGGATGCTTGACCCATTTCCTGTGCAAGTAGACCCCTTCCATTGTCAGTCCAAGTCATCTGGGAATAAAAAGAAAGAAAAAAACTGAAATCAGCAATTTTCTTTCTGTTCTTTATCATGCCTTTTGATTTTAAAATTTGAAGTTTTCCAACAGTAGTTACTGAATTAAAAGAAATAACTAAAATTGGTTTTGTCTAAGTAATATCATTGCTGGTTTGATATCTGATAAAGACTGTTAAAAATCTATTTAAGGCAAGCATATTTTTCAGGTTCCTTTGACACTCATAATTTTTTATTTTAGTGATATTAAAACAATGTTTTACCCCAAAAGGACTATAAAAATTATATTTTTTTATTAAAGTACTTAAAAAGGTCTAAAAGAACTAAAAAACTTCTAACAGAAAGAGTCAGTAGCCCATCTTTCTTCTCTTCTCACTCACCCCAGGTCCCCTCACTAGGGGCAATTCTTTTTTGCCCATTTAACTGTTTCTTCTGGCAATAGCACATTTCAATATTTCTAGTTTTTGTAATATTGCTATCTTTAATTCATCAATTTTAAACCTTGTCAATTGATTTTCTCTTTATAGATGAAAGCTTAGTTGTTACACCACCATTCTCTTACCCTATCCTCCTGATGTAGTTATATTACAAATGGGGATTAAGTCAAAATGCAATGTTTACATGATTTTGCCAATGCAAATATTATCCACAACTGAGCACTGCAGCATATTTTGATTGCTCCTTTTTCACTTTTAATTTTTCATGAAATAATTGCATTTTATTTTTTAAATTGCTTAATTTTATTTGTACTTCTTGATAATTCCTACCCCTTCCATTTATCTCTTTATATAATTTCCCAAAAGTTTACATTTATCAGGTAATATTTTTAGTTCTAACTTTTTTTTTGAGCCATTCCTTCTAGAGATTTTAATTTTCTTTCTATCTGGAGTCTTCCTGCACCCCCGATCTGCTACTCAGCTGCCTTCCTGATATTTACTTTTCTGACCTCATAGAAATTTATTTTGCCATTCTCTTAGTTCATTCTTTCTTGACCTACTCCTGTGTTTTGAGACAGCATTTTTCCAGTAGTTTTCTGAGTTAGAGCGCATGATTGGTAAATTTTTTGAGACCTTTCATGTCTGAAAGTTTGCCAGGTAATAATAATTTAGAAGACACTGCCCATTGTCTTTTTTTTTTTCCAGAAATTGAGATATAATTCAATTACCACAAATTTCACCATTTTAAAGTGTACCATTCAGTGTGTGTGTGTGTTTTTTAGTATATTCATCAGGTTGTGTAACCATTACCACTATCTAATTTTAGAACATTTTTATCACTCCAAAAGAAACCCAGTACCCATTAGCAGTCACTCTCCCATGCCCATCCCCATCCCAGCCCCTGGCAACCACCCATCTACTTTCTATCCAGTTTTGCCTATTCTGGACATTTCCTATAAATGGAATCATACAATATGTGGCTTTTTGTATCTGGCTTCTTTCACTTAGCATAATGCTTCAAGTTTCATCTATATTCTAGCATGTATCAGTACTTAATTCCTCTTCTACAGCCAAATAATATTCTATTATATGGATATCCCACATTTTACATATCTATTTATCAGTCAATAGACATGTGGGTTGCTTCTACTTTTTGGCTATTGTACATACTGCTACTGTGAACATCAGTTTACAGGTTTTTGTGGTGAGCATATGTTTTTAGTTCTTGTGGTTATGTAGCGAGGAGTGGAATGCTGGGTCAAATGTAAACTCTATGTTCCTAAGGAAATGGCTCCAAGGTCACAAGAAACTTGGAATCTTCCAAGATTGCTATTGAGAAGTCTGTATCCTTTCTGATTTGATTCTGTGCATGTGACCTTTATCTGTGCCACACACCCCTACCCCCAAAGCTGTAGAATTACCTTTTATCTCAAAGACTGTCAAATTTCATAATGATATGCTTTTATATGGGTCTGTTTCCATCCATTGATATGAGCATTCACTGGGCCTTTTCAATTGTGAAATTCAGGTCCTTAAGTCCTTGATAATTTCCTCCATGGCATCAAGGTTGCTACTTATGACTGTGGAATTTGTACACTGCACAAAGGTGCTCTACTGAGGAGGTGGGAGGGGGCTGAAATCGAACCAGGAGTCCATTCATTAAACTGTGTGCTTTAGCATAAGGCCACATCTGCTTGTATGAGGGGCATCTCTTTCTTCACACACCTTTTTCTGCTCATCAAGCTATGTGCTCACAGAGTGCATTCTTCCATGGTGGGTGTCTTTTTCTCATTTACACAAAGATGACCTAGAGGTTGGTGGTGGCCCTGCCCTCTTTTCTGTATTGTGTCTTTGGAATTCCTATTGTTTAGACATTGGATCGCCTAAATTTAGTCTCCCAAATCCTTGTATTTTTCCTCCTATTTTGCATCTTTTTGTCTTTTTTTCCCCCACTTTCTGAGACATTCTCTCAACCTTCTAATCCTATTGAATGTTTGTTTCTGCATGCTTTAATGTCTAAGAGCTTTGTTGTTGCTGTTCTTTAAATACTTGCTATTACAACATCTGTTCTGTTTCTTGAATGCAATGTCTTCTCTCTCTGAAGGTATTAGTGATAATTATTTTTTAAAGTTTTCTTCTCCCTGTTGTTTCTCCTCTTTCCTTCTGTCTCAGTGTTTTGGTGTCTGTATGTCATCTTCTTTACATCTCCTACACACTAGGCAACTCCTCACCCCAACCCTAGAAACTTTTTCCTCAGAAAAGGTAACATAGAAAGTCTCTGACCTAGGGGACATCAGACACAGCTGAGAAGGGAGAGTACCAGAGTGGAAACAGGGAGAGTATGAGTGTGTCTACTGAATACTGAGACACCTGTAGGCTTTCCCCACTAAGCTCCAACAAAAAGGAGCAAACAAAAGGCACAAACAACTGATACCTACACCACTGAAGTGCAAGAAAATAGTGCAGGACTTTTATTTGTAATAAATTTATCCCATCAATGTCGGATTTCTATTTTTTACTGTTTTAAAATAAATAATTTATAAATAAATATACATATATTTGGATCATGTTCAACATCTGTTACTGATAGAGGGATATGATTTAAGAATTTAAAAGCCACTGTATTAAAGTATGAATTTTTATAAAGATAAATTGCATTGATTTCAATTTGTACATAATTTGATTTATGGCTACATCATTTTGAAAAGCCAATACAATGTGATATTGTGCAGAAGTTGTGCTTACCATAGGAATGAAATGAATGCAAGAACTCAATGTTCAGCCTGGAATAAACTTCCACCCAAACTTTGATAACTCAAGAAAAAAAGTGGAAGATTTAACTTAATCCAGTGTTAAAGCAGAGATCCATAAATGGAGATTTAATTAGAAATATCCCATATTATTCTAATGTTTTAAGCAAAATGAATTTCCTCTGTAATTAAAAGTTTGATTAAACTCGAATCTTTTGAAATCAATAGGTTTATAAACAGATTCAAAGTTTGTCTCAGCAATTATTTTAGCTCAGATGTCTTCAAATAATTTACTATAACCCTTACCAATGCAAAGCAAAGCAAAAAAACAAAAACAAAAAAACACACAACAATTTCTTATGGTTAGAAAAGGAAAAAAAAAAGTAGTATGTTTGCTTGAAAGAATTGTAAAATCTGTGCAACTACTGCAAAGATCTGGCATCTATCCACCACAAGAGGGCAGCAGTGCTCAACCACTGCTAATGGGCACCCCACAAAGCAGCAATTTTCAACCCGTTTCTGTGCCACCACACACTGGTGTGCCACAAGAATTTTTAAAACGTGCAATACCTGACTCTTTAGTCAGGAGCACTGACCTCTTTTCCCTTAAACTGTCAAATAAAAAAATGACAACAGCCAACACAACAGCTTTCAGGTGTGAATAAATCAAAAGAATACCTTTTTTTTTTTGTCAGATCGACAAAAAATATATTTTTTGGGGTGCCACAGAATTTTAGTAATTAGTTTCTGTGTGCCCTCAGATGAAGAAGGTTGAAAATCACTGCCACAAAGCAATGGAGGCTTCATTCGAGGAATAAATTAAAGCCAGCTGTGAATACATCAATCTCTCACTGGAAAGGGCAGGAAACAGAAACTATGGCCCAGACAGGTTTGGAGCTTCTGTCCCTGGTAACAAGACAGGAAATAAGCAACAGGGGCTTGTGAAAGGGAGTGACCTCGCTCCCTAGTCTCGTGTCCTTGAATCACCATGGAGATGGCTGACTGGCTTAATAATGGTTGCAGATAGGAGTCTATTCATTTGGATGTCAGATAAGAACACTGTGGCAGGCATCAAAGAAACAGAGCTCTTCATGGGGATTTAGGAGGGGGAGAATAAAAGCTGTGGGGAGCAGGAGAGCTGTCATATGTCAGAAAATCAGTTAGGACTGGTTTTAAAAGTATTCTGGGGTGAACTTTTGTTTAATTAAATTCATAACATTAAGATAATCAGAGTACTCTTTGCAGCCTATAGCATTACTTTGTTTCAGGAACTAATAAATACAAAAAGGGATCAATTATAACAAAATGCACTTCAAAATTGTACATTTGTATGTTGATTGGTCTAGTATTACCCATAACATGAGATGAATCAGGTACATTTCATGTGCTCTCATGACCAGCATTTGTTTTTATTCATAATTGTCACTAATGTTACTGAGTTATAATCTGAAAAGACTTGATATTTGAAAAACCTAACTTAATTATTCCATAATTGAATGTTGTTTCAATTCAACATTTATTGAACACTTATAATTGGGAGAAGACAGTGCCTGTGTGTGTGTGTGTGTGTGTGTGTGTGTGTGTGTGTGTTAAAAGAGAATTCTAGAACATTGTGTCTGCGTTTTAAAGTCGGTTTAAAAAAAATTTGAGACTTGTGAATGTTTTCCACATTTTATGTGCCTTCATGTTGATAGGAGATAGGGAAGTAAAATATGTTGTCTTTCATTTAATAGATAGCCATAAGTAACAATTGTCATTGTTAAAGAGCTATGGATAGCCCTGGCCAGTGTGGCTTGCTTGGTTGAGCATTGTCCCAGGCACTGAAAGGTCACTAGTTTGATTGCCAGTTACAGCATATGCTCAGATTGTGGGTTCAATCCCTGGTTGGGAGGCAACCAATCCATGTTTCTCTTTCTCTCTGTCTCTCTGACCCCATCCCTCCCTCTCTCTCTAAAATCAATTTTTTTTTAAAAAGAACTATGGCCCTGGCCAGTTTGGCTCAGTGGATGGAGCACTGGCCTGCGGCCTGAAGGGTCCCAGGTTTGATTCCAGTCAAGGGCATTTACCCTCGTTGCGGGCACATCCCCAGTGGGGAGTGTGCAGGAGGCAGCTGATAGATGTTTCTCTTTCATCAATGTTTCTAACTCTATGTTTCTAACTCTCTATCCCTCTCCCTTCTTCTCTGTAAAAAAATCAATAAAATATATATTTTTTTAAAAAAGAACTATGGATAGGAGATGATATTTAAAACCTCTTATTCAATTATAAGTATTATTTATGGTTTATTCAACTCAAATCAGCAAACATTGTTGATTTAGGCATAGACCTGAGGGTAGGAGGCATCTGAAAGAAGGCAATTAATATTTTTTTTAGCAACTACTCTGTGTCAGATTTTCACATATCTTTTCTCATTAATTTTTATAACAATTCTGAGGTATTATCCCTGTTTTATGGAAGAAGAGACAGGTTCAGAACAATTAGGTGACCTGCTCCAGGGCACAAGACTAGTTGGGATAAAGTCAAGATTAGAACCTTTGCCCGGCTAATGTGGCTCAGAGGTTGAATGTCAACCAATGAACCCAGGGCACATGCCTGGGGCTGTGCAGGAGGCAGCTGATCAGTGATTCTCTGTCATCAATGATGTTTCTATCCTTTTCTCCCTCTCCGTTCCTCTCTCTGAAATCAATACAAAAATATTTTAAAAATAATTGGAACCCAGATCTGTTCAACTCTACAGTATATTCTTTCCATTAGACCAGTGGTTCTCAACCTTCTGGCCCTTTAAATACAGTTCCTCATGTTGTGACCCAACCATCAAATTATTTTCGTTGCTACTTCATAACTGTAATGTTGCTACTGTTATGAATCGTAATGTAAATATCTGATATGCAGGATGGTCTTAGGCGACCCCTGTGAAAGGGTCGTTCGACCGCCAAAGGGGTCGCGACCCACAGGTTGAGAACCACTGTGTTTGACCATTCTATCTGACCATTAGTCATTGACTTCTGGGAAAAAGTAACTTTTATAAATGGCAGTTTAATACTTTGCAATTTTACATGAATCTTAATGGTATGGAGTGATTCTATATTTTAAAGTAATTTTAAATTAAGAAATATTTCAAACATAGAAGTTTGAGACTAACACCTGTAGTCATTATGGACCCATATTCTATATCCAAACTTAATATTATGCGTGTTTGAGTCAGACTTTTTTTAAAAAAGAAAACATTTTAAGGCCCTGGCTAGTGTTCTCAGTGGTTAGTGTCAATGAGAGCACAGAAGGGTTGCAAGTTTGATCCCAGCCCGGTTGGGGTGGGTGTGGGACACAACCAATCAATGTTCTCTCACATTAATGTCTGTCTGTCCGTCTGTCTCTCTCTCTCTTCCTCTCTCCCTTCCTCTCACTCTCTAAAAATCAATGGAAAAATATTCTCCAGTGAGGATTAACAACAAAAAACATTAAAGGAACAGTTGAGACTTTCTACCTCTCCCTGATCCTATTTTCTTCCTCCCTAGAGAAAATACTATTATGAATTTGGTATTTATTATGCATGATTTCTTACTTTTACTACATGCTTATGAATCCATAAACAATATAATATTATTTTACAGGTTTTAAAACTTTTAAAAATTGTATCCAAAGAACATATTATCCTACAACTTACATTTTGTGTTCAATGTTTTGAGATTTATCCACATGATATATATAGCTCTAATTCTTTAATTGTTGTTAAATGCTGTGTAGTATTTCATTAGATGACTACACCAAAATTTTTAAATTCTTAGATATTTAAACAAGATTCTGCTATGGTTTTTACTCCAAACATATCTAATGAACTTTCATCATAATAATGGAACTTACATTTTAATTTAAAAAGTGCAAAACTATTCACACTAACTTTTTTTTCCCCTTTGGTGCAGGTCATTCCCGAATCAATGTGTGGAAATCGCATAGTATTGTCATGGAGTACCTATACCATTGGTCACACATCTGTTTAGCTCTCATAGAACTAAAGATAAAACTAAGTGGTGCTATTATACCCCCATTGCCCTCAAAGACCGACTCCTGTGTGTATGCAAAAATGCCAGGCGCAAGCTTGCTAGGTAAATGCTAATGGAATTGGTGCTGTATTTAGAATATTTTTGTTATGTGCAGTTTTGTTAACTATAAAATATTTTCAATTGGAAGAAAATAGACATAGTCTGCTCCTAGACACTTGCCTCAGCACTTTTTAAAGTCAAAAGTGCTACCTAAGGAGAAGTTAGATCTAAAAAATATACAGTTAAGGTAGCCATAAATAAATGCATGTTATAGAATATATTCAAAACTTTCCTTTCAATTTTAGTTTTTATCTGTCATGGGACTATTATGCTTGGCTGAAGAGAGTTATTTTCATTCTTTTAAGGTACAGAGTAAAGACCGAAGATTCAGAAAATAAAATGGCAGTTTTTACATCAAAAGAGTACCAAATAATAAAGATTTTAAGAAATGGACTGGGAATTGTTTTTCTAATTTTTCAAAGACTAATATGAGCACTACCATTTCTCCCTCCTCATCACCACACACACACTTACCTTAGTAACAAGTTATTTCAATAAATAGAAATCCCTGTGGGAAAATGTTTGTCCATGACTCATGGGAAAAAGAAAACACCTTAAAAAAAATAACAACATAACCTCTCAAGTTCAAGAACTACAAAAAGAATTTATATTTACTTAAAGATTGTTAGTACAGCAAACTTTACTGCTCTGTTGTGAGATTTCATCTTTGCAATAAAATATCTGATGATAGTCCGTTTTTAATAAAATTTTGGGAAATTAAACTTCATTTTTTTTATTTGGTTGAAAAAATATGTTGTGTTCCAAACATCTTATAATTTGAGGTCCCTGTTTAACCTTTTCTGATAAGATGGCAGTGTTATTACCAGTCCTCATCTCTTGAATGATCGCATGCCCAGTTTTAACCTATAAGCCTCTTTTGTATTAGAAAGAGGGCTTTTCAGGACACTTGCAACAACATTTCTAGGAACAAGGTTCTTGAAGATATTAAACTGATAGCCCCATATCCTGATGGCTTCAGAACAGCTTATAAAGAGTTCACTGTGAATACAAATGGTATTTTAGGCAGCAAGAAGGGCAAATTTGTATAGAATGCTACCTTTTTAACCACTATCCTGGGATTAGTTAACTAAAGGGCATTTTGTGTAATGATAATAAATATATTAGCATGGTGCTTTAACTTGTTTGAAGTATTTTCACATACTAGCTCATTTTATCGTCCTGATAACCTGTAAGATAGGCAGGTTATTATCTCCATTTTATAAATGAGAAAGTCTCTTAAGAGTGAGAAAGTTACCTAGATCACAATAACTAGTAAGAGACAGGGTAGAGTTACTACCCTTGCCAGCACCCCAGACACCTCACTAACACTTTCCACCCTTTACTAGGCTAATAATCGTGCATTCAGTCTTTTGGAAATTACTGTAAAGTTAAACAACTAGCAAGGCAGATTGGTTGATAAAAACATCAATGATGAAAGAGAATCATTGACCAACTGCCTCTTGCACACCCCACACTGGGAATCAAGTCCTGGGGATGGAACCTGCAACAGGGTCTTGTACCCTGACCGGGAATCGAATGGAGGCCTCTTGGTTCATAGGTCGACGTTCAACCACTGAGCCACGCCAGTCGGGCATAGAACTTACTTTTTAGTGAAGATATTTCTTATACTTAACAAAAGTTTAGATATCGATTTATATTTAAATCTGTTTGACTAAAGTGATTTTCAGTAAGTGTGCCACAAGAATTTTTAAAACCTGTGTGCTACAGCACATCAGTTGATTACTTAGTGTCAGATACTGCATGTTTTAAAAATCCTTGCGACAGCCCTAGCTGGTTTGGCTCAGTGCATAAAGTGTCAGCCTGCGGACTGAAGGATCCCGGATTTGATTCCAGTCAAGGGCACATGCCTGGGGTTGTGGGCTCGATCCCCAGTGGGGGGCCTGCAGGAAGCAGCCGATCAATGATTCTCTCTCATCATTGATGTTTCTATCTCTCCCTCTCCCTTCCTCCCTGAAATAAAAATATATTTTAAAAATAATCCTTGCGACAGACCAGTTGAAAACTGCTGGACTAGATAGATTTATTGATTTACTTATATTTACTTCTAATTCAGAAACCTAGACTTGAATAGTTGAATTTTTATTGACTCTTTCTTCATAGCTTACAAGTAACAATGACACTGTATGTTGTAGATCAGTGGTTCTCAACCTGTGGGTCGCGACCCCTTTGGGGGTCGAACGACCCTTTCACAGGGGTCGCCTAAGACCATCAGAAAACACATATATAATTACATATTGTTTTTGTGATTAATCACTATGCTTTAATTATGTTCAATTTATAATAATGAAAATACATCCTGCATATCAGATATTTACATTACGATTCATAACAGTAACAAAATTACAGTTATGAAGTAGCAACGAAAATAATTTTATGGTTGGGGGTCACCACAACATGAGGAACTGTGTTAAAGGGTCGTGGCATTAGGAAGGTTGAGAACCACTGGTAGACAATCCAAATCAACTGAGCTATCCAGCCAGGGCTATAAAGCTTTTTTATACTATAAATAAAGTGATATATTTTTACTTGAAGGTAGACTGTGATAAATTAAAGATGTATACTGGCATCTGAACGAATCATTAGTACCATTATTGCCTTTCCTTATCAGTCCTGTTTGAGAGAAGGTCGTTAAGTCAAAGTAATGGCATTGCGATCCAGTTTTTACTTGAGAATAAACTGATGATGATAGGAGAGATTCCATTATTATGGAATAAATATGAAGATTTTACGGGGGGGGGAAAGGGGTTATTTTTTTAATGGTATAGGGGTCAATGCAAGAGGACATAATAATCCTAAATGTTTCAACATACTTGAAACAAAAACTTATTAAAAGAAAGACAAATGTAGTTGGAGACTTAAACATCCCTCCGTAGAAATTGAAAGATTTTTCGGCTGCAATAAGACTAGTTTGGAATGGGCCAAGAGTGAGTGGATGCACAGTTAATATGACGATTTTTTTTTTTTTTTAAAAGAGTATGGTATATGATTTTGATTCCTATACCCATTGGTACCACAGTATTATTAAGCAATTTGGTTCTATGAGGATATAGATTTTCACCTTCTGCCAAATTACCCTGAGCCCGAAGTACTCATACTGAACAACTCATTTCTGGGCCCCATCCCAGAGTTCCTGATTCAGTAGCTCTGGGATAGGACCCGTTAATTTGTATTTTTTTAAATTTTTAAAAAATATATATTTTATTGATTTTTTACAGAGAGGAAGGGAGAGGGCTAGGGAGGTAGAAACATCGATCAGCTGCCTCCTGCACACCCCCTACTGGGTATGTGCCCGGAACCAAGGTACATGCCCTTGACCGGAATCGAACCTGGGACCCTTCAGTCCGCAGGCCGACGCTCTATCCACTGAGCGGAACGGGTTAGGGCTGTATTTTGTATTTTTAACAAATTCCCGGATAATGCTAACCTGCTGGTCCCGGGACCATGGGAACCACTGGCCTAGAATTTTGTCATTCTTTTCTTCCCACTGATATCGAAGCAGTCAGTAGGTTTGCAAATTAAACGGAAGACCAAGGTACTAGATTCCAAAACAGCGTTTGAATCCACTCAAAAGCGACTCAGCGGCGAGGCGGACTCCTGGCCGCCCAAAGTCGCGCGAGAGGTTACGTGACTACGTCAGCGTCTGCGTCAGCGTCACGTCGGCGTCAGCCACGTTCAGCGGAGACCGGAGCAAGATGGCGATTCCGGGCAGGCAGTGAGTGATGCGGGAGTTAGGGTTAGGCTGGGGAATGAGAAACCACGGCGACTGTGCCTTTGGCCGAGGAGTAAAAGCGCGCTGGAAGTGAAGGGGCTGTCTCGTCAGGGATAGAGACGGGAAAAGCGAGAAATCCTGAGGAACATACTCCCCTCCCCCCCGTATTTTCCAGGATGGAAGGAAGCCCGAAGTTTGAGGGAGAAACTTGTGAGGAAATAAAGGAAGTTAGGCTGAGGGGCAGAGAGCGAGACTTTTCTATTTTCCAAAAGCTCGGTCTGAGGCCCCTCAGTCTTGCTTCCTACCCCGCGCTTGAGTTTCTCCCCGTTTGGATGCCTTGAGGGGCAGTGAGAAGAGACCACCCCTGGCTTCCTTAGCGGGCCTTGTTCTTGCAGCTCAAGCCCTGGTTCCCGCCATCCCTTCTGGTTTTAGGAAAATGTGCTGAGAAACCACAGAAAAGGGTAGGCATATAGGGACTTGGGGTTTGCGGTGCCGCAGGAGACAAGTGTTGTACGTTCTTCCAAGTTTTAACCTTTGATGGATAATCCGTGCTTCTGATGTGGCTTTCTGGGATCGCTGCATCTTAAAGGCCAAAATGTGAGAAACTGAGTGAATTGCCTCTGATGGGATGGTGCGCTCAGATCCTCCAGTACAAGGCGAGGGAGCGTAATGAGGTGTAATGAGAAGTTATCCTATGGCTACTCGGGTGTTTCAGTTAATGTAATCTTTTAAGAAAGTGTGGGTCATATTATCCGATCAATAACTTCTTTAAAACTGTGTCAGTGCACAGTAGGGGCGGGGGGGGGGGATTTATTTTCTTGACTCTTGTCAGACTAAAAGATAATTGAGAGTGTTTTTATTTTTAATGGACATGAACTGAGCTTTCCACCAACATGTTCTTTTAAAAACCTTAGTCCAGTGGTTCTCAACCTTCCTAATGCCGCGACCCTTTAATACAGTTCCTCATGTTGTGGTGACCCCCAACCATAAAATTATTTTCGTTGCTACTTCATAACTGTAATGTTGCTACTGTTATGAATTGTAATGTAAATATCTGATATGCAGGATGTATTTTCATTGTTACAAATTGAACATAATTAAAGCATCGTGATTAATCACAAAAACAATATGTAATTATATATGTGTTTTCCGATGGTCTTAGGTGACCCCTGTGAAAGGGTCGTTCAACCCCCAAAGGGGTCGCGACCCACAGGTTGAGAACTGCTGCCTTAGTCGAATTTTACCATCTAAATCATTTCTGTACTCTTCAGTTACTTCTCTTCTTGGATTAACATGGTGTTTGAGTTTGGCTTGTGCCTACAAATAATCCCTTAGAGTAACAGTTATAAAATCTTAGCACGTTAGAACTTTGAGACGTCTGAAGATCGGAAACTTGTGTGTTCATAGACTTGTTTTGACTTGGTAGCTCCATCTGGAAGAGGTAGTGAATGTATTATGTTTTAACATTTAAATATAATGGTGTAATTTCTATTTCAAAAAAAAATGCAGGTATGGGCTTATTTTGCCAAAGAAAGCACAGAAGTTACACCCTGTTTTGCAAAAACCATCAGTGTTTGGGAATGATTCTGATGATGATGAGGTAAGGGAATCTATGTTTTTCTCCCAAATTGTTGAAAATATGTATATTTTTTAAAATTGAAGTGTGAAGTTGATGTCTTTGCTTGTCTTAGTTATTTGTCAGTACAGTGTATCTGGAGTATATTGTAATTTACAGGATTACCAAAAGGAATAAAGAAGCTCCACTGATGGTCTTCATAAATGATACATGAACAATCTGATCCTCCCCCCCAAAAAGCTATGAACTTCACTTATTTTTAAGCAGTTACACAGTCATTTTAGATAGATAATACTGATGTAACAAAATTGTTTGTGTAAACCACCCTGAAAATAAACTATTGAGAAGTCACCAATTTCCTAGAAAGTTTTATTAGTAAAGTAGTTTCTTAGGAGACTACGTTTGTGGTTATTCAGTCTCTGCTAAATGTAATTGCTCAGTTACAATTATGGTAGTGTGTAATGTTACCATAGATAGTACTACAATAATCTTCTATATATATAAAAGGCAAATATTCAAATTGTCCCCTTGGGAGTCTGACCAGGAGTTTGGGAGTTCAGTCGCTTGCTATGATGTGCGCTGACCACCAGGGGGGCAGGGGGCAGTGCGGAACGAAGGAAGGCCCCAGCTGGCAGCCGGCAGCTGGAGAAGGAAGGCCCTGGCAGGCAGCTGGAAAGCCCCAATTGGCCCTGATCACTGGCCAGGCCTAGGGACCCTACCCATCCACGAATTTCATGCACCAGGTCTCTAGTACATATAATATGAACATTTTGTATTTTAGCAGCCAAAACTATTTTCTTGTGAAATCCACAGTTTATAGTAGAAGCAACCCCAAATGTGTGCTTATGTAATACTTAAGTCATTTTCTATATTTCTAAAAGACCTTTGCATCAGCTATACTGGTACTGGCTTTGTTCTGGCAGAAAAATTGCTTCTCTTTCAATTTTACTAATTGTGTAAAAGCATAGGTAGGTAATTTAACATACTTGTTTCTTGTTTTCTATTAAAATTTATTCTAGATGGTTCACCTTTAAAAAAATTGAGATATAATTTACATGTAATAAAATATGTGGCTTTTAAGTGTATAGGTTGATAGCTTTTGACAAATGTATATGCTCCACTGAGGATGTAGAGCATTCCCCTCCCCCCTGAAAGTTCTTTCATGCCCCTTTGCAGTCAGTCTACTTGCCCACATTCTGCCCTGGACAACTATTTGATTCTGGTTTTTAATTTTTATTATTTATTTATTTTTGGTTATTCGTCACCCGAGGATATTTTTCCATTGATTTTTAGAGAGTGTGGAAGGGAGGAGGAGGAGGAGGAGAGAGAGAGAGAGAGAGAGAGAAACATCAATTTGAGAGAGACACATCAACTGGTTGCTTCCCGGCCCGCCAGAGATCAAGCCTGCAATCGAGGTACATGCTGATCTGAATGGAACCTGAGACCCTTTGGTCCTTGGGCCAATGCTATATCCACTGAGCCAAGCCAGCAAGAGCTGTTGTTTTTAATTTTTGTTAGTGACTTTTTTGTACTAAATCTTAGTTTGTATTTATTGTTGGTTAGATTAGTGGTCAGTTAATAATTTGACAGAAATTCCCCTAAATATTTGCAACTAATAAGTCTCCAGTCTGCCAAAGGGGTCTGCTCATGTTAGGACATGCCTTCATATACAGCCAGGTATTTTATAACTTTGCCTTAGCCTTCACTTCTTGCTTGCGCAGTCTCAAGTTCAAAGGAGAGTTTAGGACCATTTCAGGTCTTTCCTGATCATGCATAAAGGTCTTGGTATGTCTGTTGCATTCATGAGCCCCAGAGCTTTCAAAGCCCTCGTTTCCTTAAACCAGCGGTTGCAACCACTGCATAGAGGCTTATTCTTCAGCTTTACTTTTAAAGCTTTTTGGTTAGCCTGTTTTTTGCCTCACCTGTTAAAACCGTTATCCACTGCCTCAGGCAGCCCTGATGTTCAACAATTGTCTTTGATTGTTAAAGACTGTTTTACTTGGCAGCTCTGTCAAATAAAGACAGCCTTGTGAGTGGTGTCTTCCAGGGAACCACCATGGAAGTCCAATAATAATTCTCCAGGATAGCTGTTTTGAAGGAATTCTTAACCCTCTCCAGTGGCTGCCAGACTGCTGGTTTCTACCATGTTTGTGGGCTACTGTTTTAGGTACCATGACTCTTAGGAGGGGTTGATGGAAATAGGACAAGTTAAAACCACAAAATTCTTACTGAATTAATTGTTATTCTTAATAAGAAAACTATAAGGATTTTTATTGGAGTTGGAATTTATAGATTAGGAGAGAATTTATATTTGTCTTCTCATTTATAAAGATTCATGTTTGTTTGTTCAGGTGTTTTATATATCCTTTAATACAGTTTTATAATCCTATATAATAAAAGGCTAATATGCAAATTGTCCCCTCTACCAGGAGTTTAACCAGGGGGCGGGGCTGGCCGGCCAACCGCCCACAGCCCCTCCCCTCAATTGGCCCCGATTGGGGCGGGCCAGCCGGACCACACCTGTACACAAATTCATGCACTGGGCCTCTAGTTTCTTCCATAAAATTCACTTACATCTTTTGTTACATTTATTTCTAGGTACGTTAGGGGCGATCAGGCAGGCAGGCAAGCAGTTAGAGTCAATCAGGCAAGCGAGCGGTTAGGGGCGGTCAGGCAGGCAGAGTGGTTAGGGGTGATCATGCAGGCAGGCGAACGGTTAGGAGCCAGCGGTCCCAGATTTCTATGGGTTCGGGCCTAAACTGGCAGGTGGACATCCCCCAAAGGGTCCCGGATTGTGAGAGGGTGCAGGATGGGCTGAGGGACCCTTCCCACCCCCCCCGCACGAATTTCATGCACTGGGCCTCTAGTGATATAAATAGAAGCAATGATAGAAACAGTGTTGTTACATTCCTGACTTTAATGGGAGTTGCTTATATAAAGTTTCACAATTAATTGCAATGTTTGCTATAAGGTTTTACTACTATTTATAGCTTACCAAGAAAATTTTTTTATCCTAAAATTAAATTTTAATATTTTTAGTATCTGTTCGTGTTAATATTTTGAAATTAAACCATCCTTGCATTTCTGGTAATATTTGTTTTTATTTAATTTGATTCATTGCACTCTACTAGTTCTTTTACCAGTGCTTTCCATTTTTGAGATCTTTGGCTTAATTTCATTGTTGAACAGTTTTTTAACATGTGCTCATAGGAGCATTACTTCTTAAGTTCTTGATTTTTAAGGAATGATTTCCTGTTGCTTTCTATTTTTTTTAAGTGTTTTTATTGATATTTTAGAGAGAGGAAGGGAGAGGAAGAGAGATAGAAACATCCATTGGCTACCTCCTACATGCTCCCCATTGGGGAGGGAGCCCACAACTGGGGCATGTGCCCCAACTGGGAATCGAACCAGTGACCTCTTGGTACACAGGATGATGCTCAATCCACTGAGCCACACTGCCAGGATGCCTGTTCCTTTTATCACCTAAATATCTACTTGCATGAATGTAGTATTTCTGGGATAACAATTTATTTCAATATCTTGTAGACATTAGTCATTTTCTCTTGCACTGGATATTCTTATGAGGAAGTACAGTATTGTAGTTTTTTAAATCCTACTTCTAGATGATTTTTTTAAATTGGCTTGGACAACTGATATTTTCTTTATATCCTTTAATTTTATCTTTATGTCCTTTAAGTTACATCAGTCAGTGCCTTTAAGTTATATCTGTTACTGATTTTCATTTCATAGAAATTTATCATTGCATCAGAATACTTTTTCTGACCCATTTGGTGGGTTATCATTTTGGAGGAGTATCTTTGTCTTCAGATCTTGCATTTATTCATTAGTTTATTCAACAAATATTGATTCCCTGCTCTGTGCCAGTTGAACAAAAACAAAGCGACTGCCCTTGTGGAACTTACATGCTAGTGGGAGGAAGGGAGGTGATACATAGTTAGCCTAACAGATAAGTAAATTAAATGTTAATTTAGAAAATGACAAAGACCAAGAACAAGTAGACCTGGGTAGGTAGAATGATACAGTTAAACAGATATTTAGGGAAATTACTCAATATTTGTCTCTTGCTCGACATTAACCATGATTATGTTAAACCTTTATCAGTATTTCAGTTATGTCTTTTCTGTTGCTCACTGTTTCCAGTTTATTTATTAGCTGTAAAGGTGTTTCCGTCCTCATCATTTTCTTAGGAAAAAGCTCTGCAGCCTCCCTTTCCATCTCTTTTATTATTCTATTATCTGATCATTAATTCATTTAATACATGGTCTTATTTTAAGAGTTTGATAGGGAAGATAGGGAAAGAGATGGAGATGATAGTTGAAGGAATAATGACAGTTGGTGTAATTTTTTGTTGTTTTCTTAGAATAGAGGCAATTTGTGCATGTTGAAGCTAAAAGGGAAGATGGTAAAAGAAAAGGAGAGATTTTACATCTAAGAAAACTAAGGTAATAGGAAATTACAGAAATTGGTCTATATCACACACAGAGTACTTAAGTAATAGAGCTAGATTTTGAACCCAGAAGATCTACCTGATTCCAGAGTCCATGCTTTTAAACATTATAATATACTAGAGGCCTGATGGACAAAATTTGTGCACGGGGGTGGGGGGGTGGTGGGGGGGTATCCCAGCCCAGCCTGCACCCTCTCGCAGTCCGCGACCCCTCGGGGGATAGCCGGCAGTTGGATATCCCTTTCACAGTCTGGGACCCCTCGCTCCTTACTGTCCACCTGCTCGCTGCTTCTTAGTGCTGCCGTGGAGGCGGGAGAGGCTCCCACCACTACCGCTGCGCTCCCCAGCCATGAGCCTGGCTTCCTGTGGGAGCGCACTGACCACCAGGGGGCAGTTCCTGTGTTGAGTCTGCCCCCTGGTGGTTAGTCCGCTGTTCAGCCGATTTGCATATTAGGGTTTTATTAATATAGGATTCCCTTTCAGAGACAGTTTGTTTGTAATGGAATTTTAATAGCAAAAGGGTTAGTTGGGGGATTAGCAAAGATCAGACAAACTTCAAAGAGAGATGGTTTTTATCATGTGAAATTACACATTCTGTCATCTGGTGTCTTAATATTTTAAGACTAGAGGCCCGATGCACGAAATTTGTGCAAGGGGCTCGGCCCCTACCGCAGCCGTGGCTGCCTCTGCCTCGGTCCCTGCCACCGTGACTTCATCTGGAAGGTCGTCTGGTCTACTTAGCATATAATGCTTTTATTATTATAGGTGGGACTATTAATTTTCAGCAAAGTGAATATTCTGTTCAAAAATAAAAAATTTTTTTAAATCTCATTCTAAGAATTTTCAGTAGGGGTGTTACTACTTCCAGAGAGCCATTAAGAAATTTGTGGAGTGGCTTTGGCTTTTACAATTATTGAGAGTGAGTATTGTTGACACCAATTTTGGATGTGGGCCAGTGATGGTAGGTAGATATTCTCCCCATCTATATAGGTAAAATCCCTCTGAATATGTATACAGATGTAAAGCTGTTTATAATTTTATGAGCCTAGGACCTAAGTTCTTTTTACACAGAAACTCAAAATGTTTTGCGCATTTTATTTTTATTAAAGTATTTTTAATAAAATAATATTTAAAATATCTTTAAAAATATTGTGTTTTGCATGGCAAAATGCAGGCTAAATTTTCTCCTAATTTGACTATCTTGTAGATTGAGGGACGATTATATCTTACATTGTTTAGAACTTTACCAAGAGTTTATTTACCATTTAAGAAAATTGGGTCACTGTTACCAGTGTCATTTGTGGTGCTTGAGTCACCAGTTCTGCAGTCAGCATATGTATCTTTAGCATTAATGGTGGTTACAGTGCTTCTACATGGTAGAAGAATCTGAGAATTTACTGTGTTCTAACATGGTTGAGCATTTACATGTTGAAATACAGAGTATATTATTCTAATACAAATTACTTTCCTTTTATGTCTTCAGGTGTATGTATGTATGTATCCAAAATGGAATGGAAGGAAGAAATATATAATTCTAAAATTTTTGTGTAGAGAGTTTATATAATCTATGCATTTCATTTCAGTATAGATAAGGGATATTAACAAATACTTTCTGTAAAAGAGGGATATTGAGCATGATGGAGAACTATCATTCTGTGCCTTCCCCTGATATAATGGCTCACTTATTATGTGTTACATTTCCATAAGTGTGTGGGTCTGTTTCTCTGGAATTTGTATTCTGTTCCATTGATTTCTGTCTCTAATCCTGTATTTACATTTCCAACTAAGAGCAGAAATGAAATCTGCTATATATCTTTTCTCAGGAAGGCAGTATAGAAAGACCCACTTGCATTGCTGCACAAACCAATTAATCTGTCTTCTCTGTCTTCTGCTCTTTGTATCACTTAATTCAGTACATGTAGTGCTCTGGGAACCTTTCCCACCTTTTTATAACATTCATCCTCTGTGGGCATTTTAGTTTCTTGTCTTTTGTCTCCCTCAAGTTCCAGTCCATTCAAAATAGCCCTTCTTATTTTCTGGCATGATTACGGATTTATTTTTTGTCATTTTGAGGGTTTGGAGGAGGAGGAGACTTCAGCATATTAATTTGCCAGCTTAAGCCAGAAGCTTTGCATTGCTTTCCTACCTTTAAGATCTTTAGTGAGTTGTTTAACATCTCAGTTTCAGTTCTATATCTTAAAAAGTATTTTATAATATCTAATAAAAGTTTATTTTAAGGATTAGAGGTAGTATGTCCTACAGTACATAGCACAGAGTAGAAGTGTAATAAATGGTAGCTATGTTGCTACAATAAAAGTATCCTCTCTGTATGCAATAACTCATCATTAGTCATCTGAAAGTTTCATGTGCTATCTCCATCCCACTTTGTGTTTGACACTCATAATTGGTAGCCTGGCTTTTTTTGATTTTTTTAAATAAAATCTTAATCTCCATTTTGTGTTGTGGCCATTATATTAGAAAAATTCCATGAAGAATTGCCACTTATTATGTTGGGAAGGAATGTGAGTAGAGCAGGTTTGGGTTGAGAAAGGGACTAAGAATGAGATTGCAACAAAGCACAAATACTGAAAGAAATGATCAACTTTTTTTTTTTTTTTACCATATACTTTACATTAGAAGTGCCTGTTTTAGCCCTTGCATTAGAAACAATTTCTATAAATAAACTTCATTTTCTTTTTTTAAAAATTCCATAAAGAAGGCAGTAATGACCATAATTATATATATATACACACATATATACATACACACACACACATTTTATTGATTTTAGAAAGAGGAAGGGAGAGAAACATCCATCAGTTGCCTCTGACATGCCCCAATGGGGGATTGAACCCTCAATCCAAGTATGTATGATTCCCTGACTGGGAATCGAACTTGCCACCATTTGGTGTACGAGAGGATGCTCCAACCACTGAGCTCACTGGCCAGGGCAACTATAATTATATTTTTGAAATACTTTTTATTTGATTTGTATGCAGTCTCAATGCACCCAGTTGTTCATCATTTTTAACTGACTTATTTCTGATTAGAAGATAATAAAAGCTTTACCTTAAAATTTGCTGTTTAAAAAATTAGCTTTTGCCCGGCCAGTGTGATTCAGTGGTTGGGCATCAACCTATGAACCTCAAGGTCACAGTTTGGTTCCCAGTCAAGGCACATGCCTGGGTTGCAGGCTCGATCCCCGGTGGGGTTCGTGCAGGAGGCAGTTGATCAGTGATTCTCTCATCATTGATGTTTCTATCTCTCCCTCTCCCTCTCTGAATCAATAAAAATACATTTTTTTAAAAATTAGCTTTCTATTTTTCCAAAACAATATCCATCTTCCTCATATATTGACAGGCTTTGATATTGCCTAATCTAACTTTACCATAAAAAATCATTTAAAAAAAGTTCTTTCTTTATTTTCATGTTTTAGTGTGTGTAGTCAGACAAAAAGCAATAATCCTCCATCTCATTCTTGGATTTATAAAATAGATCAGATCACTCTCTGAAACAAAATTACTTTATTAGTTTAGTAATAATTTGAGTTTACTTTAAAGATAAGAAGCAGCATTTGGGAGGAGATTCATTTCCTGCCTTTGGGCTTTATCTGCAAGAACTACATCTTCAATGTCAAGAGATTGTATATTTATAACTGAACTCTAATAAAGTCTGTACTGGGGACTCTGCACACCTGACTTGGTCATTGTGATTATATATCAGGTGCCAAACTGTTGCTTGTCTTTTGAGAAAATACCAAGTGTATTTCATTAAAATTTGACCTCTGTGGGGAGGAATACAAGACCTTTGACTGTTGATTATAAGAGCACTAGTTATTACCAACATGGGTAATGATGTTTTTGGAAATAAAGTTTGGGTTTCTAAGTGTATTGTAAGAGGTGTCATTGATTATAGTAAATATGTTTTCACTGAATCTTATGAAATGTTTTTCTACTATTTTTGACTGATGCAACATAGGAAGGATATTGAGAACCATGTTCTGATTTTTTTCCCTTTAATCCATATCTTACACTATATGTGACTGTTAAAGAATTGTTTTCTTTATGAGCAATCCAAAAATTACTCTCCTTTTTATACTCCTTTTATGCTTCCACTTTTTGCTTTGTTTTTTTCATCAGAGAAAACTGTCATACAAAACATCAGTGTCTTTAATTTCACCCTTGTTTTGTGTGTGTGTGTGTATGTGTGTGTACTCTTTTTTTTATTGATCTCAGAGAGGAAGGGAGTAGAGAGATAGAAACATCAATGATGAGAGAGAATCATTGATCGGCTGTCTCCTGCATGCCCCCTACTGGGTATCGAACCTGCAACCCGAGCATGTGCCCTGTGACCTCCTGATTCATAGGTTGACACTTAACCACTGAGCCACATCAGCTGGGCTTTCGTCATCTTTAATAGTCATTGTCACAGTTCCCTCAGTTAGAAAACAGAATTAAATGAGCTTCAAAAGGAGATAATCCTCCCTGAATTTTTCAGCTTAGGTTCAGAGTGACCTCTTTATCCACTGATGCTATTGCAACTTCAGGGATATAAGTCTCTGAATAGGATATGTAAAGTTACTCTACTCCCTCCATTATGAACTTAACCTATTAGAAGTAACATCTGATTTTTTTCAAAGGTCAGGCTTATTCTAAACAACTATAAAAATGGAAGCATAGCCTCTTGAGATGTCTCAAAGTATACTTTATGTTGGAGAGGCCCTTCCCAGTCTGCCTATTTATTCTACACTATATGAAATTAAAAAGTAATAGCCTTGTGCTTTATTTTTTCAAGTTCAGGTTGAAGCAACCAGTTTTAAAGTGACAGCAGGTGAACTGTGACAGATTGGAAGAGGAGAGATGGGCCAAATAATAAAAACAAGTGAAGAAGTAAAAGTCCAGCATTTGGAGACTTACTCTTCTAGTCAATCCTGAGGATATTACTAACTCAGTGATCAAAAAATATATATACTTCATTTACACGAATTGGAAAGACATAAAAATATGTTGAGAAGAATTTCATGAGATGTTTATTAGCATATTTAATATTTTAATGTTTAAAATTGATACTCTAGTGAAAAATGGGTTATATCACATAATTAAAATTTTTATTAATTGAAAAATACAGTAATACACAAGTAATTCACTTAGCGTAGCACCTGCCTCTGTAAATGTTGGATTCTGTTTTTGTTACCAACCTCTCTTCCTCTTGTTGGAGTCAATTTACTATCTAAAATGTCTTTAGTTCTTTGCTTAAACACTTTTTTTTAAATCCAAGGTAGGGAGAGAGAAAAAAAAAATCCATCAGTTGCCTTCCCTACATGCCCTAACCAGGAATGGAACTGGCAACCTTTCAGTGCACAGGATAACACTCAACCAACTGGGCTACTCGGCCTGGCTGCCTATACACTTCTTTTAATAAGTATTCTGTTACTTGTATAGCCTTTGTGTATTAACTTTATCTCCATGGTTTTAGGGAACTAGAATTAGATTTGTTTATTTTGTTATCTTTGTTGCCGTGGAAAACAGGAAACACCAATTGATACTATCCAGTTGAAAACAGTCCTATAGTCCTAGAGCTGAGGCTTATATTTTTAATTAAAAATAAATTTACTAGTATTACTATTTTTTAAAGATAATTTACACACCACAACATTTACCCTGTTAAAGTGTACATTTTGGTGTTGGTTAGTATGTTTACAAAGCCTTATACTTTTAAGGAAACATTTTTACTTACGTATGCTAATTATATTTCTTTTCTTAGCTGTAAGACCTTACTTTTGTCCATGTGGTTACTATTTCCTATTATATTCCTCTTGCCTTCTCTTAAATTCTTTGATTCAGGTCTAATGTCATATCTCTTTAGGGAAGGCTTTCTTGATTTCTCATACATTTTGTTTCCCTTTGCTCCCACAGCCCTTTTTTATCCTTTTATTGTGTTGCTTATATTATAATGATTTCTTTAGTTATTTGTCTTCCCTTTCAGACCATTTATCTCTCAGGACAAAGACTGTTCTTGTTTTTCTGATACCTTCAGGAGCTAGAACAATGCCAGATATGGTAGGCGTTTCAGTACATATTTATCGAATGATTATAATCTCAGATAGTTTTGGCTGCCCATAAGCCTTAAATATATACTAAAAGCTTGATATACTATATTTAATGGTGAATATTAAAATAATGTGCTTTTTATTGCTGGGGATGATACCAATTTAGTGTTGGAAGGGACCAATCCACCCCCACCTAATACACACGCACACACACATTCACATGAACACACAAAGCAAATTGAAATCCATAGAAGTTGACTGACTTAGTAGTAAAGTTGAAGTTGAGACTAAAAAATCCGTTACCTCATTTGTCCTGTTCTATTCTGTTTTGTACCCCATATAGCCTAATCTGATAAGTAACAATGAAAATTCGTTTGTTTCCAAAAGTGTGGGAGAAAGGCCTTGATAATGTCAATTCATAATATTACCTTTGTATTTTTAAAGATAAGTAAGGAACCAGTTGCCAGCCAGAATTTTGGAAAAGAAGTATTAAACAATGACAGCATTTTTCTGTGTTCTAGACCTCCGTGAGTGAAAGCCTTCAGAGGGAAGCTGCTAAAAAGCAAGCAATGAAACAGGTAAGGTCAAAGAGTGACTTAAATGTAATTGGTGAAGTAGGTATTTCAGCTCACATTTTTAAGTATCAGTTTTGGTATCTAGGTGCTGAGACAAAACAGAATAGGTATGTATAAAGAAATAATTTAGCCCTAGTTGGCTTGACTCAGTGAATAGAGTGTAGGCCTGTGGACTGAAGTGTCCCAGGTTTGATTCTGGTCAAGGGCACATGCCCGGTTGTGGGCTCAGTCCCCAGTAGGGGCATGCAGGAGGCAGTTGATTGATGATTCTCTCTCATCACTGATGTTTCTATCTCCCTCTCCCTTCCTCTCTGAAAGCAATAAAAAAAATTTTAAGAATTTAATTTGACCCTTGTTTTTTTTCATACTTTTTTTATTGATTTCAGAGAGGGAGGGAGATAGAAACATCAGTGATGAGAGAGAATCATCAATTGGCTATTGCTATCGGCTGCCTCCTACACACCCCAGACTGAGGATCAAGCCCGCAACTCAGGCATGTGCCCTGACCAGGAATTGAAGCATGATGTCCTGGTTCATAGGTAAATGTTCAAAAACAGCCTACGCTGGCCAGGCTGTTTTTGAAAATATGTTAGGACTAGAGGCCCGGTGCACAAATTCATGCATGGGTGGGGTCCCTCAGCCTGGCAGGTTAGCCTAGGGGCGAGGGGGCGGGGGGCGCGGCAGGTTGGCTGTGGGATCGCACTGACCACCAGGGAGCAGCTTTTGTGTTGAGCGTTTGCCCCCTGGTGGTCAGTGCACATCATAGCCACTGGTTGACCAGTTGTTCGATCACTTAGGCTTTTACATATATATAGTTGTTTGTTGATTTATATTGATTTCCGGGTTTTAGAAATTTTAAAGGAAAAAACACAGCTCAGTAAGTATAGAGCCAAGCTTCTAATTCAGGCAGCCAGGCTCCAAAATTGATGTTCATATATTTTGTCTTAAAATGTGATTGATAGAAATTTTTGATAGATTTCTGATTCTGTCTCAAGAAAATTACTTCCACTTTTTTGTGCTGTTAGCTAGCTAGTTCATATTTTTGAAAAATGTTTAATTTTTTCTTTTAAAGACCAAACTGGAAATCCAGAAGGCCCTTGCAGAAGATTCCACTGTATATGAATATGATAGTATTTATGATGAAATGCAGAAAAAAAAGGAAGAAAATAATCCTAAATTGCTTTTGGGAAAAGACCGAAAGGTTTGTAGCTGAAAATACAAACTTTCTTTGACCTTGACCTGCATTGTATATCTTAATCTTATTTCAGCATGAAGATGATCTGAGAAAAAGCTTTTAGGCATTTGAAGTGTGAAGTGCCCCTACTTCAGATATTATAGATTTGATTTAGGACCCAGAAGCCCTACATTTATTCAACAGGAACAAGTGAAATATCTAACATTTTATAAATTTTCATTTTTGCTTTTTTAAACCTTTGCAAATAATTTTTTGAAATATTTTTCTTAGAAAGTTTTCTGCTTTTGTTCATGTTTACTTGTATTTTATCATCCTCTTATTTTTTATTGCTTCTTACCTCATAACTGAATCATCTACACATATCATGATCAGATTTTTATTTTGAAAAAAAAAGGTAAGGGGATTAAAATAAGTTCATATTTTCTATCTTATTCTTTCATAAGCACAGACTGATTTTTAAGGATCTTTGCATCTTACAGTATCTACAAATAAAGTGGTGTAAAATTATGTTAAAGCTACTATTTTAAATAATCATATTACAACTAATGTGAAAAGCTAGTAGGAACCTTTCTGGTTCATGTATCTGTTGAAGAAATGTTAAAACAATACCAGTAAAAATGGTGACAGAAACTGGTGGAAAAATTATTTACTTTGTTTTAGTTTTTTTTTTTTTTTTTTTTTTTTAATATATTTTATTGATTTTTTACAGAGAAGAAGGAAGAGGGACAGAGAGTTAGAAACATCGATGAGAGAGATCGATCAGCTGCCTCCTGCACGCCCCCAACTGGGGATGTGCCCGCAACCAAGGTACATGCCCTTGACCGGAATCGAACCTGGGACCCTTGAGTCCGCAAGCCGACGCTCTATCCACTGAGCCAAACCGGTTCGGCTAGTTTTTTAAAAATAATGGTAAAATAGCACTGTGAATATTTTTTATTGGAAAGAATTTTCATTTCAATCTTGCTAATAAATTTATATTGATCTTTGCAATGATGATAAGCCTGTTTATTTGAACTATTCATTTTTTTAATGAATTCATGATAAAAAATAGAGTATTGACAATTATCTTTGACTTTTTTCTAAATAATCTTTTTTCCCCCCTAGCCCAAATATATTCACAACTTACTAAAAGCAGTTGAGATCAGAAAAAAGGAACAGGAAAAAAGAATGGAAAAGAAAATACAGAGAGAACGAGAAATGGAAAAGGGAGAATTTGATGATAAAGAGGCATTTGTGACATCTGCTTATAAGAAAAAACTGCAAGAGAGAGCTGAAGAGGAGGAAAGAGAGAAGAGGGCTGCTGCACTCGAAGGTGAAATGGAAGAGGGCGAGGGTAGAAGGAAACAAGCAGCAGAATTCTGCCCTGTGGTTAGCCATTTGTTCTGTCACTGAACTTTTTGATTATAATCTTGTGGTCATAATTTATGTATAGGAATTGAAGGTACAAGTTATGATATTATGTTGTATTATCATAAAACAGGAGATTTCTACTAAACATAGTTGTATTCTTAATAACTAGTACTTCTGCTAGACTTTTCACTTATATCTATTTTGTTTAAAACTATGGTCATTACAAGTCATTGCTTTGGGAAATGATTCCAAATGTAAAAACATTGATTACAAGGTATAATACCACGATACTTACAGAAGCAGTGTAAACTGAGTTTCAAATCCTAGTTATATTTTCTGGGATGAGAAAACTAGAGTAACATCACCCAAGGAGCATCAGCTGGGCATTTAGAAAAAGAATAACGTTAATTCAAGAAAAAACAAAGATGTGCAAAGGCCAAACAAAGTCATAGTGCTTTACTTCAGTGTTTCCTACTCATGGTCATTTCTCAAGATTTGAATGAAATATGTACTTATAAATAGCTTATTTGGCAAATGCTCATCAACTTTAAGTGGAAGAAAACCAAATCTCTAAGACTTGGTCTGTGCATGTACTATGTGTTCATCTAGACTGCAGTGGTTCTCAGCCTTCCTAATGCTGCGACCCTTTAATACAGTTCCTCATGTGGTGACCCCCAACCATAAAATTATTTTCGTTGCTACTTCATAACTGTAATTTTGCTACTGTTATGAATCGTAATGTAAATATCTGATATGCTATATGTGTTTTCCAATGGTCGCGACCCACAGGTTGAGAACCGCTGAATTCTAGAGCAACAGTCAGCAAACTTTCCGTAAAGCACCAGATTATGAACATTTTAGACTTTGTGTACCAACTCCTCAATTCTGCCTTTGTAAAACAAAAGCAGCCCTAGACAATACATAAATAAATGAACAGGGCTACATTTCAACAAAAATGTATTTACAAAGGTAGGCAGCTTTTGCCTGTAGGCTATAGTTTCCCAACTTTTTTTTTTTTTAATATATTTTTATTGATTTCAGAGAGGAAGGGAGAGGGAAAGAGAGAAACATCAATGATGAGAGAGAATCATTGATAGGCTACATCCTGCACATTTCTTACTGGGGATGAATCCCGAAACCTGGGCATGTGCTCTGATCAGGAATTGAACCGTGACCCCCTGATTATAGGTTGATGCTCAACCATGGACCCACACTGGCTGGGCTAATTTCCCAACTCTTGATCTAGAGAATAGTTTACACACAGTGTATGTTATGTACTGTATGTCCATAAAACTGAGTTGCATTTTTGCCTTGTTGCCTATATTCTCACTTTTGCTTTCCCTCTCTTAGCACGTTTGGATGTAACCAAGCAGAAAGATCTCAGTGGATTTTATAGGCATCTATTAAATCAAGCAGTTGGTGAAGAGGAAGTCCCTACATGCAGCTTTCGTGAAGCTAGGTGAGACATGGCATACAGAATATTTAAAAGAAAGATACTGTTCATGATCTGTGGTTGGATCATTTTAACCCTCTGAAACAGTGGTTCTCAACCTTCCTAATGCTGCGACCCTTTAATACAGTTCCTCATGTGGTGGTGATCCCCAACTATAAAATTATTTTCGTTGCTACTTCATAACTGTAATTTTGCTACTGTTATGAATCGTAATGTAAATATCTGATATGCTATATGTGTTTTCCGATGGTCGCGACCCACAGGTTGAGAACCACTGCAAGGTGAGAATTGCAGCATTGCATATTGTTTTTTTGTTGTTTTTCTTTTTTTAAATATATTTTTATTGATTCAGAGAGGAAGGCAGAGGAAGAGAAACATCAGTGCTGAGAGAGAATCATTGATTGGCTGCCCCTGTACACCCCCTACTGAGCATTGAGTCCGAAGTCGGGGCATGTGCCCCAACCAGGAATCGAACCATGGCCTCCTGGTTCATAGGTTGATGCTCAACCACTGAACCATGCTGGCTGGGCTGCATATTGTTTTGTCAGCCAAACCTGACCTAATTAAACGAATGGCTAGGAGTTTACAGTTTCTTAATTTAAAACATTTTACAGTTTCTTAATTTAAAAGATATTTAGTTCAACATTGTGTTGATTCTGCAATAATTCTACTTACATGTTTAGGTAGAATATAAAAAGAGATGTGGTTTACTTTTATAAATAGGACCTAGCCTCCATAAAATGTAAAATTCACATCTTAATGGCTAGAAATACACTATCCAGTACGTAGCCACTAGTCATGTGTGGTTGTTTAATACTACATTTAAAACTTTGGCCACAGCCATATTCAAGTACTCAGTTGCCACATTTGACTAGTGGCTGCCATATTAGTACAGATATGGACATTACCACTTATGTAGACATTTCTGTTAGTACTGCTCTAGAAAATAAGAGTTAGAGGATTTTTTTTAATATTATAAAGTATTAGAGGCCCAGTGCATGAAATTGTGCCCAGGTAGGGTCCCTAGGCCTGGCCAGCGACCAGGGGCCTTCCTTCCCCTGGCTGCTGGCTGCCAACTGGGGCCTTCCTTCGTTTTGCGCCGCCCCCTGGTGGTCAGCACACATCATAGCAAGCAGTCAAACTCCCAGTCAGTTGAACTCCCAAGGGGACAATTTGCATATTAGCCTTATAGGATTAAAGAGGAATGCTAAAATGTTCATATCATAAGTATATAGCTGAAGGTAAAAGGGAGAATTAGTCCTAAACTTGTATTTAAATAAACTTTTTGGGAACAGAAACATTCAGATAAGAGGATCTGAGTCTTACGTTGCTGGGGAGAGAGGCAGGAGAATGGAATTAAGGATTAAGAGAGGGAATTAGGTTTATATTTCTCACCCCCCAACTGCCAGGTTTTGATTTAAAAATTGATGAGACTTATGAGTCTAAGAAGGTATATTTGAAGATTGAGATTTAGTGTTCCTATTATTAGAGTTTCATCTGAAATAATTGTGAGGCCAGCCATAAAACTCCATAATGTCACTTAATAGTTACACTTCTCAGAGTCTAATAGAATTCCTAATTAGTGGTGAATACTTTAGCCAAGACAGTTGTACTAGCAACTCCTAAAGAACCATAGTTGTTGCTCTATTAGTATGATTAGTAAGTGATAAGAATGAATGTGTTGGTTAATTAACCATGCTTATCAACTGGGAAAATTCAGATGATATAAACAATTTTAGTGTTGCTGTTTGTAATGGTTGGATGGATTCACATATTTTCATTTTGTGGCGATAGGTGCCAAGGAGTATTTCAAGATGCTGGTGCCTCTTTAATCATAAGAGGGTTTATTTAGTGATATTTTGAATTAGATTTTGCCACCATTTTGCTGTGAAAAATTTTATCTTCATCTGCTTGCAGGGCTCTTCTTAATTTTTATAGAAATAAAAATAAAAATCCAACAAAGAGCCACAACTTAAACTTCATATTGTGAAAATACTAAGATCCAGAATATATCTTTCTTTTCCCAACTATTCTTTGTCTATGCTTAGGATAAATGAAGGCCTTGTACAGATCCCTGCCTAAAAGCTCTAGTGATCCAATACAAAAAGCCTTATTTCTTTTTCACTTCTACCAATATTGAAAATATTCTAAATTGTTAGAAAATGCTAATTTGCAGGTGTTTACAAGGTAAATAGACATGAGCATCTTTTTACATTTGGATAATCAATATGCATATATAATTATAGTTTTATTGATTTAAATATTGAGAAAAATGTGAACACTTCATTTGCTTACTATAGATCATAATGTGGCACTTAGTGTTATATTTTTTTTTATAGGTCTGGGATAAAGGAAGAGAAACCAAGGGGTTATTCTGATGAAGTAACTTCAGAGAACAGAATACCACCTGAGAAATGCATTCTCCAAACTACTGTGAAAGTAGAGGAAAACCCAGATGCAGACAGTGACTTTGATGCTAACAACAGCGAGGATGATGAACTGGAAGAAAATAATAAAGTGAACTGCAGAAGGGAAAAGAGCATAGAGACCACTAAGAATGACTCCAGGCATCACAGGAATCAAACCCACTCACGGTCATCTAGCGAAGAAAGAGAACATGGTACCAAAAGCCACACCAAAAGTTCCAAGTCAAGAGGACATGAGAAACGGGAAGATCAGCACCAAGAGAGACAATTCAGGAACCAGGAGAACTATTATACTGACCGTGATTACCAAAAAGAAAAGAAAGATTCCCATAGGCACAGAGATGCCAGTCATAGAGATTCCCACTGGAAGAGGCATGAACAAGAAGATAAACTGAGGGGACGAGACCAAAGAGAAAGAAATGACAGAGAATGGAAAAGGGAGAAAGACAGACAGAAATATCCCACAAGAGAACAAGAAAGAGATAGGCATCGAAATGATCATGACCAACACAGTGAGAAAGGAGTAGAAAAGGAAGAGAAAAGCAAAGAAAAGGAAGAACATACGAAAGCAAGGAAAGAAAAATATGAAAACAGAGATAGAGAAAAACGAGAAATGAGTGTTCAATCTTCAGAAAGAAAGCGAGACAAAAAGGAAAACAGCCCGAATTCTAGGGCAAAGGATAGGTTTCTTGACCAGGAGAGATCCAATAAAATGAGAGACGTGGAAAAGGATAAAGAAAGTAACCCAGAGAAACTCTCTAGTTCTGAAACATCACTGGGCACAAAACACAGAACCACAGAGGAATGCCAAGAGATGGGCAAAGAACAAGAGAGACCACACGAGACTGTGAACAAGTTTGCAAAACGGAACAATGAAGAAACGGTAATGTCAGCTAGAGACAGGTACTTGGCCAGGCATATGGCACGGGTTAATGCAAAGACATATATTGAGAAAGAAGATGATTGACTTGGTGGAATATGCTGTGTGAACACATAAAGGAGTGTTAATAGTGGTAAAATACATTTTCAAAATTCATTATTTGTTTAGGGTTAAGTCAAAAGTCAGTCTTTTTTTCTTAAATGCTTGACTGAATCAATATATAATATTTACATATCAATACCACATTCTTGGTTGTATTCAAGCAGCCTAAAGAGTGTGCTAAGTCCCGTCCCGGTAGATACTTTATGAGGAAAATTGGCTCTGCTATAACCATTAAAAGATAATTTAAACAACTCTCCTAATGTTGGTTTTGTTGCAGGAGCTGTTTATTTTATAAATATTGTGTTTTCTATAAAATTAAGTGAATTTGAACATAGAGAATATTGTTATACTTTATGTTTTGAAATTTGTGTTAAAATATAAAATATGGACAGATATATATCTTGTTAGCTCAAGCATATTTGGCTTAAACGAGAATAAAAATGGTGATATGTTTGTACTTCTAATTCATGCTCTAATTTTAAAAGAAATGTCATTTGTACACAATTGCTCCCCATTCCCCCACTGTTAAAAATTACTTTTCATTGAATTCTGTGACCTCACAAGTGAGTAAATTGGTTGTGTATATAAGTCAGTTTTAGCTAAGTGTGAAAAGGTGGAGACATTTAGTCCAAATGATATTAGCTAAAGATCCAGGTGTCTATTTATGAATATGTTGTTTTATATGCTCTAAAATATACAGCTTATTACAACTTCCATTTATTTATCAAAACTGAAATCTCTATGCTGTCTTTGAAATTTACCATTTAAAATGAAATATTATAGCCCTGACCGGTTTGGCTCAGTGGATAGAGCAGTGATTCCCAAACTTACTTGGCCTACCGCCCCCTTTCCAGAAAAAATATTACTCAGCCCCTGGAAATTAATTTTTTTAAAATTTTAATAGCAGTTACTCATCGCCCCCAAATGCACCTGTGGCCATCACCGCCCCCCTGGATCGCTGCAGCGCCCACCGGGGATTCCGGCCAAGGGCATGTACCTTGCTTGCGGGCACATCCCCAGTAGGAGGTGTGCAAGAGGCAGCAGATCGATGTTTCTCATCGATGTTTCTAACTCTCTATCACCTCTCTCTTCCTCTCTGTAAAAAGTCAATAAAATATATTTAAAAGATATTATAAATAATTTATTCATGGGAAAAGGATGAACGATATGGAGAAAATAGTTTTCTAACAATTCTTCCCATTAAGAAAGTGCTATTTGCCCTGGCTAGGTGGCTCTGTTGATTGGAACATTCTCCCATACACCAAAAGGTTGCAGGTTCGATTCCCAGTCACAGTGCTAAGGGAGGCAACTGATCAATGTTTCTCACAGAGATGTTTTTCTCTCTCCCTCCCTCTGCCTTCCACTCTCTAAAAATCAATGGAAAAATATCCTTGGGTGAGGATTAACTCAGCATGCACAGAGGGTTGTAGTATGATATAACTATTAAAAAGTTTGAGTGAGATCATTGAAGACCATGAGTAGCAGGCTAAAAATCTTCAACTTTGAAAGAGAATGTGGTTCCTTTGTTAGGGTTGTTAAAACTAGAGCCATATGTTGGAAAGATTAATTTAACCATAATATACAAGATAAGTGTAGGAGGGAGAGACTAGTCTGAGGGATCTGGTGAAAAGCTGTCGATTTCCCTTTCACAGTAAGTAGTTCCAAGACTCATAAAGTAGCTTGGATGGTTTAGCTGGCAAAAGCTATAATAGAGTTGACCCTTAGACAACACAGGTTTGAATTGTGTGAGTCTGATTATATACAGATTTTTTCAATAAATGCTGTAAATGTATTTTCTCTTTATGATTTTCTTTCCCTAGCTTACTTTATTGTAAGAATACAGTATATACACATAACATACAAAATATGTGAATTGTCCATTTATGTTCTTGGTCAACAGTAGGTTACCAGTAGTTAAATTTTGCAGGAGTTAAAACGGATTTCAACTGTACAAGAGATTGATGCCCTTAACCCCCCTCACCCGTGTTCGAGGGCCAACTATTTCACTTTTTTTTTTAAACATTGTTACTGATTTCAGAAACCAGTAGTTAAATTTTGCAGGAGTTAAAACGGATTTCGACTGTACAAGAGATTGATGCCCTTAACCCCCCTCACCACTGTTCGAGGGCCAACTATTTCACTTTTTTTTTAAAACATTGTTACTGATTTCAGAAAGGGAGGAGAGAGAAATAGAAACATCAATGATAAGAGAGAATCATTGGTCAGCTGCCTCCTGCATGCCCCACACTGGGAATTGAGTCCATAAAGGTACATGCTGCCCTCACTGGGGATGGAACTGTGACTTCCTGGTCCATAGGTTGATGTGCAACCACTCTGGCCAGACCAATAGTATTACTTTTATTAACTAAGTTTGGCATAATTCAGGGAGAAGCAACAAATTAAGGGTTTCTTCTCCTTCCCCAGATATATAGATGTTTTTGCCTTTCGCATTCATTCACACCTTTTCTGGGAACAGTGCCGTGATTTTTCCTTGGGAAAGTACCCTTAACTACTCTTAGTCTAGTGATCAAATGGGGCTGAATAGGCTCCAAGTATGTGACTCAAGCTAGGCCAATTCTGAGATTTGACAGAACTTAAAAAGATGTTTTCCACTAGCATTGCTGATAGTGAAGATGAGGTAAGTCCAGAGTTGCAAAGAATGAGAGTCTGGCTGCCTGACAGAATAGAGCCAACCAAAGAAAGCAGAAATAAGAGAAAGATAAAGACCTACTGATTGCTTTTGAATCTCTGGTCCTAGTGGGGCATATATATTTTTTTAGATACTTAAACCAATACTTCTCCTTTTTCTCTTGGGCCAGTTTGAATCGGATTCCTGCTACTATAGGCAAAAGCTCTCTCCCAGAGTAAGATTCCACATATGATAAGTCTATGCCAAGTTACAGAACATTCTTAATCTTTTAAAAATTGTAGTATAGCCCTGGTAGGTGTGGTTCAGCAGTTAGAGCATCGGCCCGTGCACCTAGATTCCTGGCCTCAGTTGGGGCTTGTGTAGGAGGCAACTGATGGATGTCTCTCACATCCATGTTTCTCCCCCTGCCCCATCCCTTTCTCCCTTCTACCCTCTTGAAAGCAATGGGAAAAATATCCTTGAGTGAGTATTAAAAAAAAAAAAAATTTAGTATAGCATGCATAAAGAAAGTGCATGTATCATGAATATATAGTTTAATGGATTTACACAGAAGAAACCTCAAACCCCTTCCCAGACTATGCCTCCTCCCTTGACTTTTAACACCACAGATTTTGTTTTCTAGATAGTATAGTATTTATCCATCTATTGATGGACATGGAGTTCATTTTCTGTTTAGGGTTATTATGAATAATGCTTTTAGGAACATTCTTGTACTTGTCTTCTAGTGTGTACATATGTATGTTTTGATTGGGTAATACCTAGGAATGGAATTGTGATCCATAGGGTATATACATCAGCTTTAGTAGATACTGTGAGAAATAGTACCAAAATATACTCAACATGTATGAGAGTTGCAGTTGCTCCACATTCTTGCTTATACCCGTTAATTGTTTATCTTTTGTCATCTTGTCTTTTAATTTTAGCCGTTCTGATGGGTGGGATGCTGGGGGTTTTTGTTGTTTTTAATCCTCACCCAAGGATATGTTTTTCATGGATTCCAGAGAAAACAAACTAGAATGAGCTTTATAGTTTGGTGTTAGAATTGGAGATAATGGTATGAATTCATTGTTTTCGTGATAGAGAAATAATTATAGATGCAAATGTGTGTATGTACTAGTACACACACACACACTTGAGTTCTGTCCAGTGAGAGGATTTGGTATCAGACACCCCAATAGCAATGAGCATAACCTACCACCTAGATCAGTGATGGCGAACCTTTTGAGCTCGGCGTGTCAGCATTTTGAAAAACCCTAACTTAACTCTGGTGCCGTGTCACATAGAGAAATTTTTTGATATTTGCAACCATAGTAAAACAAAGATTTATATTTTTGATATTTATGTTATATATTTAAATGCCATTTAACAAAGAAAAATCAACCAAGAAAATGAGTTCGCGTATCACCTCTGACAGGCGTGTCAGGTTCGCCATCACTGACCTAGATCTTGATTTCTAAAAACATTCTTCACTAAAAGGAATCAGAGCCTCTTGGAGAAGTGACTGTTGCAGAGAAAGTATAAGATGATACTGAAATATCTTACTCCAGAAGGGAAGAAAGTTTTCCAAGAATTAGGGTGACATGTCAAAAGGACAAAAGCCAGCTTGAAAGGACTCTCACTGGCTAAATAGGGGACAATTTGAGCATTGAAATAAATTATAATAACAACGGATTATAATCCACTGAATAAGAACCTGTAAAAAAATTAATGTTTTGAAAGTTAGATGAGAAACAGGATATTTGCACAGTTTCAGAGCAATCCCTTCAAAATATGAATTAATTACAGAAAGAAAAGAATACAATGGAAAGCCTGGCAGACACTATCTTAAGTAATTGAAGTTAACATTACCAGTATGGGAATAAATCACCCCCTCCCCCGATATTTCTGCCAAATCATAGCCTGAAACTAATCATGAATAATCAATTATCAAATCATATTGAGGGGCATTCAACAAAATAAGTGGCCTGTAGTTTTCTAAAGTGTCAAGTTCATGAAAGTCAAGGAAAGACTAGGAAACTTCCAGACTGAAGGAAACAAGAGAGACAAACTACATGAAAAGTATGATTCTGGAGTGGATCCTTTTGCTAAAAGGACAGTGTGGAATGGGATCTGAGATTAGATGGCAGTAATGCATCAAAGTTATTTTCCTGATTTTGATGGTTATGTTGTAACTAGAGGCCCAGTGCATAACATTCATGCACTCGCGGGGAGGGGGCGGGTGGCAGTGGGGGAAGACCTTCAGCCCGGCCTGCACCCTTTAGCAGTCCAGGAGACCTGGGAGGATGTCCGACTGACGGCTTAGGCCTATGGGGAGTGGGCCTAAGCTGCAGTTGGACATCCTTAGCGCTTCCATGGAGGCAGGAGAGGCTCCCGCCACCACCACTGTGCTCACCAGCCCTCAGAGCGGTGCTCCCCCTGTGGGAGTGCACTGACCACCAAGAGGCAGCTCCTGCATTGAGCGTCTGCCCCCTGGTGGTCAGTGCGCATTATAGCAACCGGTCGTTCCGCCATTCAGTCGATTTACATGTTACCCTTTTATTATATAGGATTACATAGGAGAATGTATGCCCTTGTCTGCTGAGAACATATCCCTCATGATTATCTCTTTTGAGTTTAGTATCTGTGTGTTTAGGCTTTTATAGATGATGATTTTAAAGATAGACATGCAAATAATCTTTGGCCAGCAATCAGAAAATCTAGGCATAAGACCTGTTCTAGAGTTTGCCAGCTGTGTGAATTTGGCCAAATCACCCCCTCTGATATATCTTACTCCAGAAGGGAAGGAAGTTAATCCTTTGAGTCTCAGGCTCCTCATCTGCAAAGTTGGGGGAATAACATTTGTCACCCAGAGCTCTGATAATCAAATGAGATATGTGAAAGCACACTAAAGTTAAAGCTCTGCACAAATTGCAAAGACTTATAATTATTTAGCTTTTGCTGAAATTTAATGTCTCTAATTCTAGGTAGTTTTGAAGCTAAATATTTGCAAATGGCATGCAGCGATATTTTGGGGGATATGTAAATGTTTTGACAATATACAGTTAAAATTAAGATTTCTATTTTAAACTTAAGAGTTTGGAAGGTTTTTTTTAATGAGACCGAACAAATCTATCATGACATTAATAGTTATTGCAGTAACAGTCCACAACTTAAATCATTCATGTGTATCTTAAAGAGGGGACTCTACTTTCATACAAATAAAACTCATCTTTAATTCTGCTAAAGTTTAAAAATAAAATGTTTCATGTAAAAAATAACATTGGTTATTTTGTGGTAACATATTACCACTATTTTTGTTGTTGTTGTTGTTAATCCTCACCAAGGATATTTTTCCATTGATTTTTAGAGAGAGTGGAAGGGAGGGAGGGGGGAGAGAGAGGGAGAGAGAAACATTGATGTGAGAGAGACACACGGATGGTTGCCTCCCTCATGCGCTCTGACCGGCCATGGATTGAGCCTGAAACCCAGGTACGTGCCCCCAACTGGGAATGGAATGCCATGAACCTTCAGTCCTCAGGCAACGCTCTATCCACTGAGCCAAACAGGCTGGAACCATTTTACCACTTTTGACAGAGGTGAAGAGTGGAAGAGATTTACTTATTCTTATTTGTAAGTATTGTGGAAGAAGAAGGTAAAAATGAGGGGAAAGAAATGCCATTTATATAATTCAATTAACCATAATCTAGAATTTGAAGCACCTCATTGGTACACCCAACACAAAGTATCCTGAAAAATTGTTTGTAAATCAAATCATATTAAATGCCATTGGAGAAATAACTGCAAATTCTTTAAAGTCCCTAATTTTATCTTTTAAAATATACATTTTTCATATATCAAGTTTTCTTAAGGTACACCTTTAATAACAGAGTTTGAATAAGAATAATCTTTCAAAATACCTTTTTTTCTTTTAAATTAGCAAATGCTCTATGGAAATTTAGGTGTTTTAGCATAAAGATGTGAAACCTCCTCCTCCTCAAATATTTGTGGTTTGGACTGTGTTTAAAAATTGCTAGAAATAAGCTACTATATTTGGAATCTTCAATTGTAGAATTGAAGGACTGATATCTATTCTCTTCCCTAAATGAGAAGGTGGTTCTTCAGCAGACATTTTTTCTGATGAAATGCTCCACCAATACACACTGTTTCCAAATTAGCTGGCCAGTGAAAATCTATTTTGGTAACTTAAGAAACAGACAAAAACTTGCATTTGTGGTACAGCAACAGTTTGACATGGGTTTTGTGATGTGTTGATAAGAGGAATACCACCTAAAATTCCAATGGAAATATGTTGTGTCATTTTCCGAAAAAGATTTCTCTTGAAAAGGTTAATTGTTTGAAACACCTAATGTAGAAACAATACTGACTAGATTGCAACTATATGAAACAAAAGGACAGACATATTTAATATCCATCCTAAAATATTTATTTTGTTTATTGTGGGAAATGCCTACTAAACCAATTGAGAGGGGTGTTATTTTATTTTAATAGAGGAAATAAAACAAGTTCACCTTTTTTTTTTTTTTTTTAGAAATTTCCAGGTGCTAAAAAGAACAAAGAAATTAACTTTGTCACCAGGTTTGTTTCTGCCTCTAATGTAGTTATCTGAACTTTCAAGTATTGTTCTCTCATTAAAATTTAGAGGCAGTTAAGTAATGAGGAAAAAGAGCAATACTACAGAAAGTAAGAAAAAAGTTTAGGGCTTTGAAATAGTCCTCCCATGGAACTAAATTCAACAGATTTTAATAAAAAATCTATGACTTAACTCTGATATTGAAGAAAAAATTCAGGCTGTTTCAAGTAGACCAGAAAAGCTTTCTACAGTATAGGGATATTCCTGGTTTCAACATTTCCTTTGTCGTATTTGGAGTTATAAATTTCATTCTCTAACATGCGTCTCAAGCAAGTACTATCTAGGCTCACCTTCCTAATTTAGTCTTTTTTTGTAACTCTCCCCGCATTTTAAATAATGTATGATTTCCATGGTGACTTTAAAGTATATAACTTCTCACTTAGCATACGGCTGTTTTGCTTTTATTATGTTACTTGTGGGATGACAGGTTGTAGCATAGTCTTTGCTGACAAAATGTTTAGCAGAGAGAGACAGGAATATGACAAAGTTCAGCAAATGCTAAAGGTTGGCCCATAAAGAAAGGTTTATGGGCTCAAGTAGTGTCCCTGGAAAAGGAAAAGGTGGCAGAACATGCCGTAGTAATTATATGCTTCAAATAATAACATCCATACACATCTGAGTAGGTAGAATTGGTTGATGTAAGAAAAATTAGTGGAAATGCAAATCATTCGGAATGGGCCCAAAGTATTGGAATAAAGGTAAGGATACGCTGAAACAGCAGTACACAGACACACACGCTCACATTATTTTTCAGTTTAGTTTCTTATATTTTCCTCTCCTGACTCCACAGCAGCACATGGGTTACAGGGGTCTAGTAGATGCAGCTATGAAAGTCTATGCTACTCAGAAAATAAATGCCTAGCAATAAATGGTGTATGCATCCATGAACAATGAGGACTTCAGAAGCAAACAGATGTCAGACACCAAGGATCATAACGAGAAATGATACAGTAGACGTTCACAGACTTGATTCTAAACCTAGTCCTAACTGATTACGTGGTGGTTTTCATCACCTCCATACACACCCTCACGCATCCAAAATCGTCCAGTTCGGCTGCATCACAGAGTCTAACATGGTAACATGTCCAGGAGATGTCACAGGAAGAAGTGGCTGGAGGCCGTGAGAGTCTGGGCACCATAGTCTTTGGAGACTGTGTCTCTCTGAAGAAGGCCCTTCCATTGTCAGGCTTAGCTGGAAACTCATTCACTTGGAGGGAGAAGACGGCGCGACTCGTCAGAGCTGAAGGGAGAGGTGGTGGGGAAGCCCCTCACCCTCCTCTCGTTGAAGCGTTTTACACGGCATTCAGGCGGATGTCCCCACAGGGAATTTCTGTTGGTGTTTCTGGAGTGATACTTTTAATAATACGCTGTGGGGAAGAAAATAGGTTGTTATAAACATTCTTGTGATTTAACAGTACTGAAAAGGTATTCCAACATTAATATTACAACAAAGTTTAAGTAGCATTTTAATGGCATTTCATAGTATGTTGGAATAGTCTCAAAGGAATTCCTAATTTATTCATTCCCAAGGGTGAATGGAAATGGAATATTCGGGAGCTACAGGCATCTGTAAACTAATCATGAAAGTCATTATATCACTCAAGGGAGAAAATGGGCCTTCAATAGAACTCTGCTGGCCTATGACATGCTTTTGAAGACCTAGGAAAACGCATTTTTTTCTCTGGAAGGAGGAGGTTTCATGTGGCCACAGGGCTCGGGGAGCAGAGTGAGTGCTGTGTCCTGGCGCCCTCCCGCCCTCAGCCCTGCACACACACTACAGGCAGAGCCATCAGCCATGTCACAGCCAGGATGTTACTGATTTAATGAATCCACCTGTAAAGGCATACTGGTCCGTTCAGACCAGGGTGCAACTCATCACATAATTTACATTTTAAAAGATGTGACCGTTGAAATCACCCCTAAAGTCATCTCATTCTGACATAGTCCTCATCATGGGGGGAAAGCTGAGAACTTTTGCATTAGAAACAGCTGAGGTACACAGAAGCTTCAAGACAGATCTGAAATATGCTTGGGCTTGTGTAGACAGCTTGCAGTAGACAGCTCGCCTGTAAAAGCATCAGGGTGGCATGAAGCAGCTCAGGGAGGCGGCGGAGGGAAAACAGCAGCGCTGCAGAGGCTTAGAAAAACCTCTATGAAGTTGCTTCGTAAAATCTTTGATGGCAAAGTCTGACCACCGTAAGCAGGCAAATTGGATCCGAACACCCTTTTTGATTGACTGATTTTAGGAGAAGCTCTACTAGTTGTCCTTTGTATTTTGGATTAAAAAGAACATAGTCCATGGCCCTGGCCTGGCAGCTCAGTTGGTTAGAGGGTCATTCTGATACACCAAGGTTGAAGGTTCGATCCCTGGTCAGGGCACATACAAGAAACAACCAATGAGTGCATAAATAAGTGGAACAACAAATCGATGTTCTCTCTCTCTCTCTCTCTCTCTCATCAATAAATACTTCTCTCTCTCTCTCTGTCTCTGTCTCTCTCTCCTTCTCTCTCATCAATAAATACTTTTTTAAAAAAAGTACATAGTCCCCCTCAATCTTTTTCATTTCCTGGTTCTAGAAGTTCTTTGATGAGAAGGGCCTATGGAATTCAAAAAGTGCCATTCTCATAGTTAATGAAATTCACAAAATTGTACATGTTGTGCTCCTAATGATCTTAATATTCAAATACTGAAACCTCACCCAGGAGACCCATTTAAAAAGGAATTCCTGCAGTGTCTATCAGCTGCTTTGAAATGTGAAGTTATGGAAAGCAACATTTCTCAAACCATCCTTCCCCGCAGATGAACATGTAACCTGATTACACAGAAGTATGTAAGCCAATTAAATGGAATATGTAACCTGATTACACAGAATTATATCTTGCTAATTGGGAACTGGGCACAGATCACTCTAGTCTTAAGTGTTGCACAGAAGGAGTAGAAAGCACTGAGGTGTACGGTGAACCACATTGCACCCTGACCCCCACCGACCTATTCAGCTGTCCCTCTGGCTGCTGATTCCCCCAGTCTGCCAGGCCCACCCTTGTTTTCATATTTTGGCAGCATTTCAATGGCCAGACTACTATGACTCTCAAAATTTGCCAGCCCTGGCCTTCTGCAAGGTGCTCATCTAAGAAATGGATTCCTGTTGGATGCTTACTCATCAGGGACCAGTATCTTGTGCAGAGTACCAGGGGCTTCTGTGAATGACCTAATCGAGTTGATGACGCCAACCTTGAGACTTCCACCTACAGGTGAATGTGATATCCTCCAAATTACAGGTGGGCAAGTGGTGGGTCCACAGACTCCAACCTGGTGTATGGCCGGGGCCCACAAGCGTGAAGAAACTTACCTTTCTCTTAGTCTTTATGTTTTTTTTTTACCATATTAACATTTCATATGCAGCCTCCCTCCCTCATAGAAAGAATGTTATAGACCAGTAATGGCGAACCTATGACACGCGTGTCAGAGGTGACACGCGAACTCATTTTTTTTGGTTGATTTTTCTTTGTTAAATGGCATTTAAATATATAAAATAAATATCAAAAATATAAGTCTTTGTTTTACTATGGTTGCAAATATCAAAAAATTTCTCTATGTGACACGGCACCAGAGTTAAGTTAGGGTTTTTCAAAATGCTGACACGCCGAGCTCAAAAGGTTCGCCATCACTGTTATGGACCATCAAGTATGGTATTCACGAATAATTACCGTTCCTTGGTGTTCTTGGCAAAAAAAACAGGACATGCTTTATCGCTCTCGGAGACTAAGATGCACGTGGGCATTTAAAGCTTTTGGGAAGTCCTGCAGTAAAGAAACCTATTCAACTTGCCTTGACCCAGCATTCTCCAAAACCTTTTGACTACATAAAAAATTCCCCCCCTGCAGTAATGCCTACTGATAAGCCATGGAACGATTGATCCTTAAAATATATTAACATTTGGGCCTCACTGGAGTGGCTCAGTGATTGAGCGTCGACCTATGAACCAGGAGGTCACAGTTCGATTCCCAGTCAGGGCACATGTTCGGGTTGTGGGCTCCATCCCCAGTGTGGGATGTAGAGGAGACAGTTGATCAATGATTTTTTTCTCATCATTGATGTTTCTATCTCTCTCTCCCTCTCTGAAATCAATAAAAATATATTTCCAAAAAATATTAACATTTGGGAAATGTTAATCCAGTCCGACGAGCACATTTTAAGGCCACGAGAAGGCGAATAACTTGCCCCAGCTGAGCAGGTCTTCTCCCTCCCGGTCCTCCTTGACTGGTAACTCACTGTTCCCTCTCTGGTGCCCTCTGGCAAAGATGGCCCTACGACCAGCCTCACCTCTACCACTGATGGATCTGAGCTCTGTTAAGTATACACCTCTGGGTGGCATATCCTTGTGGCTAATGGGGAATTTGCAAGAAAGATGATCAAGATTTGAGTCTGTGCCCAAAGAATACTGATATTTATTAAACTGAGTTCCCACCCCTGACCTTGGCCTCTGGGTTTGAGTCAACAGAGCCAGGGGCCCCTCACAGCTGCCATAAAGGACAACCTGAAGAAACAAATTCAATGACTAGGTCTGAGCATGTGTTTCAAGCAACACCAGAGTTCAAGGCCCCTGGGAGGAATGAGATGTGACAGGACAGGGTTGGGTGTAGGAGATTAGTAACTCCTTACAGAGTTCTGTTCGCCTAGAGTTCAGTTTTCCTACTTGGACAAAGCAATGAACTCAGTTCTCAGGAAGGGCTGATGCTTAATTGCCTCATGTTCTCTTGCCTCATGTTTCTTAGAAGGTGTTTTAAGGAGATGAGTGCATTCGTCTCATGTTTGGGTTTTGCTTCTTAGGGCCCAGAGACCAGCCCATCTGTTTTCAGCTCATTATGGAGTACCACCTCTTCTAGCTTTCCCCAAATACCACTCTTCCCCTTTGAGCTTATCCCCTACAAGAGCACCCACCTACGGACTTGGAAGTGACCTGCACTACTAATTCTACAACATAGTATTAAAAAAAAAATGGCAAGTCACCTCTCCTTAACCTCTAGCTCCAATTTCTACATCAGCAAACTATGAGAGGGCAAGCTGAAGACAAAAGAGAAGCTGCAACTAAAGGGAGAGCATGGGACCAAGAATCAGGAGCCTTCCCTGGCCGGTTTGGCTCAGTGGATAGAGCGTTGGCCTGCGGACTCAAGGGTCCCAGGTTCGATTCCGGTCAAGGGCATGTACCTTGGTTGCGGGCACATACCCAGGAGGGAGTGTGCAGGAGGCAGCTGATTGATGTTTCTCTCTCATCGATGTTTCTAACTCTCTATCCCTCTCCTTTCCTCTCTGTAAAAAAATAAATAAAATATATATTAAAGAAAAAATTTTGTACATTGCCCCAGGCACCACTGATTTGAATCCAATGGCAAGCAGGAGGCAAAGGAGTTATCTGGTAAGTTTAGGACACTGCATACACCCCACGCCGTACACCATGCTGCTCCCAAATGACCAGCTCCTTCCTTCACTGTTGATTTGAGGTTTAGGGGAAATGCCTTAAGAGGACAGTGGCAGCTGTGTGAGGTCTACACGTTGTAAGTTATCTATAATAATAAAAGGGTAATATGCTAATTAGACCGGATGTCCTTCCAGGCGTCATTCTGGACAAAGCTGGGGCTGGAGGGAAGCCGGTGCCGGCAGCCAGGGGAAGGAAGGCCTACTCTTGCACAAATTTTTGTGCATTGGGCCTCTAGCATAAATATATAAGGTGAATTTCATGTGGTGAACTTATCTCCTTTGAAAAATCATAACAAGAGAATCCTTTTCTTCCCAAACAATTACCAGTCTGCGCGCGCGCACGCGCACACACACACACACACACACACACACACACACACACACACTAGCGAGCACACACCTCCTTCAGTGTCCCTGGAGTGATGATCAGCCGGTAGATGATGTATGTGGGGATGCAGATGAAAGACGAGGTTCCGATGCAGTAGCCCAGGACGACACTCCAGTGAGGATAAGTATACTGGAAAAGTCGCAGCTGTGGCGGGCTCATCAAAAAGCTGCAAATGATGAACTAAAACAGAAATTCCGAGAAACATTAAAAATCTTAACGATATCTGTGCAACTAGACACAGTTCTGATACCACAAACACCAAATGTAAAGCTAAGATACTGTCAGGAAGTTCCCAAACTGTGTGCAGTATCTTAGCTTGAACTCTGACACACTAAATGCACCGATTCCTGTGCCTCATTTACTGCAAAATAAAACAGCCAGGTGCTTATCTTGACTTTCCTCCCGACCCCCCACCTCAACCTCTACAGCGTTGATTTGAGGTTTATGGGACGGGAGTGGGGGTGCCGAGACCTCAGAATGTTATTTAAGGGAGTTACAGCACCCCCTTCAGGGCAAAGGGGAAGAGATCGGCCGACACCAGAAGTGGTTTGGGCTCCTCTTATCTGACGGGGTAGGAATAAGCTGTGTGACCGCTCCACGGCCCCTGCCAGCCCGGCCCCTGCCAGCCCGGGGGCCTCCTGTTCCCCTCTGCTTTGCTCCCATGTCCTCCTGCATTCCTCGGCTGCGGTGGTGTTGGTTGGATAGAAGGGACCTATGTCCAGGAGAGAGAATGAGGTTCCTGGGTCTGTGCTCCTTCTCTCCCCTGCCCCAGGGCTGCTTCCTGCATTAAGCGCCTTAGCTGGGGTCGCTACAAGGCTGGCTGTGCCCCCAGACATCCCAACAACGAATGCCTGCCTGACACAGGCCCCCTTAATGAAAGGGACAATGGAAGGAAAAAGCAGCCTAATCTACTTTCTCCTTGAAAATTCAGTGAAGAATTTGAGCAAGAAAAATTCCACGGCGTGCTCCAACACTCCGTTTATGCGTTTTCTTATTTCAGTTTGGTTTCCAGAGAGAGAGCGTCAGTATCGGTTTTTGCCTAGTAACCACTGTGGCCAAATACTTATTGCTCTTGATTTAATTTTATTTTATTTCATAGCCATAAAGAAGACAGTAATGTAAATTATTTGTGTGGTTAAACATCTATTTATATCTCTTCTTTTCTTTGTCTGCAGGTAATAAAATGGGAAAATGTTAAACACACATCCATCTTCTGAGCAGTGTTATCCTAAGCCCAGGAGGAAGCTTTCAAAACAGGAGCCCCGCCAACCGCAAACCTTTCTCTGGACTTACTCTCCTCACTCCTTTGCACGTCCCAGCCTCACCCCTTTGCACGTCCCAGCCTCGCCCCTTTGCACGTCCCAGCCTCACCCCTTTGCACGTCCCAGCCTCGCCCCTTTGCACGTCCCAGCCTCACCCCTTTGCACGTCCCAGCCTCGCCCCTTTGCACGTCCCAGCCTCACCCCTTTGCACGTCCCAGCCTCGCCCCTTTGCACGTCCCAGCCTCACCCCTTTGCACGTCCCAGCCTCGCCCCTTTGCACGTCCCAGCCTCACCCCTTTGCACGTCCCAGCCTCGCCCCTTTGCACGTCCCAGCCTCACCCCTTTGCACGTCCCAGCCTCGCCCCTTTGCACGTCCCAGCCTCACCCCTTTGCACGTCCCAGCCTCGCCCCTTTGCACGTCCCAGCCTCACCCCTTTGCACGTCCCAGCCTCGCCCCTTTGCACGTCCCAGCCTCACCCCTTTGCACGTCCCAGCCTCGCCCCTTTGCACGTCCCAGCCTCACCCCTTTGCACATCCTAGCCTCGCCCCTTTGCACGTCCCAGCCTCACCCCTTTGCACGTCCCAGCCTCACCCCTTTACACATCCCAGCCTCACCCCTTTACACGTCCCAGGCTCTCCTTGCTCGTAGACAATATTTTCTTTTTTTGTAACTTGGCTTCAGTGACAAAGATTATTTTTAGTAAGCTACTCATTGTTTACCTAGAGCAGCCTTATAAAGCCCAGAGCAGGGGATCTGTTTAAGTAAACCCAGAAGTGGAAGACAGATGCGCCTCCTCTTCACCGTGCCCCGGAGCACTTGCCTCTACAGGACACGAGGAAAGCGAGCACCACGGGAATTATGAGTAACGTGTCTGAACCCAGGATCTGCACGTAGGTTTTGCTGGACAGCAAAACACACAGTCCACCAGGAGTTCGCCCGGTCCGCCAGACACCCAGCAGTTCACAGAAGTGAAAACAGTAAAAGCCTGGGGCCAGGGTCAGGTCGAGAGGCGAGGCACTCACCTCAGGCACAACACTTCAGGGGGCCAAAATTTCAGGAGTCAAGATAAGTAATATCTGAGCGCAATATGTTACAAAGACAGGATCTGACACGGCCAGATTAGGGTGAGGGAGTGAGATAAGTCATCCCAATGCAGGGTTGGATCCTGTCTCTATTTTAAATGTTGATATTTTGTTCATCAGGGATTGTTTTGGGCATTAATTTCAGATTTTTAAGAAATATTGCATTAAAATAGCATTTACAGCCCTGGCTGGTGAGGCTCGGGGGTTGGAGCATAGGCCCGTGCACCAAAGGGTCTCAGGTTCCATTCCCAGTCAAGGGCATGGGCCTGGGTTGCAGGTTCAATTCCTGGCCCCAGTCGGAGCATGAGCGGGAGGCAACCAATTGATGTGTTTCTCTCACATTGATGTTTCTCTCTCTCTCCCTCCCTCCCTCTTTCCCTTCCACTCTCTTTAAAAAACCAATGGAAAAAATATCCTCAGGTGAGGATTAACAAAGAAAAAATAGCATTTATTTTTATTGCTGAGATTTTGGGTGCCCCCTTAAATTTTATGTCTGTGTTGAGTGCCTCAGTTGCCTCTCCCAAATGTCAGCCCTGGACATCATTTCCTGCCTGTGTGGGGACTGCTGAAGCAAACAAACAAACACGACTTCTTCCCTCAAGAAACGAATCCAGTGTCTCTCCTTCCTTTGAAAAACAAATGAAAGGATTTAAGTAGATTACAGAGAAGCACTGGTAATAACGTAAATGAATAACCCATTTATGTCAGGACTTCGACTTCTAGTCTTGTCAGGCAGGTGATTCAGACCAACCCTCTCGCTGGAAACAGCTACCATTTCTGGATTCTAAAATGGATATGTTTCTAATGTATCTAAAAGCGACAAGGAGTTGGTAAGGCAACAAGGAACGACCGGGCCAGGGTCTAGGGGACTCTGGAGCCCAGAGCCCACACCAGAGCCGCTGGGCGTTCCTGCTGCTCGGCTGGCTCAGGTTTTGGAAACCTCGCGGAGGAATTCTGAGGAGAGGCACGGGCAGCGTTGAGAAGCCCAGGTGAGCATGTCGTTCATCTCATAGACTAATGTGTTGTACAAAAAGTACAGAGAATAAAGGGCTTCCCTGAGAAAGTCAAAACAGATCGCAAAAAGGGCTGTTTCAAAGAGGGGGAAGGCACAGCCGTGTGCCAAAGGCAGAGACGTCCTAAGGACAATGGATGGCCCAGACGCTGCTAATAAGCTGGAGCTTATTAGGTAGGAAGTCTACCGTAATAACGTTTCCGGCACTGAAAGGTAGAAAAGCTCCCCCTTCCCAAATAAACCTACAGGTACACGAAAGACCAGGACAGCAGTCCCTGCCGATGTGCACGGCGTGGCTCCCCCCAGGCCACCTCCGAGCGCACGTGGGGTGCTAGCAGGTGCTTTCCATCGCTGGGCAGACATCTCCTCCAGACGGACACCAGGGAAGCGCAGGGCACCTGCAGCAAAGATGCTGTGGCCACCGAACACGTCCTGGCAAATGGGCAACGGCTGATCCCAAATGTTCTCATCCAGCTCCTTTGGCAATAAGTAGATTCTACTATGGACTCAGGTCACACTGGAGGACCTGTGTGGGGGCGTCTTTAAGAAAATGGACAGAAGCCTGGCCGGCGTGGCTCAGTGGCTGAGCATCAACCTATGAACCAGGAGGTCACTGTTCAATTCCCTGTCAGGGCACATGCTCAGGTTGTGGGCTCGATCCCCAGTGTGGGGCGTGCAGGAGGCAGCCAATCAGTGACTCTCATCATTGAAGTTTCTATCTTCACTCCCTCTCCCTTCCTCTCTGAGATCAATAAAAATATATTTTTTTAAAAAGAAAAGAAAATGGACATAAAACCACTAGGACCCTGCCCAGGGCCTCGTGAGCAGCCCAGTAAAGCCTTCCCCAGCCTTGAACAGTTCTTAATTGTCATGTGACCTCAGACCCTTTACTTAGCGTCTCTAAGCCTCCATTTTCTTTAAATGTAAATTGGGGTATTAGAGCTATACGACCTCACAGAATTGTAGTGAGGATTAAAAGTAATACCACGTCTGGCCTGATGCTTACTGTTCAATAAACGTTGTTTATCATGATCCCTGAGCAGGGGAAGGAAGCAATAAGGTGACCGAGGCCCGGATGACGCTATGGTGTTGGAAGTCAGAAGAGTGGTTAGCCAGGCTGGCCACGGTGACTGGGAGGGGACACAGAGGGGCTTCAGCTCATTGTTTTTCTTCTTGATATAATTTTGACTACAAAAGTGTGCTCCCTCTATAACAGTGCAGGGCATGTACACTTACAATTTGGACCCTTTTCTGTGTATGTTTCACTTCGATACGACTTATTTCTTGTAAGTGTTTGAGTGGGTCTTTCTCCAGGGCCGGAAGGAGAAGGGAAATAACAACTCACCAGGAGAAACAGAGGGCTGATGGCCACCCAGCAGATCCTCCAAAACCATCCGGGGCTGAAGCCCAGCATCTCCTTCACGTCGCTGCAGAACTGGGTGATGCCTGCAACCAGCCGGGGGGAGAGAGAGAGAGACTGATCACTGCGAGAGGACGCGGGCTGTCCGGTCCCTCGGAGAGAGGAGCAGCCATGAAATGCCCCGGGAGGGGCTCAGGGCACCGATCTGGGCTGAAAGTGGGACAGAGGGACTTGTCCCAGAATCGCATTTCAGAGCAAGCAACGTTCTTTCTACATAGAGTAGGCTGGGTAGGGGGACTGCTGGGGAGAGACCTAAAGCCCCCTCCTGGTGCCCACACGGCCTTTCTAAGATCTCAGCATACATTTTATTTTATTGCTACTGTGGAAAAGGAAGTTACGTTTTAGTTAGGAATGACGAACCCGCAAAACAGAGACTGACTTGGACCTTATGACCATGTACGGGAAACTTCCATTTTAACTACAGCACGGCCCAGCCCCCTGTCAGAGCACCATCAAGGTTCTTCTGTCAAAGTAACTGGCATGGAAGTGAGAAGTGAGACCCCGGCTGGTGAGAAATCGAAAAGGGGCAGGAAGGGTGCCCTGTACTGGCTTCCCTGAGAGAGCCTGGCAGTACCTTGGGTAGGTCTAAAGTGGTGCACACACTTGAACTTCGTCGTCTGAATTGCCGAGGAGGTGGGGAGGACTTCTTTTTAAAAAACTGGACTCACATGCAACTCAAAACATGCCCCCCCTTCATATCTATATATATAAAACCCTAAGCAACTGGTCAACCATTTGACCAGTCACTATGACCACTAGGGGGCAGACGCTCAAGGCAGGAGCTGCCCCCTGTTGGTTAGTGTACTCTGACAGCGGGAGCACCGCTCAGCGAGCTTACTGAGTGGCAGTAGCAGGTGCAGCGGGGCCAGGATGAGCGGGAGTGGTGCGGTGCCCAGCCCCGACTTGGGCTCCTCCACGGCTGCCTGCCGCTTTGCGCACTACTACATCCCTTGGGGAATGTCAAACTGCCAGTTTCGGCCCGACCCCTGGGCAACCTGTGAGGATCGGGCTGAAACCGGCAGTCTGACAGCCCCCGAGGGGTCCCGGATTGCGAGAGGGCACGGGCCAGGCTGAGGGACCCCACCAGTGAACAAATTCGTGTACCGGGCCTCTAGTTATACATAATGACAAACACACTAAAGCTGTTTATTATCATAGGAACTAGGAAAATAAACACATTTTCAGAATGAATTCGTCTCTTCTGGATTTTAAAGATAAAGAGAGGTATCCGTGGACCTGGTTGTCTTCACTCCGATTGCCTGTGCCCTCCCCAGCCCCACGCAGGGGCTCCTGGGACTCCTGCCGGGGGACCCAGGTGAGCTCACTGTGTGTGCTCCTTCCCGGTGGTTTCATCCTTATCAGATTCCATCCCGGGACCTGAGGCGGTTTCTCCAGGGCAGATCATCCAAACAGGAACATTCTTGCCTCCTCCTTAGAAGATAAACTCCTAACCTCTGCCTGGGGACTCTGCGGGGAGCTCTTGCTTGCGAAACGTAAGCTGAGGGCCACTCTCTGTGACAGTGGGATATGGTCCCTGCAAATGCCTTCACCGGGCCCTGCGTCTCTGTGTTCCGCCCAGTTCTCACCGCCACTCAGGATGGTAAGCATCCACTGTGGGTGAGCGGCAGGGACCGCTTCAGCCTGTCTCCACCGGGTGAACATTTCAACTCAGGGGGAAGCCCTAGCCCAGCGGTTCTCAACCTGTGGGAGCGTTGGCCTGCGGACCGAAGGGTCCCCGGTTCACTTCCAGTCAAGGGCACGTACCTCAGTTGCAGGCTCCTCTCCAGCCCTGCTCAGGGCTTATGTAAGAGGCAACCAATCGATGTGTTTCTCTCACAACGATATTTCTCTCTGTCTTTCCCTCTCTGTAAAAATCAATGCAAAAATATCCTCGGGTAAGGACGTAAATAAGTCAGTAAATAAATAAAATAAACTCAGAGGGGAAAAAACATCCTCCCCAGGTAAAAGCGACCTGCTGTGCGAGGGTGGCGGAGAGGAGGGCCTGTTTCTGAGGAAGGCACTCACCTGAGCTTATCTCACAGACCACCCTCCGCCCTTTGGTGAAATCAGCCCTTCCCCAGTCTGGTGGCTGCGGGCTGATGGAGAAAGGACTGTGGCTGGTGGAAGGAAGCATCTTACCGTAGAACCAGAACACAGCCATGGCTTCTATCAGGGCCACGGTGAGCACGGCGGGCCCCGTGGCGTACTCCTCCAGCAGCTTCACCACGTAGGCACCGCCCTGCAAAGGCGAGCAGGCCCTGGTCAGGGGTCGCCTGAGGCATCACCTCCTCTTTACCAGAGGGGCCTCAACGAAGGATCATTCTGGGGAGTCCCACCGTGGACCTAATATAAGGGCCTCAGGGTGGACCAGATTCCACCCCTCGAGGCCTCTCCCCTCCCAGTGGAGTGCCCCCTTTCCGTTTCCTCTCGCACTAAGTTTTGAGAGACAAACTCAAAAGGGCCTTGATCTATTTTCAACTTTCTTCAATTTACCGAGCACCTACTGTGTATACACTACCTTAGAGAATCCCAGTCCCTAAAGACTGAATCTGGGCCCTGCCGGTGTGGCTCAGTGGTTGAGCATCGACCGATGAACCAGAAGGTCACGGTTCGATTCCTGGTCAGGGCACATGCCCGGGTTGTGGGCTTGATCCCCAGTGAGGGGCGTGCAGGAGGCAGCCTAGCGATGATTCTCTCTCATTATTGATGTGTCTATCTCTCCTTCTCCCTTCCTCTCTGGATCTGGGAGATTCCACAATGCCAGACCCACCGAGTACATGGGTCACACCTTCCGCCCTAACTCATACGTCCCTCGGGTCCGGCTCAGGCTCCCAGCACCCTATCGAAGCTCCACAGACACTGGGTCGTGGCTTGAAGATTCATATCTGCAAAATCTGCCTTGAGACAGGACACAAGCTTAGGAAATCTGTGGGTACTTATCTGATGTCCGTTTTACAGTATTTGCTTCAGCTACAAAAAAAAAAAATCACTGGAGGGGATCTGACGTCTTCGCCATTGCAAGTTCTCTGGAGGAGACCCGGTGACATCGCAAACCTGAGACGCCAGCCTCCAGATGCTCTGCACATCTGGACATCAGGGCAATATTGCCACGAAAGCAGCCCAAGGGGCTGGGAATACACTGGAAGAGCAAATCTTCGTTTTTCTCCAGATGTGCTGCCACGCCTGAAATCTAGTTGGATCTACTGGAAAATGCCAAGAGTCTCCAGATTCTATGGACAGACGCCACTAGAAACAACTTTTCTTTTTATCTTTAATGACAAGCTTTTTATAAGCCTCCCCCTCTCCCCGCTTTGGCCCCAAAGCCAGGGCACCATGTGGGATGGAAGGAAAGGAATGGCTTCTTGAAGCGTTCGTCCTCCTGCCCTCGGGGAGCTGACTCAAAGCCGAGGGGTGGGATACTCACAAACGTCAGGGTGAACAGGGACCCGAAGAAGCAGGTCACGACCACACCGAGCACCAACAACTCCCGGCGCTTGGACCAGATGTGCGGAAACTCGTCCAGCACCGCCGTGATCACCCCCTCCAAGCCTGCAAACTGAGGGGGACACACACAGGGTCACAGGGGCGGCTTCGGCACAAAGCTGTCACCTTCCAGGACGGTGAACGGGAGGGCGGGGTTAAGACCGGGAGCGACCAGCCAAGCTGCTCATGATCAGCAGCCCTCACTGCAACTACCTTTTCCTGTTTACAGTCCTTCAGAGCCCATCCCTGAGGACATGAAGGAAAGAAAACACAGCACGTGGAGAGGACTTTTTATGGGAGGTCTCTTGGGGAGCCTTTGGCTGCACCAGAAACGCCAACTCAAAGCCCAGACTCAGTCCACGCTAAGTGCAAGGCCCGGAGCCGGATGTGGGCGGCAGGGTACTGAGACGCAGGCGACCTTGCCCGGGCTCTTGCTGCTGCCATCAGGCCATGGGACCGTGCAAAGTAATAGCAGCTCACATAGGCTGAGCCCCTGGCCCGTGGATATACACCCAGTCACCCCATCCATGACTCTCTAAGGTACTAGAGGGCGGTAAGCACAGTCAATGAGGAGTGAATTAGGGGCTGGGGGCGCACCAGGAGGGGGCAGCCAACACCACCTGGGCGGGGGAGGGGGGGTGGGGAGGCCAGGATGGGAGGGAACAGGTACAACTTCCTCTTTCCACCCCCCTTCCTCCACCTCCTCCTTTCCCCCCTCCTCTCCGTCCTTCCCTCCCCATCCACTCACCGTGCTATCCAAGCCCAGTGTGATCAGCATCAAGAAGAAGATGATGGCAAAGAAGGTGGACGCCGGCATGTTGGCGATGGCTTCTGCATATGTGATGAAGAGGAGGCTGGGGCCTGAGACAGAGGGGGAGGGGGAGCCCATAGTGTATTCAAGGCCCCGGTACGGGGTGTCCAGGGAGCTGCCCCATCCCCACCATGGCCTGAACACCTGGAAAGGGTTGAGATCTCCAAGGCATTACATTTCTTTAAGATCTTTGAAAAATTAAACAAAATAAAACATTTAGAAATCATTCAAATGTTAGATATTGAAAAGCTCCAAAGAGCAGCAAAGCAGTTCCATGGGAACACGGGACCTGAACGGAACGAGGCCCCACCTGCGTCTTTGGCCACCTCGGACACATCTTCCTTCCGCATCTCAGCCATGTAGCCAAGCACCGTGAAAATGACAAATCCCGAAACGAAGCTCGTCATGCAGTTCACCAGGCTGGTCACCAGGGCGTCCCTGGAGCAGAAAACCCAAGGGGGCTGAGACATGTCCAAGTCAGGAATCTGAGGAGCATCTGTCTCTCGGGATGCGGCAAGGGTGAGCGGGCAGAGCTCACAGGGACGTCAAGCCCGACCTGGTGTCCCTTCCCGCTCCCAGCGCCTGGCCTCTCAGACTGTTGGACCAGCCTTGAAGCACAAACTGCCCTTATCATCACGCATGGCAGGGAGGACAGCTGGTCAGGGTGGTTTTAAAATACCGCCCTGATGTGAACCAGCACAGCACAGACCTCGGTTTCAAACAAGGTTTGCTCTGAAGCAGGGCCTGGGTTAGGTGGGGGCCGAAGGACATCTTGGCCTCCCATTTGTTTAAAAAAATATATTTTTTATTACAGAGAGGGATAGAGAGTTAGAAACATCGATCAGCTGCCTCCTACACACTCCCTACTGGGGATGTGCCCGCAACCAAGGTACATGCCCTTGACTGGAATCGAACCTGGGACCCTTCAGTCCGCAGGCCAACGCTCTATCCACTGAGCCAAACCAGTCAGGGCTTGGCTTCCCATTTGTGAAGTGCTCAGATTTAGGCTTTTGCATCATGTGCCACTGAGGTGACAAGACGCCACAGTGACACCCTGACACTTTTAATGGAAGACCTCATCATAGGACTTCCTGCCGTTAGGCTTTTGCATCATGTGCCACTGAGGTGACAAGACTGCCACAGTGACACCCTGACACTTTTAATAGAAGACCTCATCCAGTGTCCCAACGCAAGGCCACATTGCTCGGGCGTGTGTGAATTCCTTTTTATTTTTTTAATTAATTCTGTAATTATGAGTAGCATAATTCGATTGCTGCACCTTGCCTTCTGTGATAGAACATTAAAACAAAGTCAACTCTAAAGATGGTGAGTGATATTTAAATCGTAATTGGTGCAATACTTTCTTTTATCAACATTTCTGAAATAAGATTTTACCATAAAAATGATGGTGTTTTGTGTTGGTCAAAATAGTTCAATCAGCCCTGCCTGGTGTGTCTCAGTGATTAGAGCATCGGCCTGCGCACCGAAAGGTCAAGAGTTCAATTCCCGGTCAAGGGCATGTGTCTGGGTTGCAGGTTTGATCCAGGCCCCTGGTTGGGGCGAGTGTGGGAGGCAACAAATCGATTTCTCTCTCTCTCTCCCCACCCCACTCCCTTCCACTCTAAAGAAAAAAAAAAATCAATGGAAAAAATATCCTCGGGTGAGGAGTAACAAAATAAAACCAAAAAAAGGAAAAAATATTGCTCAATCATACTTTTTGTATCTATATACATAAACAAATGATCACATTATAATTGTGTTGTTAAATACAATAAAGTCAAATATCAACATTTAGTGCCTTTTGCAATTTTTGTAAACCTGCTTTAGAATTTCTTAATTAATTTTTTTAAATTTACAGAGACTCACAGAATGGAAGTGGCCTGGGGCCTCTCTCAGCCCCTGAGTGGCCCGGGTGAGGCTCTGGCTCAGGGCGAGTTGATCAGGGGCCTATGGCACCCCTGAGGGTCAGAGTGTCACCATGGCCTGAGCCCAGCCAGGTTTGAGGCCATTGGTTCAATCACCTTCCTCCAGATCGGCTGACTTACACTCACCCCCTGATAAGCTTTGCTTGGGGGGCCCCCGATACTCACTGGTAACAGTTGTTGTTGAATTTGTTGTAGCTAGCAAAAGCCAGTAAGACCCCAAAGCCAGGACCAAGAGAAAAGAAGATCTGAGCAGCAGCATCCACCCACACCTGGAACACAGCAGAGGAAGGGTGAGGGCTGGGCCCTGGGCCGAGGGGGGGTACCAGCGGGCCATCGCCGTGTGCCCCCACGTGGCTGCGCGCAGACACCTATTAGCAGCTCCCCAGGCTTGTTCCAGGGATGGGCCCACAGCCAGTGCCAACAGATGCGGTTTCTCTTCTGCCATGTGGGCACAAACCAAGCCAGTGACCTCAACTGTACTTTTCCTGCGTGTATTTCTGATGGGAAGCATCATTGCAGACTTGCCATCGAACCCACATTTGAGTTGTTGCTACTGTCCTGTTGGGAGGGTTAGTTTCACTCAGTAACATGACAGAGAGGCGCACACCGTTTTCCTCATGGTCTTACCCCCGTCTCCAGGAGTTTCTGCCAGTTGGGTTTCAGGTAGAAGAGAACACCTCTCCAGGCTCCGGGGAGGGTGGCCCCCCTCACCAGCAGGACCAAAAGGATGATGTAAGGGAAGGTGGCTGTCACCCACACCACCTGTGAGGAAGGGAAGACAGGTGATCACCACATGGATGTTGGTGTCTTTTATTCTTGAAAACCTTCAAGAAAGGAGATCTACCCCTTTCCTTTGCTCTGTGATTGTAGGAGGCAGGGTGCTGGGGCAGACTGGTCACAGCCTTCAGAATCAGACAGGGACCCGACCCACCGCTGGGTGGTGCTAACTACCTCCAAACCCACTCCCCACCTGTAAGCGGGGCAAGAATCTAGCAGGAAACAGTCAAGTAGCCACTGAGCAAGGTCCACCAGGGCTTTTCAATAAATTATTGCCACTATTATCAATTGTGACGCTACCAGGGGGGTAAAGAAAAAAATTTTAAAAGCATGTAATGGTCCTTGGAAGTGGCCCATCTCTAGAACCTTCTAACATTTGGTGGAGAGAGATTGAGCATCATGGGATGTGTCTGGTGTAGAAGGAGACAATGCCCTTCTGTCTGTGGCTGTCTGGCCCACTGAGTTCTGAGTTGGAGATCCCCTGGGGCCCCCTGGCAGGCCTGGAGCAGCGGAGTCCTCCTTACCTTTCCAGATGTTTTGACGCCTTTCCAGATGCTAAAGTAGATAATAGTGAAGATGAGCATGATGCAGAGGGCAAGCTGCCAGCTGACGCCCCCCAGGTCCTGCAGCCCCTTAGACCGGTGGATCTGCAGGACGTGGCGCCTGGAGTGAAAGAGAAAGAAAGGCCTGGGAGATGGTCTGAACAGTGACCTGAGCACACCGCCGTGATACCTGGAGGAGGGGCCAGGAAGACATGGGCCTGGCCAGATACTAAAGTAGATAATAGTGAAGATGAGCATGATGCAGAGGGCAAGCTGCCAGCTGACGCCCCCCAGGTCCTGCAGCCCCTTAGACCGGTGGATCTGCAGGACGTGGCGCCTGGAGTGAAAGAGAAAGAAAGGCCTGAGAGATGGTCTGAACAGTGACCTGAGCACAGCGCCGTGATACCTGGAGGAGGTGCCAGGAAGACACGGGCCTGGCCAGTGTGGCTCAGTGGTTGAGCATTGGCCATGCACCAAGAGGTTGCCGGTTTGATTCCTGCTTAGAGCACATCCCCAGCAGAGGGCATTCAGGAGGCAGCTGATGGATGTTGATATTTCTCTTTCATCAATATTTCTATCTCTCCCTCTCCTTTCCTCTCTTTCTAAAATCTAAAAAATCAATAAAAAAATATATTTTTTAAGCTAAAAGGTCTCACAAAAAGAGAGACGACACGGACACTGCACTGCAAGCACCAAGTGGTCACTAAGCCTCAGCAAGAGCTGAGATTGGCCCTGGCCAGTGTTCCCAGTGGTTAGAGCGTTGGCCCACACACCGAAGGGTTTCCCAGTCAAGGGCACGTACCTGGGTTGCAGGTTTGATTCCCAGCCCCAGTTAGGGCACATGCAGAAGGCAACTAACCGATGTGTCTCTCTCACATCGATATTTCTCTCTCCCCTCTCCCTTCCATTCTCTCTAAAAAAATCAGTGGGAAAAATATCCTGGGGCAAGGATTAAAAAAAAAAAAAGAGCTGGGATTGGCTCTGCCCAACAGGAAGGAGAGACTAGCACTTTCTTCAGGCAACCAACCCTGAGAGATGCGCTCAGCCCAAAGGCAGCCTCCCAGGCCATCGCCCGGAATCCCCGCCTTACAGAATACTCCCTACTCCAGGCATCTTCTTCCTGGGGGTAGGTCCCCCTTACACAGTGAACACATGCGACCAGGAACTGTGTGAACAGTTTCAAACTGTCCAAGTGTCAGAGGCTGGGATCCCATGACACCGGCTGAGAGGAGGGCCCAGGAAGAAGGGCGGTTTTGAAGCAGGGAGTCGTTTTGGCACATGAAGGTGGGGATCGTCCTGGGCACGTTGGAGCCACCTGGCACGGCACAGAGGAAAAGGCCAGATGGCACAGCGGGCCAGGTTATGGAGTTGGGGGACTCCAGATCTGGACTGAGGGAGGCCACCCCTGCCCGGGCCTCCCTTCACAGAAGCCAGACCCCAGGGCTGTGGCCTGCCCTCCACGGACCGCGCCCTCACTTGCAGGCACTTACGTGTAGAATTCCTCCGCGGGGGACGTGGAGTGGAGCGTCCAGGTGATGTTGTCCTCCGAGAAGTAGTTGGTGCAGTTGCCGGTGTTCCAGGAGTTCTTGCAGCTGGTCCAGGGCAGCTGGTCGGTGAAGGAGGAGATGAGGTAGTAGAGCGCCCAGGCCATGATGGTGTTGTAGTAGGAGGCGATGTAAAAGGCAATGATGCAGATGGCGTAACCGATCCCTGGGACAGAGGGGGAGGGAGGCCAGTGTAAGAGGCAGCCCCACAGTGAAAGGCTGAAACAGGGCATCGAGGGCACCGCAGGGGGGAGGCTGGGAGGAGGGGGCTGCCACTCATCTCATTCCCCAAAGACTCAGGAGGTGTGGGAAAGTGGCACTGTGGTAAAGGACGCATACGTATGTGCAAGGTTACATGTCTCAGAACATGTGTGTGTGCTGTTAAAGCTTTCGCATGTTTTCTGTTTCGTGTACATTGTCATTTATTCTGTTTCCCTTTAACCATCTCATACCACCCGAGCAGTCAAAAGCTTAACTACTCTACTTCCCAGTTTCCTGCCAGGGTGACCGAAGGCTTCACTGCTTCCAGAGGCCCCCCGCTGCCCCCCACTGATGGAGGATACCACTTCCTGGGAACGCCCGCCCCCTCAGCCTCTCCGTTACCTTTGAAAATCGGGCAGATTTTCCTCCATATTGAAATGCATCCGTTTCGGTGGTACTGGCCCAGCGCGAGCTCCATGTAGAAGAGCGGGATCCCCCCAAAAATGGCCATGATGGTGTAAGGGAGGAGGAATGCTCCTGAGGCAGACGAAAGAGTATTTTACACTCTGCCCAGCTCGGTGCCAGGATGGCGCCACTGACCTGGACACCAGGGGCCACGCCCAGAATCGCAGAGCCAGCGGGTGCTCCAGCGTCACGAAGCCACCTTATGCTGAGCGACCTCACACGGCTCACTCTCTGAGTATTTCCTCCCCGATAAAGCCACAGGGCTGAGAGCCACCCGTCGGAATCACTTAAAAACACCCACCCACCCAGACTTCCTGAAGCAGAAGCTCCAGGTATGGGTGTAACAACAACAACAACAACAAATTGTCAGCTCCACGGGTGATTCTGATGTAACCAGTACAGGAAGCAGCGTTTGGGACCCTTGGGACAGACCTCCTGTGACAGCCTGTAGAAGAGCTGAGATGATCTGTGAGTCACTGAATTCGTTTCTTTGTTCATCCATATCACCCCTGACTCCAGACTCTTGATTATTGACATTTAGCTATTTTCCATCATTCCATTGAGTTTTGGGCCAGAATGCTCCCTCCTGAGCCATTTTGGCCGGTGGGCCCGAGAAGGGCAGTTGGTCATGGACTGAGAGGGCGGGGCTGCTGCACTTCTGGCTCTGGTGGCTGAGGCAGAGTGTGGAAATGCCAGGTGAAGGATGGCTCACCTACAGCCCCAGGATGGGTCGGCTTGGTTTTCCCAGACAACTTTCCCTCGCATAACGTGCTTTGAACCTAGAAACCTGAAGTTTCCACCTAACTTACAATCACTCTGTGGAAATCTGCATTGAAAATAAGAACCACAGGGTGCTGTCATGGTAGCATTTGTCCAAAGGGTTTGCCTATCTGGTTTCACCGTAAGGAATGAGTGTAGGAGAAACGACACTAGTGGCCCAGTCCCTTAAGTAATGCTCTGGCTAAGGGTGAGTCCTCCTAAGCTAGAGGTAAGGGATTCCAACCTCTGCTCTTCCCAG
>NW_005369061.1:385005-398323 GCF_000412655.1 Myotis brandtii | reverse complement strand
GTCCTGTCCCCACCCTTCCCCCCACCCCCAACAGGAACTACCTCTACAGCTGCATGGACCATGGCCCTTAAAGCAGCAAAGACAGGCAGCTCTTTGTCAGGCCATGGACACAAATGCATTACCTCCCAAACCTCATTTTAGCTGCCCTCCCAAATCTGTTGCCAGAGCTCCTGTCAAAATAAACACGGGCTGCTATGACTCCCATCTTTCCTTCTTTTCCTATTCTGAGAGCAAGTCCAGTGTGTCAGCACGGAGGCCCCATACCTACCCACTCCTCTCTCTGGGGACCCCATATCCATGCCCACAGTCAGTTATTATTATTTTTTTCATCATCTATAAGTTAACTGCTCTGAGGGCATTGGGAGGAGGAGGAGGAACAAGAACTAGTCTCTGGCCTCAAAAATCTTGTCGGAATACAAGGCACATCCATGCATGGTTGGGGGTTGGCATTAATGTCATGCGTGGCTGGGTCCACCTCTGGATCATGCCCAGACTGTACCTTAAGACTCTTGACCTGAGCTGACCCCTTTCTCTGATCTCACACAGGTCCAAAGGCCCAGGAGGGTCTGGACCCTGGAGCTGCCTCCCAATTTTTCCTTCCACAGATCTCCCCTCTCTGGACTCTGGGGAGGAGTGAAGGAGCTCAGCACAGGGCTGCTGGTCTCCCTCACATCTCGCTGGGTGGAGAGTGGAGCTTGGATACGCAGGGATGAGAAAGGGCTCTTCAACGCATGGAGCACTAATAGCCCTAGCTGGTTTTGCTCAGTGGATAGAGTGTTGGCCTGTGGACCGAAGGGTCCCGGGTTCGATTCCGGTCAAGGGCACATACCCTGGTTGCGGGTTCGATCCCCAGTGGGGGGTGTTCAGGAGGCAGCCAATCAATGATTCTCTCTCATCACGGATGTTTCTATCTCTCTCTTCCTCTCCGAAATCAATAAAAGATATATTTTTTTAAAACAAAACAGATGGAGCACTAGTGATGTTGAGATCTGCTGAGGTCAGGCTAGGGAGGTTTCGTCCAATTTCATAACCCGAGAGACTCACACACGCTTATCTTTTAGATAAGCTTCTAAGTCTAAGCAGTCAGATCAGTTAAACAAGATGGAAAAGATTGCTCATGGCCCATGATACTGACCCCCTCCATTCTGGTAACAGATGTAGGGAAAGCGCCAGACGTTGCCCAGGTCCACAGCGTAGCCAATGACCGACAGGAGGAAATCCATCTTCTTGCCCCAGGTCTCCCGTTCCCCCGAGTGAACCTCAGCCACTAGGGCGGTGGTGGCAGCCGGGATGGAGTGCGGAGTGTCATCTCCTGCACCGGGGCTCGGAACTGCTGAGTACCCGTTGGAGATCTGGCCGGACTCCACCTTATCCCCAGAGGCGGGAACACCCTTCCGTAGAAGTCCATTTTCCTGACAGTCTTCTCCGTCCTTACACACTGACAGCTCCTTCTGGGAATTTAAGGGCGTGGTCTCCATTCTGCTGTCTAGTAGATGATGCTGACGCCCATCCGTGGAGGATCTGAACGGAATTCTTGGTGCACGATCTGGGGGGGTCCTCAGAGCTTTATGTCAGTGGGATTGAGAGCTCTGTTGGAGAGGCACACAGAGAAAGAATAGAATTAGGCATTTTTACTTGGCTCTGGTATTAACTCATCATTTTTTTTGTGTGCTTGCTTAATCCCTTCACCTTTTCACCTAGCCCTCAAGCCCCCACCCCTCTAACAACTGTCAGTCTATTCTCTGTATCTATGAGTCTGTTTCTATTTTGTTTGTTAGTTTATTTTGTTCATTAGAGTCCATATAATAGTATAAGTGAAATCATATGGTATTTGTCTTTCTCTGACTGGCTTATTTCACTTAGCACAATACTCTCTGGGTCCTATTGCAAAAGGTAAGATTTCTTTATTTCTTTATGGCTGAGTAGTGTTCCATTGTGTAAATGTATCACAGCTTTTTTTTATCCACTCGTACTGATGGGCACTTAGGCTGTTTCCAGATCTTGGCTATTGTAATAATGCTGCAATGAACATAGCGGTGCATGTATTCTTTCAAATCCGTGTCTTCTGTTTCTCCTAATATATTCCAGAAGTGAAATAACTGGGCCATAAGGCAGTTCCATTTTTAAATTTTTAAGGTAACTTCATACAGTTTTCCACAATGGGGGTACCAGTCTTCGTTCTCACCAACAGTGCACAAGGGTTTCCTTTTCTCCACATCCTCACCAACACGTGTTATTTGTTGATTTGTTGGTGATAGTCATTCTGATAGGTGTGATGAGATGTCATTGTTTTAATTTGCATCTCTCTGATGACTAGTGACATTAAGCATCTTTTCATGGCTACTGGCCATCTGTATGTCCTCTTCGGAGAAGTGTCTATTCAGGACCTTTGCCCATTTTTTAATTTGATTGTTTTGGTTTTTTTGGTGTTGAGTTTTGTAAGTTCTTTATAAATTTTGGATACTAACCTCTTATCAGATGTATCATGGTGAATATGTTCTTCCATTCAGTGGGTATCTTTTCATTCTGTTTATGGTGTCTTTTGCTGTGCAAAATTTTTTCAGTTTGATATAGTCCCATTTATTTATTTTTCCTTTTGTTTCTCTTGCCCGAGGAGATATATCAGAAAAATATTGCTATGAGAAATGTCTGAGATTTTACTGCCTATGTTTTTTTCTAGGATTTTTATGGTTTCAAGTCTAATATTTAAGTACTTAATCCATTTTAAAATTTATTCTTTTATATGGTGTAAGAAGGTGGTCTAGTTTCATTTTTTTTTGCATGTATCTGTCCAATTTTCCCAACACCATTTATTGAATAGACTATCTTTACCCCATTGTATGTTTTTGCCTCATTTGTCAAATATTAATTGACCATAAAGGCATGGATTTATTTCTGGGCTTTGTATTCTATTCCATTGATCTGTATATCTATTTTTATTAATATAGCCCTGAAGTATAGTTTGATATACAACTTTGTTCTTCTTTCTCAAGACTGCTGAGGCCATTTGGGGTCTTTCCTGGTTCTATATAAATTTTTGGAATACTTGTTCTACTTCTGTAAGATATGCCATTGGTGTTTTGTTAAGAATTGCATTGAATCTACATATTGGACATTCTAATGATTTTAATTCTCCCTATCCATGAACACAGTATATGCTTCCACTTATTTGTAGCTTCTTCAATTTCTTTCTTCAGTGTCTTAGAATTTTCTGAGTGCAAGTCTTTTGCATCCTTGGTTAAGTTTATTCCTAGGTATTTTTTTCAATGCAATTATAAATGGGATTGTTTTCTTAATTTTCCTTTCTGATAATTATTGGTGTATAAAAATGCAACATATTTCTAGATATTAATTTTGTATCCTGATACTTTACTGAATTTATTTATCAGCTTGAATAGTTTTGTGTGTGTGTGTGTGTGTGTGTGTGTGTGTGTGTGTGTGGAATCTTTAGGGTTCTCTATATACAGTATCATGTCATCTGCAAATAATGACAGTTTTACTTCTTCCTTCCCAATTTGGATGCCTTTTAGTTCTTCTTCTTGTCTGATTGCTGTGGCTAGGATTTCCAGTACTATGTTGAAGAAGAGTGGTGATAGTGGACATCCCTGTCATGTTTCTAATCTTAAGGGAAACACTTTTAGCTTTTGCCTCTTGAGTATGATGTTGGCTGGGGGGTTTGTTATATATGGCCTTTACTACATTAGGTATGTTTCCTCTACTCCCACTTTGCTGAGAGTTTCTTTTTATCATAAATGGGCACTGAATTTTATCAAATGTTTCTTCTGCATCTATTAATATGATCATGTGATTTTTATCCTTCATTTTGTTTATGTGGTGTATCACATTTATTCATTTGCAGATATTGCGCCAACCTTGCATTCCTGGACTAAATCCCACTTGGGCATGGTGTATGATCTTTTTAATGTATTGCTGGATCCAATTTGCTAATATCTTGTTGAAGATTTTAGCATCTATATTCATCAGGGATATTAGCCTATAATTTTCTTTCTTTGTAGCGTCATATCTGGTTCTGGAATTAAGATAATGCCCGCCTCGTAAAATGAGCTTGGGAGTCTTCCCTCCTCTTGAATTTTTTTGATAGTCTGAGAAGGATAGGTGTTAGTTCTTTGGATGTTTGGTAAAATTCACCTGTGAAGCCATCTGATACAGGACTATTGTTTGATGGGAGGTTTGGGGGTTTTTTTAATTACTGCTTCAAGTTCACTAGTTGTAATCTGCTTATTCAGATTCACAGTTTATGGCTGTCTCTACTGGGACTGGGTGTATGCAGGAAGGACCGAGCTGTGCACTAAGCCTGGCTTTTACCAGCATTGGGCCCAGGGGCAGGTCAGCAAAAGTCCCCAAGGCACTCTGAGCTGCCTGTTAGGCTCAGTCACTGAAAGAGCCTCTGGCGGTACTTGAGTGCATGAGATAGGTTCTCAGTGAGTCACCGGGTAGGGGCCAGTGGTGTTCACCAGACTGATACAGGTTCAAACTTGGTGCCAGTGCTGAGTCTGAGGTCACTCAAGTCTAGCTGCCACCTGCTGAGTGCTTGTACACCTTTGTTGTGGGGCAGGATCTTAGGGTGTCATCAAGGTGAGGCCACCAGAGTTTATTAGGCCCCAAAAGACCAAGATGTGGCCGTGTGAAGGAAGGGCACTGCACCACTAGGGCAAGCGGGTAAAAATGGCCCACACCCTAGAGCAGTGATGGCGAACCTTTTGAGCTCGGCGTGTCAGCATTTTGAAAAAACCCTAACTTAACTCTGGTGCCGTGTCACATATAGAAATTTTTTGATATTTGCAACCATAGTAAAACAAAGACTTATATTTTTGATATTTATTTTACATATTTAAATGCCATTTAACAAAGAAAAATCAACCCAAAAAATGAGTTGGCGTGTCCCCTCTGACATGCGTGTCATAGGTTCGCCATCACTGTCCTAGAGCCATACAACTTCGTCTGACTCAGACTCTTCCAAGAGCCAGATCTCAGCAGGGTAGAACTACTGGGAGTCAACAGGATAGGGCTAGTGTATCTCCCATAGGGGGGTGTACCAGTCAGGCTTGGGAGAAGGTGGAAAGTGGGGGGACTGGCCCCTGCCCCAGAACCATACAACTGAATTTGTCCTGGATTCTTCCCAGAGCTCCTAAGGAGCTTGAGTTGGGCAGGGTGGGGCCACCAGGAGTCGGGGAGGGTGGGCCTGGGGAGCCTGGAGAGTGGGCCTACTTGATCTCCTGTGACGGGGAGGCACCAATCAGTTTCATGAGAAAGTCGGGGGAATGGCTCCTATCCCAAAGCCATACAACTCAGTCACTGACACCCCCTGAGTCTGCCTAGACCTCTACACCCTGCCTCAGGTAGCTGACTCCTCAGGAGGGTGCAAGCTCTGCAGTGTGGGGCTACAGAGAGTCCATAGGGTGGGGCTATTGCATTTCCCCAAACTGATGCCAGATGGAGGGGTGTGCTCTACCCAAGAAAAATGGTGTCTGTGGTGTGGGAGAGGACTCAGGACAGGGATCCTGGCAGTTGCCCCTTTAGCTCTCTCCCCAGAGCCACCAGCCCCAGTTGCTTCTCACATGACTACAGTCTGCTCCACTCTCCCTCCACTAGAGCTCAGGGTGGGTGGCTGTGAATGATATTTTATGTGTTGACCCTTTAAGAGGCACCTGTGTCTCTGGCAGATTACCATCATTCCTGGCAGTTCAGCTCCTCCCCGTATGTCCTTGGATCCCCCCAAGCCACTGTCCCAGTGCTGGAACTCAGAGGAAGCAGGACCATGTAAGTTCGTGAGCTGGCCCTTTAAGAGAAACTGCCTGGGACTCCAGCAGCCTCCATATCACTCAGCCACAATCCCTGCTGGTTTTTATAGCCCAAAGTTATAGGGGTTCTTTTCCCCCCGAAAGTTCACACATTGCCCCCCGAAAGTTCGCCAACACTGGAACCCAGCTCTGGCACCCTGGGCTGGGGGTCTGGTGTGGGGCTGGGACCCCTCACTCCACATGCGAGGCCTCCGTGGCCTACTCCACTGCTATCTTGGATCCACGCATCATACATCTTAAACTACACGAGTTAGTGGGAGGCAGAGAGCACTGCATTTACCTACGCTGCCATCTTGGTTCTCTGATCTCCTTAAATTCATTTTTTTTAGAGAGCGATGATATGTCAATATATTTATTTTATTTTCTTAAATATATAGCTAAATTCAACCTGAACTTGGCAGTCCCTGGCTGTGTTGTTTGAAGAAGGCCTCGGCACTCCTCTTTGGCCTATATCAACAACACTCTTTCCACATTAAACACTGAAGACCTGGAAGAACAGATGGCAGAGATAAAGAGCTTACGAAGTGCCGCCAGATGGCACTCAGTGACAGAGCCTGCCCCCGACTACGGCCACCCCCTTGCCTGATCTTTCTTTCTCTACCTTCACAATTTTACTCAAAATTTTCTTCTTCCTATCTTCAGTACCACAGCTTTCCTATCATTTAAATTGAAGCTCAAAAAGCAAAGCGTCACCCAACCTGTCTCCGGCATGTCCACCAGGGTCAATGGAAGGGGAACGTCATCCATCTCTGAGGATACAGCACAGGGGAGTAGTACAGCCATACTAGTAACTCGTCACCTTCCTGCCACAGGCATCAAGTGATTTGTTCTAGATTTCATTGACTTTCCCCCTCAGGGCACTCTGCAGGGAAGTTGGAAAATGTGTGTGTTGGTGAACTTTTTGGGGGGCAATGTGTGTTCATTAAGGTCCTCAGGGGCTCAGCCCTCAAGGCATCTGATCTTGATTTCTTGGCAACTGTCATGAGCAGCTCCTACAAGAATAGACACTGTTTTCTATTTTTGTCCTGAGCATTACAACGGTCTTATTTCCTGAAATATCCCCAGCACTTAAAAAAAAATTATCAGCAGGTTGAATGACCCAAGTTGTAAGGAAACATATTATCTTATTTCCTGAAATATCCCCAGCACTTAAAAAAAAAAAAATATCAGCAGGTTGAATGACCCAAGTTGTAAGGGAACATATTCAGAGCCTCCCCCAGCCGACTCATGGCCTCAGGTTGTCTCTCCCCAGAGGTTGGCCTCTGTCCACCCAGCTCTGCTTTCTGGGGTTCTCCTCTTGTGCTCCCACCCCTGGTCATAGAATCTGCGGTGTAAACACGTAAGTTACAGCCACTTGAAGCCACCAAACTGGTAGAGGTACACATGTCTTTCTCCAAATCACTGCTAGGCCTTTCCCAGTGAGAAGGAATCCCCTCCCCATTAATCATCAGGTCGGCCAGGAGTAGATGGCCTGGCCTGAGCCCCCTTCTTCTGCAGGATGCTGCATCCCGACTCCTTCCCCACGAGCCTGATTCTGCAGAGCCCTGACCACCTTTTCCTACAGCTTTTTCTACGGAGATCAGCAGATAACAAGGATTGAGAGCAAGCTGGCTGGCCCAGGAATATAGAAGTAAGAGTGCTTAAGGTTGGCTTCCAAGAATGCTCTCTTGAAAGCTTTCTTTTTTAAAAAGATATTTTTATCCTGCTAGGTAGAGAGATTGCAAAGGAGGTCAATATTACAGCTGTGACCTCCTCCAGACAAGCTTTGAGTTTCTCCACGGCCACAAAAAGCCCCAGGAGCCTTCCTTTGCACCTTGAATGTATGCATTGTCCCTGGCTGAGCAGGGACAGACCACGGGTGGTGTCACGGAACTCAGCTTCCTGGTGGGATGACAGCTTGATCTGCAGGAGCTTCGTCCCCTACGTCTCCACACACGCGGGGCAGCTGAGGTGCTGACAGTTGACTTCCTGTTCACACTCCTTCCTCTCAAGCCCAGGGAGTGGGCTAAGTCACCCTACCGCTTCCCTAGTAAGAAGGATCGTTTCTATTTAAACTTGTGATCAAATCTCCATTCTTCTTTCCACAAGCCCTGTATCCGTAGCCAGGGGAACCAGAATCTGAACAAGCATGTAGTTACAGTCACGGTGATTAGTCATGGAACCTCCTGGCTCTTTGAAAATGCCTGTCCCCTGTTCCTACATGTCTGTTGGACGCACATCAGAACATTCTAAGGAGAAACACTACAGAAATGTTGGACTTCGACTTCACGTGTCGAGGTCAAAGTGAGTTCATTTCTCAGGACGCTCAGTTTCCATTTCAAAAACAAAATAAAACCACCATGAATTATGGGTGTACCATGGAGATAGGTTAAGGACAGGTCATATACCAGCCAAGTATTTAATTTGCATTCTCTGTTCAAAGGGAGTCTAAAGGTCCTAAGACACCTACCAAGGTTGATAGGAATTACGGAGCTCAGGCACCAACGAACATGGTAAACACCAAGCCTGGCCCTCTGCCACAGATCAACCCTAATTCGTCAGTGATGGGCGGTGTGGCTGCTCTGTGCTGGGATCTTGGAGATGAGGCAGGCACAGTCCTGCCTTCATGGTGCTCACGGTAAAAGCCAAAATCTGACGGGTGGGAAAAGAACAGGATGAGGAGGGAGAGGCTGGTGCTGCTTTTAGCGCTAATGGACCTCCCACTGTAGACCTGATGCGGCACGTTCAAATACCTCACATTTCTGGCTTCCAACTGCCCTCAGATTTTACAAGTCTTCCTTTTGTTGCTATTGCACAGCTTCTGTCACAGGGCCCTAAATTTCTTTTAATCCTCATTCAAGGATATGTTTACTGATTTTAGAGAAAGAAGAGGGGGGAGAGAGAGAGAGAGACATCAATCAGTTGCCTCCTGTATGTGCACTGACCAGGGATCGAACCCAAAACCTGGGTATGTGCCTAACCAGGAACCGAACCCGTGACCCTTCAGTGCACTGGCCGAGGCTCCAACCAACTGAGCAAGCCACCCGGCCAGGGCAGGACCCTGAATTTAAGTTGATTCTGGCTCACACGCTCCACAGGGTAAGAAGGGGGTTAGTATTTGTTGAAGGGACGTTTTTCTTTTTTGATCGACATCTGCTGCTTTATTTAACTTTTCACTGTAAAGACAAGACCAAAATCAAAACCTCTGAACTTAAACTTTTCAACCTGAAAGAATCCAATAATAGCTATAATTCTACAGTAGCTTCAATAAAGCAAATGCTATTCTTATGAGTACTGATGGATTATGCTGAAACAAAATAAAATGTGAATATCTGATCCTGATCTGAGTTCTTTGAGGTGTGAGCCACAGGGACTCCTGGCTTGCCTTTCCAAACACAAATGAAGAGACTTCTTGATATGTGTGGAGAGAGGAGAGAAGATCTGCTTGTTATTTGGGTGTAAGGGGTAGAAATGAATTCCACAGTCATAGCCATCTCCTTATCCAAATAATTCCTTGAGATTTGATAGTTTAAATTTTTGGAGATGAATTAAAATTTCCGGAGCCATCTGGGCCAGTTACCATGAGAAAGAAGAAGGGTCTCGGTCCAGAACTTTCTCTGCCTGGAAGAAGAGAGCTTCGAGCTCCTCTCCTCACAGAGTGTAAAATCTAGACTAGCCATTATTGGCGGTGGGGTTGTGACCACTCCAGGGGCCAAAAGTACAATGGATCGTTCATTTTGTCTTTGATGAAAAGAAGTGGATTTGGCTTAGATAGGCACGCATGGCCCTCCTCCAGTGAGCACGAACAGACTAACCCAGACTAACCGGTTCCTGTGCCCACCACCACAGCTCTCCTGTCTCACACATCTGCACTGGAATCCAGGATCCATCACTCACTGGCTATGTGACTTTAGCAAGGTCGCTTAACCTCTCTGAGCTTCCATTGCCTCATGCATAAAACAGGCCTCATGGACGGGAACAGATCGGATTAAATAATTAAATAAAGGTAAGACAAATACTTAGCTCATATGGATGATCACTATGCCACCACCCATATGAAACCCATTCTGCTTTTCTGCTTCACACCCCAGCCAGAGAAACTGAGGCCCGTAGGGTTAATCGATTCATAGTCCAGAGCAGCCGTCTCCAACAGGTGGTCCGTGAGGTCCGAAAGGTTGGTGACCGCCGGTCCAGAGCACAACCAGTGGGCAGCGTGAGCCAGAAGCTGGGCTTCCAGCCCCTTCCATGGGCCCTCACTGGCTCCTGCCTGCTCCTCTCAATCACTGGCTAGAGTCACCGGGAAACTTGTAAACAGCAGATTTCTGGGCCGCTCTCCCGGAGATTTTAATTCAAGACATCTGTGTGGGTGCTGAATCTTAACAAGCACTCCGGGGTATCAGGGCCAGGTGGGCCCCGGGCATGCCCAGGGCATCTCACCCCACACCTTGGCTCCCTCTGATTACCCAGCATCCTCCAAGGCCTGGCTTAAGTTCCTATCCACCCGCTCCGTGAAGCTTCCTCTCACCACCCTGCCCAAGATAATCTCTCTCTGCTCCATCATTCATTGCTGATTATCATGTCTCATTAGTTTTTTGTTTTGTTTCATATATATTGGCTTTGCAGTCCCCCGGAAGCAGGGGCCGTGGCTTACAGACCTCTGTGCTGGATACTTGCTAACCCCGTGTGTGCACCGCACAGCTCCGAGCGTCTATTTTGGATTTTCTGGGCACAGGGCCCTGGGAGCCACAGCTGCCATGCTGGCAGCTTGGAGCCTCCAATGAGACACTCCTCTTCCTTCCCCAGGGTCTCTTTCTCGGGGTCCTGCCCCTCCTGTTCTCACCATCGGAGGGTCTGTCGTGCATCTTGAGGGCAGAGGGAAGACTGTCACCAAAACAAAACACTTAACGGACTGCTCTGGCCAGTGTTGCTAAATGTTGCAGGGGTCCTCAAACTTTTTAAACAGGGGGCCAGTTCACTGTCCCTCAGACCGTTGGAGGGCCGGACTATAGTTTAAAAAAAAAACTATGAACAAATTCCTATGCACACTGCACATATCTTATTTTGAAATAAAAAAACAAAACGGGAACAAATACAATATTTGTATTTGCATGTGGCCCGCGGGCCGTAGTTTGAGGACCCCTGGTTTAGAGTGTCGGCCCAAGCACTAAAGGATCAGGGGTTGGATTCCCAGTCAAGGGCACGTACCTGGGTTGCAGGTTCAATCCCCCTGTCCTGATTGGGGTGTGTGCAGCAGGCAACCAATTTGTGTGTGTGTGTGTGTGTGTGTGTGTGTGTGTGTGTATGTGTGTGTGTCTCCCCTCCCTCCTCCTCCCACTTACTCTAAAAATCTATGGAAAAATATCCTCATGCCCAGCCAGTGTGGTGCAATGGTTGACCTATGAACCAGGAGGTCACGGTTTGATTCCTGGCCAGGGCACATGCCCAGGTTGCAGGCTCGATCCCTAGTGGGGGGTGTGCAGGAGGCAGCCTATCAATGATTCTCTTTCATCATTGATGTTTCTTTCTCTCTCTTCCTCTCTGAAATCATATATATATGTATCCTCAGATGAGGATTAACAAAAAAATAAAATAAAATAACTCCTAACTGGTTTCATTGTCACCACTATCCCTTTTGTAGTAGGTGACAATGCTGTGTTCTATAGTGTGCATTTTAGATGTCTTCGTATTTTTATGGTTAAACTAGGTGGCGAACCTATGACACGCGTGTCAGAGGTGACACGTGAACTCATTTTTTTGGTTGATTTTTCTTTGTTAAATGGCATTTAAATATATAAAATAAATATCAAAAATATAAGTCTTTGTTTTACTATGGTTGCAAATATCAAAAAATTTCTATATGTGACACGGCAGCAGAGTTAAGTTAGGGTTTTTCAAAATGCTGACACGCCGAACTCAAAATGTTCGCCACCACTGAACTAGGACTTTGTAAACTAGCTAGGAGGCTAGCCACCATTGACAACATTTATGTCTGTGGGTTAAAAATATATTCCAAGTTCTAAATAAGCAACTCACGAATAAACATTTGGAACACAGACTGTTGATGGGTGTGCCCACGGGTACTTATTTCAAAGTCCACAAGGCACAACCTGTGCTCTCTTTTAATCCAGAACATGTCAGACTTTTCCAGTCCATAGTCCATTAAAATGTTTTTTCGTTAATCCTCACCCGAGGATATTTTTTTCCATTGATGTTTTAGAGGGAGTGGAAGGGAGGGAAGAAGGGAGGGGAGGGGAGAGAGAGATGTTTTAGAGGGAGTGGAAGGGAGGGAAGAAGGGAGAGGGGGGAGAGAGAGCGAGAGAAACATCAATGTGAGGGAGACACATCAATTGGTTGCCTCCCACATGCACCCCGACTAGGGCCAGGGATGGAACCAGCAACCCAAGTGCATGCTCTTGACCAGGAACCCTTCAGCGAGGGCCGACGCTCTAACCCCTCAGCTACCGGCAAGGGCAGGAATTATTTATTTTAACGTTTTCTGGTTCTTGAGGGAAACTTAATCGAAGGACAGAAGGACAAGGAAGTAGATAAACTCTGGTATGGACTCCGTGGACATGTCTTTTCGGCACCTTTAAAGAGCTGTAGAAGCTGAGGACTGGAGTCCCTTATACCCTTAACTTCACAACTTAACTGTGTGCAGAAAACAAAACTGCTTGCACTCCGTCACTGTCATATGCCTCAGCCTGGACTAGCCAGGAAAGAGACTTGGGGAAACTCAAACAGGTGATGTGTTAGATTAAGCAGGATTAGGAGTGTCACTTACACTTTATAAACACTCCTTTATTGTTGTTATAATGCAATTTATGCAATAAATAGCCATCGAGATGAAAAAAAAGTAGGAGCGTTTTCAAACACAGATTTTCTTGTCCTTAATATAGGTGTATTACTAAGAGGACTCTTGTGTGAGATAAACAGGAGTAGCCTCACAGAGGGAGCCAAGATGGGGAGAGGAGGGAGGAGAGAGAAGAAAACCAGCCCCAGGGAAAGTGTGTTGTGAAATGAGGGTGGAGTTTCTTGTGGCAGCTGAGCAAGGCGGGAGAGAGCAGGGGAGGAGAAAGGGATCTGAGGTGAAATTAAATAAAACGAGAGTGGGAACTGGAGGGGGGAGGGGGAACTGGGCCCACTTCTCGGGTGGAAGAACAAAGCTGGGGAAGAGATGGGGTCAGGCAGCAGAGTGGAGAGGGAGGATGGAGGCCACGTGCGGACACCTCTTCAGCCACCAGCTGTTTGTGATTTGGGTGTTGTTGCTTGAATTGAAAGTGCCTGTATTCTTGGGGCAAGAAGTCCTAAAACGTGCTTTACAAGGAGTCACACACACAGTTTGGAGACATTCGTGAAAAGTCAGTTCACGATGACCCAGTACTGATCTAGTTCTCAGATGCACTGGGAATAGGTGAAGTATGGTAGCAACCGTCTCAGGTAGAAACTGTAGTTTAACTCTAACCCTGCTGTTTGGCTTAACAATAGAAAAGTTATTTGATTTTCTGAATTGTATACAT
>NW_005369061.1:383490-384519 GCF_000412655.1 Myotis brandtii | reverse complement strand
TGAGATTTGGGGAATGGCCCCTCATAGTCCCGGATTGCATTAAATGTGACTCTTCAATTCGACTTCTTGAGGCGTCCTTCTGTGATTTGCGGGGTACATTACAACAAGAGTTCCCAATCTCTCGGAGATTCCAGCCTCAAAAAGTCACCCTCGAAGCTAAAAAGGACCTCATTGAAAGAGTGTGTCTGTGTGTGTGTGTGTGGAGGGGGGGGGACGGATTTGAATATGGGCTGTATATTTGATAGTGATGTTTTATCAACGTTAAGTTTCCCAAATGTGATAACAATGGGGCTGTGATGTAGGAGAATGCCCTTGTTCTTAGGAAACATGGGCTGACGTATTCAGCGGCCAATATTTGGATGTCTGCAAATTCTCAAAAGTTCAATGCAAAAATTATAGACATATGTAAATTGTATAATTATTATATTGTGTCTTATACTCTATGCAACGTATCAAAATCTCTATACATTACATATGCAAGAGTTAGGTACATGTGTAAAATTACAGTACACACACAAATGTGACAAAATGCGAACAACTCGTGAGTCTGGGTTCACCGGACCATTTTTCTGCCTTTTCAGTTGCAATTTTTCAAAATTAAAAATTGGGGGGAGAAAACTAATTCTAGCCCTCAGAGGAGCTGGAAACCTCCCTGCTGCCCATGGTGCGCCCAGAATAGCCTATCTCCTCTCTCCCCGGCCCCTTCCCTCCGCCTTCCTCCCCTCCTCCTTTCCTCTGAGACCAGGGGAAGAGCCAGCTGACTAGATTAGCATTTAAAAACAACACACCCCAGGGAGAGAAAAGAGCAGAGTGCAGGAGCCTCGGGTTCCAGGCCTGGCGGAGCTTGAGCAGATCCCCTCCCAGGCCCTGCCAGCTCTGCCCCTCCCTAACTCAAGGAAGCCTCTTGGAGCCAAAAATCCCGTGTATTCTATTTTCATTCAGCAGCTCAGTATCAAAGGAAGCAGACCGGTCTTTCTCGACTACCCAGAAAGGCCACACAAAAACACAAGAGGGCAAAGGCCACCGCTT
>NW_005369061.1:380976-383336 GCF_000412655.1 Myotis brandtii | reverse complement strand
CAGAGCAGCAATTGGCTCTCTGGGATTTGCCACTTGGTCCTGTCCCAACCCCGTTCTCACCTCTTCCCTCCCTACGTCACATGATGACATGAAGAACTGGGCGTCAGGAGACCTTCCCCATGCCATCTGCCACCTGTCAGTGCCTGGGGACCCTGGTCACTGAGCTGGCCCTGGGATGGCACCTCCACGTACGTCTCCAGTGACTGGGTTCATCTCTTGCTCCGCAGTCCAGAGGTTTCTGGGGTTCATGGGGGTGGGGGGTGGGGGTAACTGGTTGTGGCTTTTTAAAAGCACATGGTTTAAATACCCACTAACAAGTCTCCTTGGTCCGGGGTTGGGGTGGCAGCGAGATGGCTGTTGCCAGGCTCCAGGGGAGCCAAAGGAAAGAAAATAAGGCAGTCAGACCTGCTTTATCTCTACTCGTTTTGTCACCCCAACAGACCCAGGGCTGGGAAAACACTTGGTTTAAAAGCATGTTGTTGACCTTCAGTAAATGAGCATTCATCTTCCCGGTCAGTGGGAGCTGACAAAGGGCAGGCTGGAGGGACGCCCCCTTCCCAGGGACGTGACTCAGAGGTCATTTCTGAATGTGGACTCAAGTCAGAAGGATGAGCTCTGCCTAGAAATCAGGGGTCTGTGTCCGCCGATCCTGGGTCTTGGGCCCGCCTAGAACAGCAGCTCACCCCTCCGCCCAGGGAAAATCATTCCTTTTAAAGGTTAGTCCCATCTGCTTCCACCTGAACAGATGACAACTTGCCTTCCTTACGGTGCTATTTTGTCCAGTTAATCCCAGAAACTGGCAAGTACCCTTGTCCAGGGTCGGGCTGGCAGCACCTGGACCCACAGGAGCAGATCAGTCAGCATCCTTTGCCCCAGGGATGAAGAAACGGGGCATTTTTCACTCCACACCCCAGCCTGTTTTGTGCACAAACCTCAGTGACTGGGAAGAAGACCACTCAGTCCAAATCAGCTTTGCCCGGAGGCTGTTTCTGCTACACCACACCCTGGGCCTCTTGCACAGGGGAGTCAGGAAGTCAGGGAGCTCGGGCCCGCTGATGGGACATGTGTGAGGTGCAGAACCTGACCTGTGTGTGTAAGAGTGTGCAAAGCCTCCGTCTTAGAGTGAACGCCAGGAGGCCCCCAGAGGACCCTGATTTGATGGTGACATCTGGGCAGAGTCCTGCCCTCGGGCATTTTGCCGCATCATTTCAACTTGTGTCTGCTTAAAGCAGAAAGGTCAGGGTCTCAGCCACAGCATGAGTGGAGGGGACTTAGCCATCACGTTATGCAGGACCCCCTCCTCCCCTCACTTAGCGCTAAGGCCTGAGAGACCCAGAGGGGCTGATCTCTGGGCCGGAATAACAACGGTTCAAGGTACTTTCTGAAAGTGACAGACAAATGACTGCATTTTCCCTTTGGCCATCCAGGCATCTTGGTTAAAAAAAAAGTCAAGTCATGACTATATCTTGTTGATTCATGAAGCGTAAACTTAATAAACTGTTGATTCGTTAAAATTACGCTTCTTCAGGCAGCCCTGCCTTTGTTCTCTCAAGTCATGCCATCCAATGAGTATAAAGAAGGAACTGCCACTTCCTGGCTTAATTTCTGGGATTACCCGTGTTTCTCTTTGGAGCAGTGGTTCTCAACCTTCTGGCCCTTTAAATACAGTTCCTCATGTTGTGACCCAACCATAAAATTATTTTCGTTGCTACTTCATAACTGTCATGTTGCTACTGTTATGAATCGTCATGTAAATATCTGATATGCAGGATGGTCTTCGGCGACCCCTGTGAAAGGGTCGTTCGACCGCCAAAGGGGTCGCGACCCACAGGTTGAGAACCGCTGCTTTGGAAGGTCATCCAGGGTGTTTTGCAAGCCTGCTGTAAGAAACAACCCCCCCCCCCCCCCCCACACACACACACACAAGCACCCCATTGCACTGTCATCTCGCCCATCGGTGAAACTCTTCGACATGCCTCTCCGACTTCCATCAAAATGCTGCGGCAGCTCGAAATCCCCCAAAGAGGAATTTCTGAGGTTTTTGTTGATTTCATTAAAACTTCAAAAGATTCCATCCCCACTCCCACCCCACCCCCCATCCCTTGGACATGTATTTCTGAAGCAAGGAGACCGAGAGAGACGGGTTTGAGTATCTGTGCGGGCATCACATCTCTGAAATGTCCTCCATGGATCCTCAGAGTGTCATGTCCTCCATGGATCCTCAGAGTGTCGTGGGGGCTTTTGATTAATTGTGAAACAGTCTCAATCTGCTTTTACTCCGGCTCAGTAAAAACAACAGAAAAACCCATGCCCTAAAAGGCTTGTTTAATTTGCACAAGCCCTCTAAGAGCCTGTCTCTC
>NW_005369061.1:380025-380910 GCF_000412655.1 Myotis brandtii | reverse complement strand
TGAACCTTGGCATCAGTGGCTACACACAAAAGAAAGCGGTGGGAGAAAGAGTCAAAGCTGAGTGTTTCCCTTTACTCTCGGGTACCCAAATACGAATACCGCCCACAGTGACCCTCTGTGGGATAAAACTCACATCCCAATGTTGCTTTCTTAGATATTTTCCTAGGTAACTAAAAACAAAACGCATTAAATATTTGATCTCGTCTTACTATGGTGAGGGCTAGCAGGCTCATAAATAATCCAATGACCTGGTTCATTTTTTTTTTCTGGGCAAAATTGGTCATGAAAATACATACACACAAGCCTTTGTTATGTCTGACTCAGAAATTCTACCCTTCTCAAATTCGGTAGAACCCCCACTGAAAAAGGAATTCATTAGGCAAAACACCCCGTGCAAAAGGAAATGTGCTCTTTAGCTCCCAAGGGATGTTTCAAAACCAAATCTGAACGTATGCATTGCTCAAGCTCCTGATGGTCTCGCACTGGCGCGGGCCGAAGGAGCTGGCTGGGGTTTGCATTTCACATAAATTCTGAATGGCCTGTGAGATGTCTGAGCGCGCAGCAGCTCTGCCAGTGAAAACAACCCAAGCGCACGGAGCCTCGTCCCCCTTAAGTGTCATTCGGAGATTTCTCTAGGTAGTTAGGAATTTGTGTCAACCAGTTCTCTCCCCGCAGAAACGCCTCCGCACGCAGCCCCCTGCACGCGAGGGCAGTAAGTCAAGATCAGACGTGAGCTATGGGGGGGAAACTACGGCAACTTTTCCCTGAGCGCAGGACGGCCCTGTGCTTAAGACCATCTGTAAAGGGTCTTGCACTGGAACTCGGGACACCACGAAGCACACGGGTGCAGACAAAGGAGCCCTCCGGAGTCCTCTCGTCCACGCC
>NW_005369061.1:358872-379057 GCF_000412655.1 Myotis brandtii | reverse complement strand
GCTCCGCAGAGAACCGCGTCCGATTCCCCGCCATCCAGTGCCGCCCTCAGGGCTCGCGGCGAAGGCTGCAGAATGAACGCCGACAGGAAGCCTTCTTCCCCACTTTGCGAACCAGCCACAGTGCAAAGCAGTCACAGAACAGATGTACAGGGTGGGGCAAAGTGGGTTTAGAGCTGCCCGCATGGAAAAGGCTACGATAATTAATAAATAATACAAGGATAAAGTCTGTCGTGTGCTTACAACTGTACACCTACTTTTGCCCCACCCTGTCCATGGGTGATGAGCTGCAAACAGATACATGACTGTGGTGTAGGGAGGGAGGATGAGCTCCTACAGTATTAAATATCCAAGGAGGTTTACAGGCGCCTATTGTGTTGAACCACGTGAAAAAATGACTTGGATACTTTTTAAAAAAAAAACTTAAGTTGAAAAGGGAATTTAATGTCATAGTATCTTTACAGTAATTTTCTTTCTGTCTTTTTTACATTTGAAAAGAACAAGTTGCAGTACTTGCTTTGGGATGTCCCTGAAGCTGAGATGAGAGAGCGAGGGCTGTCCCCAGAGGAGGCGGGACCGAGCAAAGCAAAAGGCAGACAGGAAACGGCAGGACACGTCTGCAGCCCCTTGTACTTGGAGGGTCAGAACCCAGAAAGCTGAGCTCGCACCCCGCTGGGCTGAGCTGACCGGGCTTTTGGAGGACGTGGTAGGAACAGCTCTCTCCCTGGGTGTGGGCTGTGGGCGGTGCCCCAACCTGGGAGGAATCAGCGTGAGGTTTTGGTGCCACCTAGACCTCAAGGTGGCGATTGCAAGGAGCGTGGGGCGCGCTTCGGAGAGCACCCAGGCTGCTCTGGTGAGCTAGCTACCTGGCGTTCAGAGTGGAAGCAAAGCCCGGCTGGTGGTCCCTGGGCTTGGGGATTTCTTCTGGCTGAATCTTGGGCGGCAGGGCCCACATGGGAAAGCTCCTCCTGCCAGATGAGCACAGTCTGCTGCATCCCGGGTTCCACTTGGCCTCCAGAAACGAGCGTGTAAGTGCCGGCTAAGCAAGGCGCTGCACCAAGTAAGGGTGGTTCCGAGGAGGGATCAGGGCAGACCAGAGGGAGAAGGGCACTGGGCCGGGGGCCAAAGGCTGCTGGAGGCCATGGGGTGACTTCAGTCCTGGCTGAGGCTCGTGTCTCCACCCAGTCTGTTCTCCGTGCTGGCTCAACGGGGCTGTTTAACACCATTCCACAGTCTCACGAACTGTTGACTCCCCCCGCCCCCAACCCCCCATTCCTAGTCTTCTTTTTATTATTTCTTAAAAAATATTTTTATTGATTTCAGAGAGGAAGGGAGAGGGAGAGAGTGATAGAAACATCAATGATGAGAAAATCACCGATCAGCTGCCTCCTGCACACCCCACACTAGGGATCAAGCCCGAAACCCAGGCATGTGCCCTGACCAGGAATCAAACCGCGACCTCCTGGTTCATACCACTGAGCCACACTGGCTGGGCCTTGTCTTCTTTTTCTATCCTAATACTTATTCCTGCCCAGCCACCCTGGGCCCCTTTCGGAAGTGCTACCTTTGGTGCCGGTGCCTGGCGGATGGAAGTCCCACGAACCTGGGTTAGATCCAGCTCTGACCTTGTATGTCTGTGTGCGTTTGTTCCCACAGTGTAAGCTCCTTAATGTCAGCCCGTCTAGTCTTTGGGTCCCTTTTCTGTAAAATGGGCATCGTAACTAATGGTGGGCACCACCCCCCATGCTGGAGTGAAGGGGCTGCCACGTGCAATGACATCAGTGGCCTCTTCTCTCAGGGAGACTTCCCTCCTTTCTCTCGCCTTGGCCTTGGAGCACCCCAGGCCAGTCCTCTGCCCTCTTGCTCCCTGGCTGAGAGGCGCTGTCAGAAAAAGCCACTAGGGCCCGGCTGGTGTGGCTCAGAGGTGGTTGAGCGTTGACCTATGAACCAGGAGGTCAAAGTTCGATTCCCGGTCAGGGCACATGCCCAGGTTGTGGGCTCGATCCCCAGTAGGGGGCGTGCAGGAAGCAGCCGATCCATAATTCTCTCTCATCATTGATGTTTCTGTCTCTCTCTCCCTCTCCCTTCCTCTCTGAAATTAATAAAAACATATTTTTTTTAAAAAAGGAAAAGCACTAGGATTACAGCTGGACCTTCCCTCGTTCCTCACTACCTCCCTTGCGCAGTTCACACAAATTGTCCCAGACCGACCATCTTCTCTTGACACGTGTGCCTTTGCTTCCTCTCGTCCCTGAGGGTGCCATCTGCAGGCACCACTCGGCCTTGGCTGCCCCCACTTTTGCCTCAGCAAATCCAGCCTCTCTCCTCCCACCGGAAGTGAACCCTTCCTTGCCTATCTGCTTCCCATTCTCATTGCCGCAACTGCCCTGTCTTTCCCAGCACCCCGACGCCCTCCCTTGCAAAGATCCGCAGTCCTGGCACCCTGTTCTCACTGCCTGTCCAGCTCCATTTGACCGCCCGTCCTCAACATCAAATCAGGGTGAGCGGACAGATGTCATCTAGGCCCCCAAAGGGCAGCCCTCCCCAGCTGTCCACCTCCACCGTAGCCCCTTCGTGGCCTGAGCACCTACCCCGTCCCATGCCAGGCGCCGAGGAGGGCACAGCCTCTGCTCTTGGGAGAGGGCTGGGCTGAACAGGGAAGGCAGTGGGAGCCCCGAGGGGCGGAGGCTGAGGAAGGAAGTGCTGCGGGGAAGGGTCCAGCGGCTTCACCCACTTGGACTAGAGGTACTGGGGGGAGGGAGGTATTGGCTGGAGGCAGGAGGGGGCCTTAGACGTGAGCTGTGAGGCCGTAGCACCAGTACAGACAGAGAGGAGGTAGAAGTCAGGAGCCAGAAGAGAACCCCGAAGCTCTCTGACTGGCTGGCGTGGGGGGAGCGATGGAGCCAGCTGTCCAAGAGGCATGGCCCCGGGCGGCTGGGCCAAGACGCACCAGGAGACCATGGTTCAGCCGTTATGTCTCTTTGTTCACTTGCTTTTGCCCAGAAATACTAGTAGCGGGGTCTTGGCTTGCTATGAGGCTGCATAGGAAGCACAGTCTTTCACTTGGAGAGGTAAAGAGCCCATTTAGATGGTTCTGTCCCCTCCCCACGCTCCCCCCTCCCCACACACAGACACCGCCACCAGCAGACCCACTGCCTGGGTGTCTCCAGGCCCCACAGCTGTTCCCCTGTGGAGCCAGGCCTGACAAACAGGACAAACGTGAAAGTCCCAGCCTCTCTCTCCGGAAGCCCTGGGACCCTCTGTCTGTCCTGCCTCTGCTCTGTCTACACAATAGTGAAGAGAAGGCCCACCCTTTCCTGTGGGCTTTGCCCAGCACTCCCCGTCCTCAGCGTGTCTTCCTGCTCTAGTCCTCCCAGGCACTCCCCGCCGTGTTTTCCTGGGAGGTGGTGCAGTGTTGGTGACTTCATCCATGTTCACCCATGTGCGGGGCATGGCATCTTCTGGGCAAGATTTGCTGCCACTGTGGGCCCCGGGCTTGTCCCCACAGAGGTCTACGTGGGAGCCTCCCTGTGGCGGGCCGTCCCTGATCCAGAAGACACCACAGGAAGGGAATGGGCGGGAAAGCCTTTAGGAATGCCAGGAGGGTGACATGCTCAGGGCAGAGAGAGGAAGGGGAGGTCGGGTCAGGGTCTGCCCTGAGGGACGCAGAACACATTTGGAAGTAGATGAGTTGTGTTTTTGGCCACCTTGCCCTCGCCCCTTCCTCCCCATTCCTGATGATCCTCCTGCCTTTGCTAAATACCCTCCCCCCGCAAGTTTATAGGTATTGTGAGTACCCCGGGCTCTATCTGTAATATCTTTGAGGCGGGGTGTTTTCTTTTTACTTCCTTCCTACAGGATTCTTTCCCCGACTGTACACACCCTCAGCTAGGATCACGTTCTGGAGGGCAGCTGCTTATACTTTCCACCTTGGCAGAGAAGTTGAAGGCAGGAGAAGCACGGAGTGCCAGGAAGGGCCCCCACAGCCCTGTGAGCTCACAGAGCTGGCCTCGCCCTTTGGTGCCCCCTAAATGTCTGCCTCCTCCACTGGGCTCCGAGTTCCCAAGGGCTGGTCTGTGCCCCTCTCCACGTCTCCACACCTGTTTCTGTGTCTGTACACAGCAGGCCCCATAAACATAGGGGGCAGGAAATGACAAAGGAAATGCCTTTGACTCTTAACAGACTTTGTGCCATGAAAGCCAGGGCCCTAAGGACTGGTAAGCAAATCATGGCACATCCAACCATGGAGCACTAACCACACAGCTGTGAAAAGTGAAGCAGAGTGAGGCTGATTTGGGGAGGTTCACAACACTTAATTGTTAATTGAGAAAAAAGAAAAACACCGAACAGGTGTTACGCCAATTTAGAAAGAGAATGAGCGTGAGAGAAAGGCTGATGTGTGCATGGAAGCCTCTCTAAGTGTATATAGAAGAAACTGGGAATAGCCCTAACAGGTTTGGCTCAGTGGATAGAGCGTCAGCCTGCGGACTCAAGGGTCCCAGGTTCGATTCTGGTCAAGGGCATGTACCTTGGTTGCGGGGCACATCCCCAGTAGGGGGTGTGCAGGAGGCAGCTGATCGATGTTTCTCTCTCATCGATGTTTCCAACTCTCTATCCCTCTCCCTTCCTCTCTGTAAAAAATCAATATAATATATTAAAAAAAAAAGAAACTGGGATTAGAAGTGCCTTGGAGAGAAAGGACAGGAATGGTGGAAGGGAACCCTGCCTTTTCGTGGTATAGCCTTCTCTAGGACGTAAATATTTGCATGAGTAGGTAATACTTTTATAAAGCTTTTTCAGAAAAGCAGTATTTTTTAACGTTATAAAAGCAAAAATAAATGGGGAAAGACAGGAAGAACACAGGAAGACATCCCAGGGGCCCCAGGCTTATCACAGAGCAGGGAGGAACCCTGGGGCACTCCGGGCACAGCCCACTGAGGCAGCACAGGGACCAAATTACTCAGCACTATTGTAAAAACGTCTTACCCTTAAGAAGGAGGTGAATATCTTCTCTCAGTTACTAGGAAGGGTGCTGTGAACCAAGAGGTGAAGTCCAGGGCTTCCCTCGGGATCTGATCAAGAGAGACCATTATTTTTGGAATCAAGTCCTCTGCGTCCAGTCCCTGAAGTCATTCCTCCCTCCTGCAGCCCTACTTCCAGCTCTGCTTTGCCTGCTCAAGATTACGAAACACTCACACTCCCTCTCTCCTCTTCCCCTCCAGTAACTTCGAGATAACTCGCGCCGCTGCAAATAGGGAGGTTTTCTCTTAGTCTCTCCGTGTTAGGATTAGGGTTAAGGTCAGGATCGCCCTCGTCTTTGATGTTTGTGTTCACTGTGGTTAGAAGTTAGTTTAAAACCAGTCGGCACTTCTTGTCCTTCTCCAACTTCAAGCCCTTCTTAACTTATGATGGCACTTACTCGAAGACCTCACTCATATAAAGTCACCGTTTTAAAAAAATTGATTTGAGAGAGAGAGGAAAGTAGAGGGAGAGAGAAACACTGATGAGAGAGAACCATCAATTGACTGCCTCCTGGGGATCGAGCCTGCAACCCAGGCATGTGCCCTGAACAGGAATTGAACTGGTGACCACTTGGGACACAGGATGACGCTCAACCAACTAAACCACACTGGCCAGGGCAGGTCACCTTCCTTTTCAACTGGCTCGTGTACTAGTATATACAGCTTATCTCCCCAACTAAATGGTGAGTGTCCAGAGAGCAGGGAACTATTTTAACCCTCAGAGGACTTGGCACAGCACTGGACATGTTGGAGAAGCTCTGTAAGAACTGGTTATGAATAAAATTTATTGACCATTTATTGAGCATCTACCAGGAACATTACAGCATTCTCTTTTGTTCTTTTTCTACCCGTATGGGTGACAGGCAGTATAAATCCTTTGGCTCTATGTTGCTTTAAGTGCTTTAAAAATAAATGATAGATTTCCTCTTTTTCAAACTGTGAGTTTTCCTACTTAATTCATTTAAATATAATTTTTCCTTAAAAGTGGCCTGGAGACTGAGCTCAGAGAAGTCAGTCACTAGTCCCTGTTCACACAGGCTCCCGGCGGCACAGCAGGCCTAACTGCGTCCCAAAGCCCTGAGCGTCCCGCGGTGCTGGGCGGATTTGAAACGAGAAAGGTACCTGCAGTGGTAAAAGGGATAGGCCTCTGTGGCTTCCCCTCCCTCTTCCACTCCCGGGGTGCCAGTCACCTCCACGAAATCTAGGCCTTTCTGCTAAGCATTGAAGGAAGGTCACGGGGCCTTTGTTCTGGTTCTGCTCATCCCTGTCGAGCAAGTTACAGGGAAGCCGGCTTCGGATCTATGTATAAACTTTTAATTGAGAATAGATGTCAGAATATAGGGCATTTTCACTCACTCAGCCAACCATACTTACCATTGACTTGTGAATAAAGGGGTGAGCCAGACAAAACCCCTGCCAGGGAGTTGCTGACAGGGAGCATCGTCTTTGGAGAAAATATACATAAACATACAAATAAAGAAGATAGTTTCAGCCTGGCCGGCTGGTGTGGCTCAGTGGTTGAGCATCAACCTATGAATCAGGAGGTCACGGTTGGATTCCAGGTCAGGGCACATGCCAGGGGTTGCGGGCTTGGTTCCCCATAGGGGATGTGTGGGAGGCAGCCAATCAATGATTTTCTCTCATCATTGATGTGTCTATCTCCCTCTCCTTTCCTCTCTGAAATCAATAAAAATATATTTAAACAAAACCAAAAAAACGACAGAGGCCTAGGAGAATTTTTTTTTTTTAAAAAGAGGAAGATAATTTCAGAAAGTGATAACACTGTGAAGAAAATAGACCCCAGGCCCAGTATAAAGAGTGACAGGTGTGGACGTGGTGGAGGCAGCAGGAAGGGAACTCTGGGTACTTCGATAAGGTGTCAGGATGGCCTTGACAGTCCAGCCATGACCCATGTCATGATGGGAGAGCTGTAGGAAGGGGGACAGCAAGGAGGCGGGAGTAATCTTGGTGTGTCTGAGGGGCAAAGTGGGTTGGCTGGAGCAGAGTGAACAAGAAGGTCAGTGAGGAAGTTGAGTGCCAGAGCCATAGGGAGGAGGCTGTGTGTTCCTGTCACTGAACGCGTCCGTGTAGAACTTAAAGGTCTTCTTGTCTGTTCTGGAGAAGTGCGGGTGAGGGAACCTGTGAGGCCCCTGCCATGTGAGATGCCGGGAGGCTAAGATTGTAAGTCAAGCACACGCTGGGACCTCCACCCTATTCCCAGCCTGCCTCTGTACAGCAGCTGATTTAAAAAAAAAATAAAAGCAAAGTTACGAAGGAGCCTGGGAGATGATTCCAGAGCCCACTCCATCCACTTCAAGAGGCACTACCAAGCCCTAGCCGATTTGGCTCAGTGGAGAGAGCATCGGCCCGAGGACTGAAGGGTCCCAGGTTCGATCCTTGGTCAAGGGCACGAACCTTGGTTGCAGGCTCAATCCTTGGTTCTGGTCAGGGTGTGGGCAGGAGGCAACCAATCAATATGTCTTTCTCACATTGATGTTTCTCTCTCTCTCTCTGTCTCTCCCCCTCCCTTCCACTCTCTAAAAATCAATAGAAAAATATTCTCAGGTGAGGATTAACAACAACAACAACAAAAACAACAAAAAGAAGAGCTACCGAACTAGAGTTTTTCTAGAGAAGAGAGAGAGCAATTTGTATCCAAATTGTACCAAGGAAGAGGAGTGCAGAGGGCTTCCCATCTTCATGCAACCCTGCTCCCGAAGAACGGCACATTCCCTCCCGCCCTGGCTCCCTTTCCCTTTGTGGGGATGTGGGAAGGTCTTGGAGTTTGAAAGGGGAAACAAAACAACTGTGACCAGTTTGTTCCTAGTTTCCAATCGATTGTATCACAGACCCCTCGGAGGAACAAGCAGCTTCATGGTTCTGAACAAGTTGTCCTAAATATGAGAATGCTCATCTGGAGTTACTTAAAAGAAAAAAAACCCAACTTAACCAACGACTGTGGCGTAGTCGGCAACAACGTGCACGCCCACCACACGCCTGGAGGAATGGGACTTCCCTGCAAGTGCCCAGGCCCTGCCAACAGCAAACTGGAATCCAGCTGTCCTTTAAGGACAAGCCAGAGCAACCACATCCTGAAGGCAGGGTCATTATCAGGGCCTGGCTTCTTGGAGCATGACTCTCCCTGTCTCAAGAGGAGTCCTGGGGCTGACGAGGACTTTCCAGAGGTCAGAGCATCATCCCAAAGAGTTATAGGAGAAGACATTTAACATCTCCCCATTTCCCTTTCTCTTCAGCAGAGAAGACACACCAACATCCTTTGTTTCTGCCCACTGTATCCTATATATTTTTTAAAATATATTTTTATTGATTTCAGAGAGGAAGGGAGAGGGAGAGAGAGATAGAAACATCAATGATGATAGAGAATCATTGATCGGCTGCCTCCTGCATGCCCCCCACTAGGGATTGAGCCTGCAACCTGGGTATGTGCCCTGACTGGGAATCGAACCATGAGCTCCTGGTTCATAGGTCAATGCTCAACCCCTGAGCCACGCTGGCCAGGCTGGATCCTCATTTTATTTGAGAAATAGCTTTTATTAAGTATTTGGTTATGAAGATTATCTTTATATATAGTGTAGGGTTTGGTTTATCATATTATTTGGTTTAGGACTTTTGCATCTATGTTTAGGGGTGAGATTTGCATATTGTTGTTGTTTGTTTGTTTGCTATTCTTGTCAGGGTTATTTATACCAGCCTCATAAAATAATTCTTGATGCCATAAAATAGTTCTTTATGTATTTCCTCTTGGGCTCATTGGGATTTCCAGAGAAGACTTCCAATCTTCTGGGCACTAGGAATCCAATATGACTGAGAACACTGAGAATGCAGTACTCACTTAATCCCAATGGTCTTTTACCCTCAGCTCTTTCCGACCTTCAGACCCTAAGCTTTTTCCCTCTGGAATGTAAATCCAGTTGGCTGCTGAGCAGGGAGGGACAGTTACCTAAGCTACACAAAGTAGGGAAGGGATCTAACAGACTCTCAACCCTTCATAACCCTCCCAATTCCAAGAGGAAGTACCTGTGCTTTTGGGGATTATGCAAAGTAAATTGGTTTGTCCCTGGCCATCTCCACCACTGGCTCAGGATTCAACTTTTTCAGCTCTGCTAAGTCGGCCAACACCTCTATCTGCTCTCCTGCTCATTGTTTCTTTGTTCCTGTCCTTGCCCAGCTGCGGATTTCTCTTCCAAACAAATCCTCTTACTGTCAATTTTGACCAAGTTGAGCATCTCCTATTTTTCAAATATCTGCATCTATAATTGTATTCTTTTAAATTTTTGTGGTTTTTTTTGAAGTTTTGCCAAAGATGTTAACTTGTTTGGTTTTGTTTTAAAGACCCAACTTGTGGCTTTGTTGATCCTGTTTTAATTTCTGCACATCTTTCTTATTACATATGGAACTGTGACCTCCTAGTTCATAGGTCCATGCTCAACCTCCGAGCTACCGCAGCCGGGCACTGGTTATTAGTTATAGCAGATTTAATTTGATGTTTGCCTGTTATCTTTCTTATCCTTTGTTAGGTCCTAAATTGTCTCTCGTCAGTTTATTGCTGAATTTCTTTTAAAAATCCAGTTTGACAATTTGTCTTTTTTTCTGGAACATATAACCCATTTATGTATATTGTACTTATTGACACATTTAAATTATTTCTACTATCTTATTTTGGGTATTTTGCATTTTTCTTTCTCTCCCTATCCTGTCTTTTTATGGATTGATTATAGTCTTGCTTGGGAACTACATCCTGTTTATTTTTTAGTAGTTAATCTAGAAATTTTTTAGCACATATAATGAACATACCAAAGGCTAAAATGAATATACTTAACTTATTCTTGAATGACAAGGACTTTATAATGTTTATTCTAATCACTTCCCTCCCTAATCATCTATTTTCACATATTTTCATTTTATCTTATTTTGAACTCTATGCTCACCTATAGTCACTTTGTTTAGATCAAGCATGTCAAACTTGCGACCCTCGGGCCACATGTGGCCCACAATGAATATTTTTGCGGCCCAGCCACTATAACGGTATGTATGAAACGTTTTAATAAAAAAATTTAGTAACTTAATTTTTACAATATCCTGTTATACATAATTAATAACGAACTACAGCGTTTGCTAATGACTGATTACTGTAATCGTATTGCATTCATTTCCCTTATGCCCTTACATGCAGGTGCACCATTTCTCTCCACTAATACTAGCAGCGAATGTTTTAGCAGCCGATGGCCACGTCATTAGTCTCGGACTGACTTGTTTGGTGTGTGCAACAGGAAATATTTCGTTTTCAGAGAACAAGAAAAATAGGTTTATTTGCGTTACGCTTATTAATTTGTGCAGTTATTCCGTGTCTGGTAAGTTAATGTTCAAGAAAAAATACTAATTTTTATTAAAATGTTCTATTATTTTATGTTAGCGATTACTCATTTATTTCAGCCCTTGTATTCAGCATGTCTCTATCGAAATAAACCTATGTTTCTATGAAAATTGAGGCTTTTTTTGCGGCCCACATAAAATTAAACCTTGTTTATTTGGTCCATGTTAGCCTTTGAGTTTGACATGCTTGGTTTAGATAATACATGTATTTATCATTTTCTTTGATTTACATCTTTTGCTGCATTTCAGACTGTCCATATGGGATCATTTCCTTTCTATTTGGGCAACAGTTCTTGAATTAAAATGTTTTTCATTTCACCTTTGTTCTTTTTTAAAAAATATTTTTATTTATTTCAGAGAGGAAGGGGAGAGATAGAAACATCAATGATGATAGAGAATCATTGATCGGTTGCCTCCTACACGCCCCACACTAGGGATTGAGCCCACACCCTGGGCATGTGCCCTGACCAGGGAATCAAACTGTGACCTTGTGGTTCATGGGTCGATGCTCAACCATTGAGCACACAAGCCAGGCTCACCCTTGTTCTTGACGGTTTTGTTTAATACAGAGTTCTAGGTTCACAGTTAACTTTTCATAGTATTTAAAGATATATTTCACTGTCTTCTGGCTTCTATAGTTGGTGAGAAGTCAGCTGTCAATCTAATTTTTTCTTCCTGGATGCTTCTAAGACCTGTTCTAAGGTTTCGCCATGATGTGTCTAGGAATTGACTTATTTATCCTGCTTGGGACAGGATTACTAGACCATTGTAAGCACTGTGATTAAAGCTTGAGCCTTTACCTAATGTTATCTTGGAAAGTGGTGTGTGAGACAACGTGCCCTACTGGGACTGGGAAGATTCTCGGACGGCCAGAAAGGTAGGGGCTCAGACACTGATGAAAATATTGATTAGGGGGCTACACTTATTTGCTCTCAGTGAAAGGAAGGCTCAGTCTCAGTAAAATATATCATCTCCAGCACATTCTCAGGTGGAGCTATGCAGATCCTCACGTTCCACCCTCGCAGGACTCTGGGTCTGGGTGCGAGAATGGTTAAACACGGTGCTGGGAAGCCCTTCGCAGAACCATTGGGGATCACAGAGGCCGGAAGGACCAGAACCCGAGACAAGTTGAACCAGGAAAGCCCTGACCCATCTTGCCCCTTTTTCACTTTGTAGAACATCAGTCACCGGGTTGCTTTCCTCTGTAGCTAAATAAAGAAACACTTCTGAGATCAAAGAAGCCAACTTACTCTGTTTAACAAAGTATTTTATTCAAAAGCTTCTCAGCACCATCTAGTTGTCAGAAAGCATGGGTTTCACCTTCTCCTGCCCACCCAGCTCCCAAGTCCAGAGGCAGAAGTTAAACCGTTTGGCTAGAGCACCTCCTAATCGCTGTAATTCAGACCATGATAAGGTTTGGGTTGTTCTCTCACTCAGCTTTCTCTAAGCCTCTACTTAACTCCGACTCAAGTAGAGCCGTGCCCCCCCACAGTTCAGAACAATAGGAAGGAATCATGTTGGACTTGATCAACCTCCCACCCTGGGCTATTAGAGACATAAAATTCCCTTGAGAAAACTGAATTCGGTGACTGCCATCTGGGAGGGACGGTGACACTGTCAGGCAGCATGCAGTTCTGAGAGCTCAAATCATAGGGTAACCCGCCCCCAACTCTACTCTAGGAACAAGGAGAAATAGGTCCGTTTCCCTCCATGCTCCTCAATTGCTCCTCCTCTCCTGTCTGACTGAAGCAGACACAGAACCAAACCTTCTTGACAGAGTTAAGACACACAATTACATCGGATTAAAATGCGAAGAGATCCTGAGCTGTTGGAGATGAGGAGAACAGATAGTGTGACCCGATCTTTCCCTTTATTTTCTTTAAGAATATTTGTTTCAACAGAAAGCACACTTCCCCGCGAGGTTCCTGGAGGAGAAATCCAAGGGTCTGACGGTGTCCCGTGGGAGCGCACAGTCACCTGTGTAACTTTGGCTTCAGTTCCCGGGTCTGTCCTTGGCAGCTACTCCAGGTTCCATGGGAGGAGGAGAGAGCTGGAGGCAGTATCACTTGGCCAAAGCCCCCATGGGGTCCCAGGCGGGCAGGATCTCGGGCTCCTGCTCCAGCACAGCTAGCACCTCTTCAGGGACATGCTTCCGGTCCACCACCACTTCGTAGACATATTCGGAGAACCACTCGTCAGTCATGCACAGGTAACCTGGAGGAAGAGAAGCCTCGTGAGCCCAGAGGGCAAGGGTCAAGCAGCAGACACTGTGTGGGCACTATAGAGAAGCCTTTTCACACACGGGTGTCTGTACCTGTGTTTTGCTTTCCCAGCCATAATCTCACCGAATCTAAGCCTTATTAGCGACTGTGAAGCAGACAGGACAGGCATGGCTCTGTTTTTACCAATAAGAAATCTGGGGCTCAGAGTCACTAAGTGACGTGTCCAGTCACACAGGTGAGGTTCAGAGCTGGGCTGGGACCTAAGGCTGCTACCAGGTCCTGTGCTGTTGCACCGTCCAGGCTGCCTCACTGAAGGTGAACGGATGCCCCCAGAGGGCAGTTGGAAATGCTTCTTGTTCATACAGCCACACCGAGGGGCTCATTCTCTAGGGTCACCAGTGCCATCCCTACCCTACCCTCCTTCTCAGCATCACAGGCTGTTCTCCTTCCTTCCTCTCTATCCCACCACAACCATGAAGGGGTCATTCCCAAGTAGCCACTCATTTGCAGATGATACTCTAGGAATCAAGTAATAACACAGCCCCCACTTTCCTGGAGGAAACCTGTGACAAGGAGCAGGCAGAACTGGAAGACTGAGACCGCTGCTCACCCTCTCTTGCCTCGTTTGTGGATCTCTCTGTGGGCAGGACTCCAGAGACACAGCTGAACTAACCTCCCAACTGAGAGCTGGGCTGAGAGAAGGAGTGGTGTCCATCCTGGAGACCTCCTGTTCCTCAGGAAGATTAACCTGTATCTCAGGTTCCACTAGGACAGCACAGATTCCCCTTCAGGAACATCTCCTTCTCAGCATCACAGGCTGTTCTCCTTCCTTCCTCTCTATCCCACCACAACCATGAAGGGGTCATTCCCAAGTAGCCACTCATTTGCAGATGATACTCTAGGAATCAAGTAATAACACAGCCCCCACTTTCCTGGAGGAAACCTGTGACAAGGAGCAGGCAGAACTGGAAGACTGAGACCGCTGCTCACCCTCTCTTCCCCAGTTTACGGATCTCTCTGTGGGCAGGGCTCCAGAGACACGGCTGAACTAACCTCCCAGCTGAGAGCTGGGCTGAGAGGAGTGGTGTCCGCAGGGATCCATCCTGGAGACCCCCTGTTCCTCAGGAAGATTAACCTGTATCTCAGGTCCCACTAGGACAGCACAGATTCCCCTTCAGGAACACACTTCCAACAAAGTTAAACGGGGGGAATGCTTCACCCAAGCGGTTGTTAACATAAAGAGGAAAATGAAAGCGAAAGACCCAGGGCCCTGCATGAGCCTCCACACCCAAGGACTCAGGGACTAGCGGTCACCAACGTCGTCATCTGACCCTGGCTGGCCTCTACTTCAGACACGAGCCAATTTTCTCTGAAAGCGTCTGAGCAGATCTAGGTCTGTGCTGTCTCAGTTCTCACTACGCAGGACGAAGAGAAAGGGAGAAGATGCAGGTGTTTCTCCTAAGGTGCCCTCCAGTGCAGCAGGTCTCAAAGGCCTTGTGCCCAGGACCAAGACTGCACACTGAGAGCCCAAACGCTGTGTATGTGGGTTACAACGACTGCGATTTCCCATAATAGAAATTAAACAGAAAGCTTGAAATATTAATGCATATAAAAATAAGAATGTAAGAACTATACATACAAATAACACATTTTTAGGAAGAAATTATTATAGTCACCAAAATAAAATAAACTTTAGCTAGAAGAGTTCATCTGACCCTGGCTGGCCTCTACTTCAGACACGAGCCAATTTTCTCTGAAAGCGTCTGAGCAGATCTAGGTCTGTGCTGTCTCAGTTCTCACTACGCAGGACGAAGAGAAAGGGAGAAGATGCAGGTGTTTCTCCTAAGGTGCCCTCCAGTGCAGCAGGTTTCAAAGGCCTTGTGCCCAGGACCAAGACTGCACACTGAGAACCAAAACGCTGTGTATGTGGGTTACGACTGCGATTTGCCATAATAGAAATTAAACAGAAAGCTTAAAATATTAATGCATATAAAAATCAGAATTTAAGAACTATACATACAAATAACACATTTTTAGGGAGAAATTATTATAGTCACCAAAATAAAGTAAACTTTAGCTAGAAGAGCGGTATTGTTTTATAATTTAACGTCTGGCTTCACAGCAGACAGCTGGACTCCTGTATCTGCCTTCTGCCTTCAGCCTGCTGTTCTGGTTGAAGCTGATGGAGAACATCTGACCTCACACAGAGGAGAGGGAAGACCTTGCAGACCCCGGAAAGGGTCCTCGGATCGTACCCCGAGAACTGCTGCTCTAAAAGCAAGGCTGTTTGAAATCATTAAAAGCGACATGATGGCAAGTCTAATGTAAGCTAAATGGTGTGCCCGAGGACATTACTTAATTGAAGACACAGCTGCTTTGTGAGGTCATCTGTACCCAGCTCTGCTCTTGGCCTCTGACAGCTCGTCCTGATGTGGCCCCGCATGTCCATCCTCAGCAGATGCCCTGGAAGGAGCTCCTGGGCCCGGGCCCAGCCAGTCAAGGGCACACACCCTGCTCCCTGGGGCCAGCCTCCGGACCCAGGGCTCCTTCCCCCAGCAGGAGGCAGGGAAGGGGGCACAGACAAACCCCGGAGCCTGTGCCGCTTCTGGTTTCTGTCTTTGTTCTATATCCCAGAGTCCCCGGCTTTGCTTGTGTCAGTCAGTCAGGACCTGGCCCTTACCATCACCTAAGCTACTGCCACTGAGTTCTAGCAACCAAAGCTAGAAGGGCCAGCCTGCACCGTTTCTTACTGCATCTTAAGTAACGGCCGAGGAACTCGGTATCTGCCTTCCCAACGAGGAGCTTCCAGTGGGCAGGAGACCAGATTACTAAGCACGGCTCCACTTGAGACATGGGTCGTCCTCCCCTCACCACAGCGCAGGCTGAATAAACCTCAGAGTAGCGCTGGGCAGTGAGGCAGGTGGAGGGCAGGGGCCGAGCCATGTAATAAAGTTCTGTGCCCTCATGACAATGCTATCACCGCACCATCAAATGAGTCTTCAGAGACTACACAGAGAAAATGGACAGCAAGTACATCTACACATCTTGTTCCAAACGCCGATCAGATTAAGTCCTCAAAATTAAAACTCCTATCAATCGCAACCCTCCCTTCCAGTGTCCCTGCCGGGAGGACCTGCCGTGATTAGCCTCTCTCTGCAGGATATGAGTTCTTTGGGGCCCACAAAAACCTCATAGTCTAGGGGGCTGCCAAGTAATTGCGGTCCGAGCAGATAATGAACTTGTGGCTGCTGTAGCTGTCGACGCTGCGTGTCTTGGGGTTGGACAGAGAAGATTAGGATCAGTATGTCTGAAAGCCAAGCGAGTGCTGTGTAAGGCAGCTTTTAAGTGGCCATTTTATCCAAGGAAAGTTGCAGCTTCTAACCTGGAAGCCCTCTGGCCATCAGAAAAAGATGTTCCCCGAGGAAAAAGGAAAAGGAAAGTCTGCTGCAGGGACCCCAAGGTTCCATGTAGGGAAACAGAAAGATAAACGGGGAAGGAAAGTCAGCTTCAGGAGCTAAGGCGACATTAAATTTTGTTTGAACTTTAATGTCTTGTTTACACACACGGAGAAGTCAAATGAGTAAACAGCCCCACAAAGAAACCGGCTATGTTTCTGTATTTGTAAGAGACAGGGCAGCATCTTCTGTAAAGGGAGAAGCAGTGTCTGTGAATCAGGCTCTAGAACGGTCAGGCCAAGTTCACGCAGCCACAGAATGTTCCAAATGCGTTAGTTTCAGAGAAAGTTTAACCTGGGGATCCCTGCACCAGATTTCTCTTTTCTCTTCCTTTTTCCTTGGGGAAGGACGTTTTCTAGTGGCCAGAGAGAGGGCTTACAGGCTAGAGGCTGCAACTTTCCTCCAATCAAAGTGGCCACGTTAGCTCAGAAAAGTTTTCTGAAATCCTACCAGAGATCTAAGACGAGATTAAGGTGACAAATATATTATCACTTATAAATTAGATATATTTTATATATTTCCTGGCTTTGTTCTATGCAGTATTTCACCCACTAACAAACTATCTGTGGGTAATTTTGGTTGTTGCTGCTGTTTTGTAAAAGGGGTGTGAGGAAATCGAGGCCTCTGTTCTGCTCTGATGGATCTGTCTGGCAGCGGGGACTTAAGGAAGCCGGACTCCTGGGGCCTCATTAAGTCACCGCCAATCGTACACCTGACCGTGAGAACTCCAGTCTGAAGAAAGGTTTCCAGGGGAGAAAGCAAAATCCTCACTGGCACTTATGTCACATTTAAACTTCCTAAAAAAATAATGAGAAGCCACTCGACAGAACATTCGTCATTTAACATGACATTGTGGAGACTATGGAGTAACATGGGAAAACGTTTAAAAGTGATAAAAGTCATTGTGGAGACTATGGAGTAACATGGGAAAACGTTTACAAGTGATAAAAGAACATAAAAATAGCATATCTTCTTTTATTACAACTATGTTACAAATTGAGATATATGGGGGGGGCATAAAAAATAAAATTATAATTTTATACAGGAGGGTGGGTGATTTCCCCCCTCTAAATGTCTGGAATGTTTTATTGCTTTTTTAGCCTTTAAAGATTACCCAAATCATTCATGCTCGTTATAAATAATTTTGGAAACATGGGAGGAGAAGAAAGAGGAGAAGGAAGAAGAGGAGCAGGAGAAAGAGGTGGATGAGAAAGAGGAGAAGACAAATGTAAATTTTAAAACTGCCTACAATCCCTCCATCTTGGAATAAGCCCTCTTCCAATTTTACACAGATCTTGGATAGTTTCTGCATGTAGACTCTATACATTTAATAAAAACGAGATATGCGCACTCCTTTATTACAAAGTATCACACGTGCTGTTTTCCAATATTGTTCTTTTCATGTTGATAAAAAAAGTTACTAGTATATCTATTTACATCATAATGTCTAGGTGCTGAATTTATATGGGTGATCGGAAATGTACATCAATCCCTCGCTGCTGGAACCTAGATTGCCTTTTCATGCTTAAGAACAACACTGCTATAAACATTTTTGTAACTAAATCTTTGTTACATCCTTCATTATAATAATGGTTGCAAACATTTTTCCAGTTATGTCATTTGCCTTCTAATTTAGCTTTTCATATCTTCGAATCTACTAAACCTTTTTATTTTTATGAAGTCAAACTTATCAATCTTTTCCTTTATGGTTTCCAAACTTGGTATTATATAAACATTTTTCTGCTATGATAATGAAAAAATAAGAGAAAAAAGTAGGCTGAGCGGTAAGAAAACATTAGAAACACAGTCTCAATGAAAAACTCATCATTCACTAAGGCCTCGACACAGTCTAGCCCCCAATTATGAACATACACAATTTTAACAGATAACTAAGTAGTGACAATTTATCAACCACTTGTTAGGTACCCGCTGCATAAATCATGCCCTAATACCTTACATTTATAGAGAGCAGTGATTTTCAACCGATGTGCCACAAGAATTTTTAGAACATGAAATATCTGGCAACTACTAAACAGTCAACCAGTGTACCGCAGCACACGTATGTTTTAAAAGTTCTTGTGGTATATATACACCAGTTGAAAATCGCCGACAGAGTATGTTGTAAATGTGTAAAATGACACGATCCCTATGAATGGCATTTTGTAATACCGAGAAAAATTTCAAATGCATCTATTTACCCTTTACATTAAGTAATGCCATTTCTGGGACTTTATCCTACAGACACACAGTACTTGCATGCACACAATATAAAACATGCATTCTGTATTTACTTACCCACAATGACAATACTTATTTAGCTTTTACTATGTGTCAGGAACTATTCTCAGCATTGTATATAAATAAATTCACTGCAAGACTGTTTGTATCAGCAAAAGTCTGGAAACACCCAAGTTCTGTTAGTGCAGGAACCGGTCAAATAAACTATGGTACATCCAGACAATGCAAGGCGATGAAGCTGCAGTGGCGTGGAAACGTACTGATAAGGAAACTCCAAGACATGCCGGGTAAGTGAAGTGGAAGCAAGATGCAAAGCAGGGCATGAGGAATGCTACCTTTGGTGCACTAACACGCTGGAAAATGTAAGAGAAACGAACAGAAATGGTAGCCTGAGAGAAGAGAAGGAAACAAGACTCCTCTTTACATATGTTTTTGTATTTTGATTTTGGAATTTTACTAAATGTAAATATTAATTGTACTATTTATTAAATGCATTTTATTATTTATTAAATGTATTACACTTTAGAAAGCAACACACACACACACACACACATCTGTAGAGAGCTGACACTTTCACACACACACACACACACACACATCTGGAGAGAGCTGACACTTCACAATACAATTTCATATCCACTATCCTTGTTTTGATTTTAATCCTCACAACAACATAATAAGGCAGGCAGAGCTGCGTAAAGTCACGCAGCCAGTAAGTAAAGCCCACACTCAAATCCAGGTCTTAACTCAAATTCAGTCTTTTTCATGGGGCTCGGCTTCCTCCAACAGAACACTCAACATCAAAAAGGCAGAGAGCTATGGCTCTGGCAACAGATAACAGCGTGTAATCAGCTTAGGCACCTAGCTGTTAGGAACCAGTTTCATCTGCTTACACCGCCCCCCCCACCCCCCATATCAATGGCCATGTGCCTAGTTTTCATAGGGTCTGCTTAAGAGGTCTTTTGTCTCTTTAAATCAGATGCCAAGTGCATGTATTCAGAAGAATGGAGAACAGCAAGGGCTGGGTGCTAACCGCCCCCCCCCCCAAAACAACAAAAAAACAAACAACCCACAACCAGAGGAAGGGAACCAAAATCACCACTTCTGAGACAGACATTTGGACAGTGATCTGAGAAGGGGGTCCTTTTTCCTCCAGAGTAAACACAAAAGTACGTGGTGAGGACACAACTCCTGCTCCTGCACCTTTTGCTGATAGCATCCTTAGAGCTGGATATGAACTGTGGCCTCTTTCAGAAATAAGTTAGAGAAGATGCTGTCTCCCTGGTAAGTCTACTAGGAGAAAGGCAGGGTGGAAAGAGAGATGCTTTGATTTGTGGGTTGTGTTTCTTTAAACCATCAAACCACAACGAAGTTCAGCAGGAGAAGTTGCACTTCCTGCTGCGAGTCCAGAAGCCTGTCCCCCTCGGCTCAGGAGGGGAGGCGACACCCCAGTCTGAATTCCCCTCCCTGGGCAAGTCTGAGCACACGATTCTGCCAGGATCTTGCTGCGGGACAGGAGAGGGAAATTCAGGTGTCATCCAAGGTTGTTTTCCCGCAGAAATCCAATGACTTCTCTCTGACCCCAAACCATCACTCCTATCTACTTCAGGCAAAGCCTCATTCTGATCGTTCCTCCAGAGCCCCACGGATGGCAGGCCGCGTTCTTTCTTGGCCTGACGCCTCAGACCTGCCCAAAGAATGCTGCAATGCCAGGAGCGACCCTTCCCGGCTACCGTTTTACTTCCTTTCCAGGAAAGCCACAACCCTAACCTCTTTCCTAAAACTCCGCTCACCCCTGAAGAATTGCCAAGGAGCCTCACATTTCTCATCGCCATCTCCCATGCAGTTTATCCCCTAT
>NW_005369061.1:338249-339195 GCF_000412655.1 Myotis brandtii | reverse complement strand
AACAAAAAAAAAACAAACAACCCACAACCAGAGGAAGGGAACCAAAATCACCACTTCTGAGACAGACATTTGGACAGTGATCTGAGAGGGTCCTTTTTTTTCCTCCAGAGTAAACACAAAAGTACGTGGTGAGGACACAACTCCTGCTCCTGTGCCTTTTGCTGATAGCATCCTCAGAGCTGGATATGAACTGTGGCCTCTTTCAGAAATAAGTTAGAGAAGATGCTGTCTCCCTGGTAAGTCTACTAGGAGAAAGGCAGGGTGGAAAGAGAGATGCTTTGATTTGTGGGTTGTGTTTCTTTAAACCATCAAACCACAACGAAGTTCAGCAGGAGAAGTTGCACTTCCTGCTGCGAGTCCAGAAGCCTGTCCCCCTCGGCTCAGGAGGGGAGGCGACACCCCAGTCTGAATTCCCCTCCCTGGGCAAGTCTGAGCACACGATTCTGCCAGGATCTTGCTGCGGGACAGGAGAGGGAAATTCAGGTGTCATCCAAGGTTGTTTTCCCGCAGAAATCCAATGACTTCTCTCTGACCCCAAACCATCACTCCTCCTATCTGTTTCAGGCAAAGCCTCATTCTGATCGTTCCTCCAGAGCCCCACGGATGGCAGGCCGCGTTCTTTCTTGGCCTGACGCCTCAGACCTGCCCAAAGAATGCTGCACATGCCAGGAGCTACCCTTCCCGGCTACCGTTTTACTTCCTTTCCAGGAAAGCCACAACCCTAACCTCTTTCCTAAAACTCCGCTCACCCCTGAAGAATTGCCAAGGAGCCTCACATTTCTCATCGCCATCTCCCATGCAGTTTATCCCCTATAATATTTTATGCTTATTCCTGTGTTTATGGTTTACACATTTGTTCTTATAATACATGACTAACACCTTATGCAGCAAGATTTACAGCCACAATCGTCCCAGTTTCAATCCCCCCCCCCCCCCACCCTCTGCC
>NW_005369061.1:304040-338215 GCF_000412655.1 Myotis brandtii | reverse complement strand
AGCATTTGAAGGGATTGAGGACTGAAGAGGCATCACAGGACCGCTGGGCTACCACCATCCTCCACCCCCCTGAACGTCTCCAAAAACTCTTAAAACCCAACCCCAAAGCCTTTTCCTTGACTCATTCTCTGACTGCTCTGCTGTAGTGCTATTTACCACCAAGTTCTCCCTGACGTCATCTAGGCCCCTGGCTTCTCTGACTCCTCCCCTGTTCCAATAACCTCAGCTTTCATGTCTTCCTACTGTCTCCCCACCCGGGGAGCCCTCCCTGGTTCTTCCTCTTCCTGTCATCTGCCTTCCTGGAGAAATCATCTCTTCTGCTTTTCTCGGGCTACTTATCCTGTATCTCACAGCCTGAGGAGCACACCAGGCATGTCGCTGTGCCACTTCCCAGGCCCCTCAAGTTCTCTTCCTGTGTCCCAGGTGAGCATCAGTTCCTCTGAGGGTCAGAGACATTCATTTCACCACGGACTGTGCACGGTTCCCCGCATCCCGTTAATAAATGGGAGGCGATGCTATTGCTAATGGTTTCCCCTCAGCACTGGGCACACTCACCTCCTCTGCTTCTCACATGAAACGAAGCCCACATGACGAGTCATCCACCAGTAAACTGTGCTGTAGCGTAACGGCTGCACCAGGCCCTGCCTCCTTGGAGAGCTAAAGCTAGAACCAGGGGTACCAGCCCTCCTCTCGAAGGGAAAGGTTAAGGAGCCTTATGTTCTCGCTCTCCTGCCCTCGTTTGTCTATAGACAACATTAACAACAGTCACAGTGAGAGCTAATGTTGTGAGCACTTCGTATCTGCCTGGCACAGTTCTCACAATGGAGATAGGTACGATTATCATCCCCATTTATAAAAATTTTATTTTTGTTAATCCTCACCTGAGGATATTTTTCCATTGATTTTTTAGAGAGTGGAAGGGAGGGGAGGAGTGAGAAAGAGGGAAACATCAATGTGAGAGAGACACATTGATTGGTTGCCTCCCACACACACCCTGACCAGGGCCAGGGATCAAGCCTGTAACCAAGGTACAGGCCCTTGACCGGAATCAGTCCGAGGGCTGATGCTCTGTTCACTGAGCCAAACCGGCGAGGGCTCTTACCCCCGTTTCATAGCCAAGGAAACTAAGGCTTAGTCAGGTTCAATGCCATGACCAAGGCTATACGGACAAAAGGTAGAATTGCCAGGATGCGTATCAATGTAGTCGGCTCCAGGTTCTATGCTTTAAAGTCCCCATCCTTCTCAAACGAATGCAAACACAGCTTGGAGACAATCTGGTGAAAATAATAGATCCTCTCTACAAGAAAGAGCAACACACGCATACAAATCTATGTTAAGTGGGAGGGGATTTCTCCCTGAAACTGCCGCCTGGTCTCAGGTCTCTTCCCACAGTTGCCTCCTCTCCTAGTCAGTAGCCCTCTCCTCCTCACGCAGTTTGATAAGAAGGCAGGAGCCAGTCTGAGAGCACATGCTTCCTGTTCCACACAAATGCACTATCCTTAGCCCAGCCATGCAGGCTCCTCAGTGAATAAACATGGAGGATGAGCAGTCCCTCTGCAGGAGCTCAGATACCCACACTGGATGGCAGCATCACGTGTCCCAGGCCCGGAGACAGGAAAACCCTGAGGTGACACAACAAATTTGTGTCCTGCCCTTTTCCAGGAAACCAGAAACCTCTGCTTTTAGCTCATGTAATTTTCTCATTTCAGCAAATTCAGCTCAATATTGTCTGTAAGTTACTATATTTGTGCTAGAAATCCAAAACTGAATCTCAAACAGATCTGCAAATAATCAGTTATCTCTTACAGGCAACGGACATTTTTAGGGAACCTGCCTGTGTGAAATTAAGAAATCTGAATCCCAATTCTCTGACACTGTGCAACTGAGTAAGTGAAAACTCTCTATAAGTTTCCAGATTTTTTTCCCCACATAAAACACTGGTATAAACACTCTTGTACGTGGGGCGCAGCTACAGTGTTTTGGCCAGGTTCAAGCCTCGGACTAATGAAAGGACAGGGTCCTCTCATTGCCACGTACAAGTCCCAGCTGGAGGGCAGGGCCCGCCCAGCACAATTATAGCCAACAGCTATAGTTGTAAGCTTTAACCTATGGTCCAAATATGTGGCCCCACGTGCCTTGTGCTAGAGTTCAGGTGCATGTAGTTGAGTGAGGTTGGAACTCACGAGAATGCTGTAAACAACTTGATCACGCCCCTACTTTGCCTCGTGGCATCTGCTATAAAATAAAGACACGGCTTGTGGGGGCGGGCGTTGTCTCCTCATCAGGGAGCAGCGTCCCACCGAGACCCAGCTTTCATTCTCTTGTCTGTCTTTTCTCAATACTTTCACCTCCCGACTCACGATCACCTTTGGCCGTAACAAGTGGTGCCCGAACAGGGACTGAGTTCTGCAACCAGGGACTGAGTTTGGCCGTAACAAGTGGCGTCCGAACAGGCCTGAGTTCGGGGGAATTTAAAAAGTGGTCAGGTGAAAGGAGGCTCCAAGGCGCGCGCAGAGAGTAAGCTTAAAAAACAAAAGTAAGAAGGCCAAAAACCAAAAATAAGGTAGGGAGCCAAAGTGTGGTAAAATTAGCTCGGTGTAAAACATGGGAATATGCTTAATTGAAGCATTTTTAAAGTAAGCATTTTTAAATTTCTAAGGTAGAAATAAGTGGAAGCAACTTAGAGATTGCTATATAGCTGAAGGCCTAGAGAAAATTCCTGATTCTATCTTCAGTTTGTGGTAAGCTAACAACTGAGGCCCAGCAAATAGCAGAAAAGAAAGGGGTGGAAGCTACTCCTTCAGCCATGTTTATGGCTATGTTAGCATAGAGAAATAAATGCGGTAGAAATGTAGAAATAAGCAGTAGAAAATAAGTAGAAATAATCTGTAGATAGAGAAATAAGTGGGGGTTGCAACCCAGGAAAGGTCTGGGCAAGGGCAGCCAAGCCGATCTATAGTTCATAGTTAGAGGTAGAGAAATAAGTAAAAAATAAGTGGTAGGAAATAAGCTGTAGAAATAGAAAAATAAGTAGAAATTAGCGGTAGAAATAGAAAATAAGCAGTAAGAAGCAAGCGGTAGGAAGTAAGAAAATAAGTAAACAGGAAGATATAAAATAAGGTAGAAATCTCCTAGGTTTTGTTTAAGCCACTATAAAGTAGAAGATGGCTGTGGTGGTTGATGTTTAAGGAAGTAATTTTTATTTCTGACCTAGATTGTAAGCTCTTGCAGCAGTTGCATTGGTTCTAGGCTTTGGTTATCTTTGTTTGTGTGACCTGGTAGCTCCCTGGGACTTTGGGTCTGTGTGAGACCCCAGACTCAGAGTTGGAGGTCTCCAGCTCTCCAGCTACCGAGGGTTGCTCGTTTCCATGCAGCAGCGGATGGAGAAAGAAGCTGAGAAGGGACCAGACTTCCACCGGCATGGACAAGGCTGATGTGACTGGGACTGGTGCAGACTCAGTGTCCAGGTCAACCGTCCAGGCAGCCTGATCCAGGGGACTAGTTTTGCATCAAAGACATCTTTGCATTGGCGGCATTTTACTATGCTAGTGACCGAGATATCAACATGGAGTCAGCTAAAGAAGATGGCAACTGAGGCCAAGCAGATGTTAGAAAAGCAAGTGGAAGCTATGCTAGCGTTGGTGAACTGTCAGTTTTCTGTAAAATCTTGCGGAGCTAAATCTAAGGACTTTGAGTAAGATATCCTGAAAACGTTAACATGTTTGTAGTTTGGTTTTGCATTGGTATTGCTTTATTAGCCAGAGTTTTGTTCTCTTGTTAACATTGCTGTGTTTATGCTTTTGTTAATAGCCAGAAGTCTGTTTTGATGATGCTGAATAATTTGTTTAGAGTTTTTTGGATAATGTAAATAGGCGTGTTTAAAAACAAAAGTAAAGAGGGATGTGTGGGGCGCAGCTACAGTGTTTTGGCCAGGTTCCAGCCTCGGACTAATGAAAGGACAGGGTTCTCATTGCCACATGCAAGTCCCAACTGGAGGGCAGGGCCCTCCCAGCACAATTATAGCCAACAGCTATAGTTGTAAGCTTGAACCTATGGTCCAAACACGTGGCCCCACGTGCCTTGTGATAGAGTTCAGGTGCATGTAGTTGAGTAGGGTTGGAACTCACGAGAATGCTGTAAACATCTTGATCACGCCCCTACTTTGCCTCGTGGCATCTGCTATAAAATAAAGACACGGCTTGTGGGCGCGGGCGCTGTCTCCTCATCAGGGAGCAGTGTCCCACCGAGACCCAGCTTTCATTCTCTTGTCTGTCTTTTCTCAATCCTTTCACCCCCCCCACTCAGGATCACCTTTGGCTGTAACACTTGTACATATCCCGAGTTACTCTACGTTGAAGTCATGAGGAAAAATAAATACAAATACTTTAGCAAACTTTGAATTCTTATCAAGCAAGATGCTATGAACTACGAGTCCTGAGGATCTCTGACAGAAATATGGAATAGTCATCAAACTCTTTAGAGTTGTATAACAGTGTACAGTTTGAAAACTGCTTTCACACATCATTTCGTTTGATGGATATAGACAAGCTGTAGGACTTCAAAAGGAAGCAGTAAGTATACATGTTACTGATAGAGAATGTGAAATATAAGGAGTTAAATTACTCTGGAGCATTTGCAACCCAGAAAGTGGTAACTGTCTCCTGGTTCCATAGTGAAATGTTACATGAAGCCTATGGTGAGTTTTGTACCTCGCTGTGGCCATATCTCCAAAATCACCTGGGTAATTTGGCTGGAGAGGCAATTAAAGGCCATACTACTGGTTTTCAGGAAGCAGAAGTCTAGATATAACCTGAATCACACATACACACTTCTTTCCAGATTAGCCTCTAATATGCCAAAGTCTCTGTAGCTGAAATCGTCCTGAGACTCCCCTGTAGGAGGAAGTCTGGAAATTTTACTAAAATGAAATCAGAAACAGAGAGGCTTATTTATAAGGAAATATGAAGAATGCAGGTTAAAATCAGTATCAGATGTTCATGTATCTGAAAGGCACAAAAACAATTTGAAAAATGGAACATCAATCTTGGTTCAAAATTAAAACCAGGAGAGACAGACTTTTAGAAAATACAAAGATTTCTTACAGTGACCATTGAAGAAACAGAAAATAACACTCGCTTGACCCTCACTTAAAAATTGTTATTTAGCCCAGCCGGGGCATCAACCATGAACGAGGAGATCATGATGTGATTCCCAGTCAGGGCACACGCCAGGGTTGCAGGCTCATTCCTTGGTAGGGGTTGTGCAGGAGGCAGTCGATCAATGCTTCTCTCTCATCGCTGATGTTTCTCTCTCTCTCTCCCTCTCTGAAATCAATACAAACACATTTTAAAAAGAAAGTTGTTATTTAGCATATTAAGAAACTAGGCTAAACAAGCATTAAGAACTGTGCTGTAATTCCACACTCACAGCTCTGCTGTTCGAGACTTCAGGGCTGGAACGCCATCGCATGACTATGTAAACCAATCATAAAGAAATTCCATCTAACACTGGTTCATTAGGGAGACCATCTAGGAATGTATTAACTACCAAAAACGCTGTTATATGCACGGTAGAATGTTGATAACTACTGAGACTGGGTGATGGGCCCATGGGTGGGGGAGGTGTTCTTAATACTATTTTGTTTACTTCATATACGCTTGAAATTGCCCATGATAAAAAATTAAGAAAAAAGATATTATAAAGCAGCATTTGCAAAATAATTCTGGGGAATTTAGGGTGATTATATATAGTTCCTTACTTGCCCAACTCACAATGTACTAACTTTAGACATAAACCCTCAGGAATCCCCGGCCCTCCCTCATATTTGCAGCCAAAATGGTGCTTTAAGAGCCCTTTCTCCTGACATCAGACATTTACACGATGTCTTCAGATCCTTTATACAGTTTTATGTCCCTCAGTCACTAGTTTCTGGTAAAAAAAAAAAAAGATCATGAAGTTACCTGTTATTCCCATGAGTGCACTAGATGCTACACTAGAACCGAGAAGCTGAGAGGAAGCACGGAGTGGTTAAGAAAATGGGCTCTAGTATCGGAGCAGGGTGACCTCGGCTTGAAGAGTATGAAAGTTTACTCTAACAAGTCTATACATTTTTCAAAATGAAAGACAACGTAACATGTTCCAAGGTCTGTTCCTTCATCCAATTTGAAATCTGTTTCTGACATAATCCATAAACAAGTTACAAAATGCAGAGTCAAGTATTTCAAGAAGCAGGGGAGGAAAGAAAGCCATGTTGGTTGTTCAATATGTTAGATATGCATCCAATTTTCAGTCCCAAAGAATTAGCCTTCACCAACAGGAAGTAATCCAAAGGGCCCAGTAAGACAAGAATTAATTTCTCCTTTAATATCTCTCATGGTAAGAATGATTTACTTAGTGGTCTCTGGACAGGAAGGACCATGAACATGACCAAGGGGGAAAGACGAAAGCCAAGACTGGGGAGAGGGCAAGGCTGCCCAGGTATCTCCCTTCTCTTTACCTCTAGCTTGTATTGTTAACACTGCTTTTTTAGAAACCATCAATCTTTTTTTTTTAAGTTTTTACTGATTTCAGAGAGGAAGGGAGAGGGAGAGGGAGAGAAATATCAATGATAAGAGAGCAATGATGGCGAACCTTTTGAGCTCGGCGTGCCAGCATTTTGCAAAACCCTAACTTAACTCTGGTGCCGTGTCACGTATAGAAATTTTTTTATCTTTGCAACCACAGTAAAACAAAAACTTATATTTTTGATATTTCTTTTATATATTTAAATGCCATTTAACAAAGAAAAATCAACCAAAAGAAATGAGTTGGCGTGTCCCCTCTGACACCCGTGTCCTAGGTTCGCCATCACTGTAAGAGAGAATCAATGGATTGGCTTTCTCTTGCACGCCCCCTACTGGGGACCGAGCCTGCAACCCTGGCCGGTTCATGGGTGGATGCTCAACCACTGAACCACACCAGCCATGCAGAAACCATCTATCTTAGCCGGCAGAAATCCCAAAGAGAATGGTAACAAACTATTAACAATGTTATCTATAAAAGCAAAATGCCAGCAATGCTGTTTAAGGCTGTCACGTCTCCCTAGAGAACACAAACAGAGGCTCTGCCTCAGGCGTGCTCGCCAATACCAACCAGGATGACAGACAGGAAGGCCCTGCTGGGATAAACACCCATCACCAGTGTAACAACACGCTACACACGCTCTGAAGGTCAGGCCAAGTGTGCCAACTAAATTAGATCATGTTTTCTTTCCTTCCTTCCTGTTAAGCCTTCATTACCAAGAACTATATGGGAATAATTTATTTTGGCTTTGAACGAACTATTCCCTACCCCCACTCAGTTCAATTTCTTATCTCTTGGCTCTCTACTGAAATGCTTTGCTCTGTATAATCTCAGGCATTTCGGTTATTCGAAAAACAAAGAAGTTACTTTAATCTTAACTGGACAGCTGCAGATTTCACCAGGAAGGATTACAGGCAGATCATCGAGATCAAGACCTCAGCTCTTTCAGCATACGGCCTTCTGTATCCGCCAGTTCTGCTCCCATGGACTCAACCAACCGCAGATGGAAAATATTTTTGGGGGAAACGTTATGTTGTCGCTGATATAGTTAGGCATACAATGGCTGTGTCTGTACGAAACACAGACTTTCTTTTCTTGTCATTATTCCCTAAAGGTTACAGTATAACAGATACTTACAAAGCATTTACACTGTATTATGTATTAGTATATACTATCTAGAGATGATTTAAAGTATACAGGAGGGTGTGTGTAGGTTTTATGCAAATACACCATTTTATGTAAGGGACTTGCACATCGGCGGATTTTGGTATCTGAGGGGGTCCTGGAACCAACCCCCTGTGGACACAGAGGGACCACTGTAATAACAGAAAGAATTAGTCAGCAAAAACAAAAGTTGTGCTGAGTTGGAGTAGAGAAGTACAGCTGAATGGAAAAGAAAATTAGCAAAGTGGCCAGAATCCTCTTTAAGAGTAGGTATTTAGGTTCAAAGTAATAAAAACAATAACTCACACTATCCAAAACACCAAGTATTTGCCTGGCTTTACAAGTGTTTATCCTCTCTTAAATGGACCTCAATGCCATCTACAAACTCAGTGACTATTAAAGATAGAAATATGTCACAGAAGCAAGCCAACTGATCCAGGCTCATCTAAACAAACCATAACTTAAGTCCTTTTCCTAGACACTAACTTCTATAACAAACCCAAGTACAGGGACCAAATCAGACCAAAATGAAAACGAGCTATGAGGTTCATCTGAAGCAATATCTTATGTTTTGAAATGTTATAAATAGCAAATCCTTTCCATTCAAGATAAGCTATTCCCTTGCATTCCTTTCTTAACTATCTTCAATTTACAGATATAACTAAATTGTAAATGGTTTATTTTTAAATTTTCTGCTAGCTTTAAGATTTATACCCCTCTCCACATGATCCCAATGTGTATTTGCCTTAGAATGAAATTAATCTTATAAGAAATCACCAATTAAAAAATATGTTGCAGCCCAGGCAGGTGGCTCAGTCAGCTGGAGCGTCGTCCTGAGCACCAAAAAGGTTTCGGTTCGATCCCCAGCCAGGGTGTGTGCAGGAGGCCGCTGATGGATGTGATGTTTCTCTCACACATTCATGTTTTTTTTATCTCTCTCTCTCTCAAATGAATAACTATATCCTCAGGTGAGGATTAAAACAGTTTTTTTCTAAGCAAAAAGTATATGCTGCACTCGAATAGGTAACAGTAATTTAACAAGCTCCACGGAATCACAGAATAACAGAAATCACAGAAGGGGGACGTGCAACTATCTTGATGAACAGAAATGCTCTAATAACGCTTGTGCTTATTTACATATAAACACTGAGCTGCTGAGCTTCACAGCAGATCCAGGGACAGTTAGCCAAACCCACCAATGACCATTTCATGGGGAGATGAAGACTTGGGACGACAGATGGCCTTCAGGTTTGGGCCATTATATATAGGCCTGTGCTGCCCAATCGCAGAAGACTGTCAAGTTCAAACTCAAGTTAACAGGCTCTTCTAAGACAGCCGTTTTCACATTTAAACACTGAAGCTCCACCTGCTCACTTCTAGACCTCCACACTCCGCCTCCCCCTCCACCCTTCACCTTTGGAAATCCTAATGCTCTGAGGAACATAGTTGGAAAAATCACTGTTCTAAACACAGAGGGAGGCAACAGGCCAAGATTTGCTGCGATCTCTATTTTCTTTTTTTAAAGAAAATTTCCAAGTGTCTGGGAATCTTACTAGCTTCCCTATCACATCCTCCCAGTCTTCTATCTAGTCCAGTAAGCTGTGATGAATGTGCTTTTCCTAGCCTGAATCCACTGGCTGAAAGTAAGGAATATGAAATCTGAAAAAGAGCAGCTACAAAATAACACTAGCACACAGCACACGTGCAAACACAGGCGCACGTGCATAATACTCTATAGTAGTCACCACTTTTGGTGTGAAACCGTAAAAATTAAAGCATAAAAGCTCCTTAAAAGGCTTTTATTTATTATGAAAAACAGTCTTTAAAAACATGGTCTCAAAAATTTGCAAGAAAAACATACCCTAAACCAGTGGTTCTCAACCTGTGGGTCGCGACCATCGGAAAACACATATAGCATATCAGATATTTACATTACGATTCATAACAGTAGCAAAATTACAGTTATGAAGTAGCAACGAAAATAATTTTATGGTTGGGGGTCACCACAACATGAGGAACTGTATTAAAGGGTCGCGGCATTAGGAAGGTTGAGAACCACTGCCGGACCTAAACTGTTAATGGTGATGTGTGGGTGGTAATATTAGAGATTTTTGTATTTTTCTTTTGATTTATCTATATTTTTTATTTTTCTACAACTCATATATTACATGTGGGGTGTTTTTTTAAGTCTAATTATTATCATTTACTTATGACTTCTGCCTGGGTTTTGTCAGAATAAAATAGTTCTAAACAGTAACCAAAACATTCTTTTCCTCTAGAAAAGAGGAAAAGACTCCTAGAGTCTCCAATAAATGCCTAAAGTTTCTTGACAATCCCGCTCTCCCACTCAGAGGCTGACTTCTAGAGAGTTACTGCAATAGTTGAAAATGCACCCAGTGCTATATAGCAAGTGTCCTGGCAAAGGGCACTCAACTTCCCATTGGCCAAGGTAATCTGGTACAAAAAGGTCTAGTAGGGTTTGGAATGGATGCCAGCACATTCTGGTCTGTGTCAACCTGGGGGATTCAGGCATGCTATTTTGGTCAAGAGGATACTGGGGGCAAACTGGTTCCTCAGATTTTTCCCGAGAAGAGTCTATCCAATGGGACCCGAGACTGAAAAATCCTCCTCATTGGGGCTGCTTTCTACCCATATCTCTTGAGACAGACAGCAGAGCAGACTCCAGGCACCCTGCGTTGGTATTACCAGCTTAAGCTCACCTTTGTGGCCATGGTCTTCACCCCATGAGTTCTCCACTCTCCATTTCGTGAATACACCATCCTCATTATCCTGCAAAAGAGTGGATAGTTTGAAACCGGATCTCTCCTGCTGGCGTGTCATGTTAATTTTAGCTTTTCTTCAGCCCCTCAGAAGAAACAGCCTCCTCTATACAGCCCTGATACACATACATGACAGGGCCATGTCTTTCCTACTGTAACTAAAGGGATACTCCAATAGAAGTGTTTGAAGCTCTTGGGATAAAAATGCAATGAACCAAACAAAGCAATCATATTATTTTCTCCTTTACACTGTATTCTATACAGAAAACAAGCATATTAAAATGCTAGTTGGCTAAGAAATATGAAATACTAAATTACTAAAAGCAGTGAACACCATCTGAGGCCAGGACTCTTGCTTTTAATTGATTAGCGTTCTTTGCAAAGGCATTCCAATGTATTTCTTTTAGAAATTATTCTAAGATCCAGTCAGTTTAAGAAAGAAACAAACACATTCTCATCATTGCCTAATTTCCTATTTAAGGGAACCAAGTACTGACACTCTCCAAATGTGTGCTTTTACTGATTCAGTTACACTAATATTAAATTTAATACAATAGAGATTGAATGGCTAAGCGAAAGTAGAAAGACTGTTTTCATAAAACAAAACCCAGGCAGTATACTGTTCTCCCTCTTCTATCTTCGTTAATAAAATAAGGTCAATTTTCATCTTCTTAAAGGGACACTGATACACATCATAAAAACCTTCACTTATAGTCTTTACTATCATTACAGAGAGGGACAAGAGGCTCCATTTGGGAAAAGACTTTTCTCCTTCATGCTTAGCCAGGGCATTTCACTTATGTCAAAACAACTTAAATCTTTGTAGCATGAGAAGAGAGCTGGCTCCGAATTATCTCCTAATGATTTCATCTGTCAACTCACACTTGCACACAACCACATGAGTCTCATCTACATGGGATTTGACTCTATTCTTGGCAGGTTTCTTGGATCTCTGAAATTTTCAGTCTCAGAAATAGCCAACAACCAAACCCACAAGTTCAAACATCCATATCTGTACTACCCCTGAATTTTAGCCCCAGGTACCTTTAAAACTGCATCACTAAACTATACATTCTAAGACTAACCTATTAAATGTCTGTTTTGGTTTTCTGTTCCCCCCATTTTAGTCCATCTTTACTTTCCTTTTAAATACCACGGTCAGAATCTATATTACCTAAGGTTACTTATTATAATAAGTCTGAAAATGCTTCCTTTTCTTTCCTTTGCCGATGAATTCCTGCATGACCTAGATCAAGATGTTCTCTGTCATCTACCAATATAGAATAATACCTGGACCTTCCTCACAGGGATTCTAAGAAATCAGCAATAAGAAAGAATATCCCAAAATGCAGCAACCAGCACTTATCTTTGCATTACCATTCAAATGCAGTGCAAGCTAGTCTTAGTGGTCAAAAATTCAAACTGGAGCCCTGGCCGGGTGTCTCGGTTGTAGCGCTGTCCCATACACCAAAAGTTTGGAGGTTCGATTACTAGTCAGGGCACATACCTAGGTTATGGGTTGATCTCTAGTCAGGACCCGCACGGGAGGCAACTGATCGACGTTTCTCTCTCACACCGATGTTCCTCTCTCTCTCTCTCTCTCAAAATCAAGAAAAGCATATCCTCATGTGAGGGTTAAAAAAACAAACAAAAAGAAACCTCAAACTGGAGGGAAGAGAACAATCTCATTATAAAATTCCAGGTGAAATAATATAAGTTCTGCTTTACACTATTAGCATTAGCATATAAAGTAGCTCCCTTTCCTTGAGGAAAAAACAGCAGGTTAATAAACCATGCCAATAAAAGAGTGAAAGTTCCAGAGAAAATGATATGGTATGTATATTTTTATTTCTAGATAAGTATGTATGATTATTAATTCTGAAAAATATGAATATTCTACAACAGATGGAAAACAAAAAGCCAAACCTCTCCTAGAAATGACAAGGTCTTTGGTTTGTTTTTTAACAGTTTTCTAAATAATTTAAAAGTTTCACCTTAATTGAAGGAACTTTAGTTATAAACACTGAATTTAGTAGGTCCAAACATAAATATGAACAACTTGGTATCTTAGTAGTATTTTATTTACGTTAGTATTTTATTATTTATGGTATTTTATGAAAAGTTCCTTCTGATGTCGTTATTTTGTGACTTTCTTTCCAGGAATTAGGTTAGAAAAAGAACACTTTTGCTTGTGGTAGTAAAGAATTTAAGTAGTTTGAAGTCTTTTCTTCCTATGATCCCTGAGCACAGGTGTCAAATAGCCTTTCTACAGCCTAGAAATGGGGAGGCTTCTTTGTGAAAAATAAAGTCTCAGCTGCTGTTTCCAACAGTGTGTCCTAGAAATAGTCATGTTACTATTCAGAGTATTTCATAGGAAATTCAAAATACTTTACATCCAATTTCCCGAAGCTCTGCATAAATCCAGTAATGGATGGGCATGGAGTCCACAAATTACTGTTACTGACATTTTACTGCAGAAGAATCTGAATGACAAATGAAAGGAAGGTAAGTCTGAACACACGTTATCAAGATATGAACACTTTCAGGGCACATTTCAATTCCTCATTCAATAGAAGTTATCTTCTCCCAGGTTCCCTTCACACCAAGAACTTTCAAAGTTATAGAAAAGCAGTTACTTCCTTACTCCCTGCTGACCCAAATTCTGCTCCCCATGGAAAGTTCCTATTTTTACTACCTCTGAGTTGCAGCCAAACCTCAAGTGACGGAGGTACAATGTCTTGCTTGGAAGCTAACTTTTCACAAAGAACATCTACACTAGGAAGCTCTGATGGATAAACAGTCTGCAGGAGAATGCAGGTCCACCTGTGTAAACACTGTGGTAGGATGCTGAGCGTCATACCTTCTCTGAGACCGCAGTGAAGATCATGGCGTGGGTCATAAGTGACTCACCGAAAGTCAACCTCTCAGCTTTATTCATGTTCTTCAGGGAGACACCAAACACTAACTCATGGTCATAGCTGGAAAAAAAAAAAAAAGACAGTACAGACTAAACAGAGTACAATCAAGGGGGAAAGAGAGCTTCTGGTTGTAGAAGAAACAGAAGGGGCCCAATAGCTCCATGTAAATATGGGCTGTAGCTCTTCAGAGAATTGAATAAATGCAGAATTCAGTCTTTCAATGGCGTTCCATTCTCTAGTGTCACAAGAGTACTCCAGAAAACACAAACTTCCCATCTCAAAAGTTGACAAGATGAGCTTGGATTGTTATTTTGGCAATAAAACTTTAAAAAAAAAAAAAAGCTTTTGAAGTAATTTCTTTCAAAAATGGTCTCCTTTAAGCTGGTAGAAGCAACCCAGTTTCTTAATCCATTTAGACCACTGCTGACTATGAAATTTAATCAAAAAATATCAAAAATATTGGAGAATATTTTCAAAGTTAAAAAAAAAATCATGAATTCTCTCTTTTAGCAGATTTCTTTTGCTAACTATGAAGTTATTTACTCAACTTCCTATAAGGAACAATTACTTATAAGTAACCCTAAAGTGGTATATTTTAATAGCCAAGAAATCTCGTATAGTTTTATTCACAAATGAACCTTCATTGTCATCAACAACGAGGAGGAATGCTTTAAAGTGTGTGAATTAGTCACAGTTGTCATAAAGACAAAAATATATAATTCACCCAAGTCAGGGAAGTAGTTCAGAAGGATCAAAGAGCAAACCAGAGGTCTGGAAAACCTTTCATTACATTCCCAAATCTGAGCAGATTTACACAGTAGTCAATTATTTTTTAAAGTGCCTTTCTCATATGGAATGGCTTTTTAGGAATATCTAACAATTTCAATGCAGACACGAAGTATGATCTTGACTTCCCAGGTCAGAGCATAGAAGTATGTGGAGTTTTGTTAAGAGTCTTTAAGCTCTACAAGATGGAAATAAAGAGACCCGCCCTCAGGCCAGCCCTACTCTTTGGGTGAACCTCAGCCAAGTCATTTCGTACCAAGAGTGCACTCCCAAAGCAACAACCCACAAATGGCTTTCTATTTTAAATTCTTGCACTCACACATTCATGTCACTGAGGCCCAGCTTGCCATTGAAGTGTTTTCCAACATCACAGCCAAACCACACAGCCTAGAAATAGAGGAAAGAAGAAGAAAGTCAACATAAATCCTATCTTCCTACTACACCAAAGATGTGGAAGACAAGGTTTTAACCCCAAAGCAGAAGACACAGAACAATACCAACCTCTCCATCTTTGATGGAGGCAGCAACCATCTTTTTCAATAAGTCAATGGGCTGGTTGTTATATAGAGTTTTTCTCCCTCCAACCATATTGCTTAAGTAGTCAACCGTGTAAAGTTTGTTGTACTTGTGCTGGGGCCGAGGGTCATTCACTAAACAAATCTATTGAGATCAAGAACACGTTGATGAGAACCTGAAACCAAGAATGTCAAGCAAGACACATACATCTCCTCTAAGTTCATATGTCTGCATCAAAGCTCATCACCTCTGCCTACAAGAATAAGCATTACAAATATATTGCTAAATAACAGAGAAACGAAAGGTGGCAAGGTCACTGAAAGAGTTCATTGCATATTCTAATTAGCCCAAGGGACACATTTGGGACCTGCATCTTTCCTACTGGCAAGAATTACCCCAAAAGTAATTCTGAAGAACTGCATGCAGTAAGGCCAGATGGAGAGCCCATCACTGTAAGATCCCTGCTTTCAAGTGACAAGACGGGCTCAACGCCTAGCAATACCTCAACTGAGTTGGGATTCCAATAATAAAACATTTGCTTATGAGAGGGTCAGGAGGACAATAAAGGAAGGGCGTCTCTGGTCATCTTGCTAGGCAGTGGAGGAGACTTGAACGAGGGCAGGAAAAACTAGGATGAGACATTGCTCCCTCCATGAGAGTCCCCAGAGCGGGGGGTGGGGAGGGTACATCTCAGAGGTACTCTGAAACCAAACTAAGAAACATTTTTATTGTCTTTGCGCCTGGGAATGATTCTGGGCCCCAAACCAGGGAAGATGTGGGGATTAAACTGACTGCTAGCCTACAGTTAGGAAAGTCTCTGAAGAGAGGCCATGGGAATCCTGATATGATCAACTTTATTAAGTCCATCAAATACCTCAGAGGATACAGGGAAAAAACGTTTGTTTAGTTCCTAGTTTGATGATCATGCATGCTAACCCCGGAATCTTACAACCTTCCTTGTAGTCAACAGGCATTTGAAAGTAAACAGCCAGTGGCTGCCAGTGCTGGTCTCCAACCTTATCTTCCATATTGAAGAGCGGCTTGACGTGTTCCCTGTAAAACTCCAAGGGTGTTATGGGGCCAATCTTCTGATAATTTTTATCTTTGTCTCGATACTCCCAGGTGAATGTCTCTGGTGGATTACCCAAACAGATGCACACCACTCGGAATACCTGCAAGAAAGGAGGAGTACAGATGAGTGATGGCTAGCGGAAAGTGTTATTTACCTCTTCATTTTCCTCAAACTTAGGAAATGTAAGAAATCAGTGGCTAAATTCAAGCCAGAAATGTCACAGGAAGTCTAATATTGTTCCAAAAATTGGAAGGTTGATGTTCAGGATTTGATATCAGTCAACTTCTGAATTCTTAAATAAACACTCTGAACAATGCAATTCTGAAATATTAATATTTAGTGCTTAGTATTTGCCCTGCAAATTAAACTTCCTTAGCCAAGAAGCTGCTTACCACTGATACATAAGACCTGGGTTGCTGCTCTGCTGATTACATTTCAAGTGACAAATAATGACATATATTTTATAAATGGGTTTCCTTCCCTTCATTCTTCTAGGTTTTGCTTTGATTGTGACAGGGGTCTCCACTCAGAGAAAAGTCATTAACTTTTCAGTTGAGTGACAATGTCTGATAAAAGTATTATTAGAAAAAGAATAACTTTTAGTGAGTAGTAAGGTACCATTTTTTGGGTTGTGAGACCATACATATTTTCTAATGATGTCACAACACCTTCAAGAAAGCATCATAACAATCAACCTTTATATTATTTTCATTGGAGTATAGAAAGTACTTCTTCTCTTTTTAAAAAAGTATTTGTATTGATTTCAGAGAGGAAGGGAGAGGGAGAGAGAGAGAGAGAGAAACATCAACGATGAGAGAGAATCGTTGATTGGCTGCCTCCTGCACGCCCCACACTGGGGATTGAGCCCACAACCTCGTATGTGCCCTGACTGGGAATTGAACCATGACATCCTGGTTCAAAGGTTGACACTCAACCATTGGGCCACGCCAGCCTGGCCAGTACTTCCTCTTCTCTATCAAATTTGCTATATCTTTAAAAAACAACAACACTATAATCTGCCCCTTCTTTCTCCACCCCAGTCACCACTGTGATCCAGTTTCATCACTGATTATCTGCATTATTTGAACCATACATTTGTATACTCCATTACCTTCAAGAGCAAAGAAACTTAGATTTAAGTGTGCCTATTTTGTGCTAGATACTAAATATCTGTTAAGTTTATGTAATTCTCATAACACTCTCTTAAAGTATAATTTTCCCTCCTTCTATCTTTTTTTCAAAAGAGATCAAGGTTCAAATTAAGTAACCTATTTAAGGTCACATAGCCAGCAAATAGCAGAGCCAGGCTATGAACGGAGGTCACACACAGTAAAAAAAAGAAAAAAAATGTGCTTCTTGGATACAGGGTTTAAAGGGGAACATTTACTGAACATCTACTATGCCGTACTACAATCTCTGAATACTACATCTCTTATTCCTCTAAGTGATAGATGTGGTTCCCATTTTTTTTTTTTTACATATAAGTAAACTAAAATTCAGGGAAATTAATTGCTTGACTGATGTTACAAAGGCAATAAATGGCAGAATTAGGATTTGAATTCCGAATTCACTTTAGTGTTCTTTCTATAACACCACGAATTAAGCATTTAACATTTACTATCACTTTCTAGGTTTCTCCAAAAGATGATAAACTTCTTACGGGTAAGGACCAGGTCATGGATACTTTGTGTCTCCTACAGCATCTAGCACTATATCTGACCTAGAAATAATAGCTGATCTGAACATTGTTCCGTTCTCCACATCACTACAGGATGAATAATTTTAGAAGCACCACTTTCTTCAAGTCACTTTCCTGTTCAACAGTCAGGAATGCTTCCTTAGTACCTCCTACAACAAATCTAAACTCCATGACCTGATTTATTTTTTTACCTTTTCTAAAACTTTTTTACATAGGCATAACTTACATTCAGTAAATAGCGAAGTACACTAACCTTAAGAATACAGATCAATTCAATTTTTTACATATACAGACACCCATGCAATCACCATGCAGATCAATCTATAGAACAGCTGCAGGGGGCAAGCAGTCATAACCCAAACCCCCCTCAATGTAAGCCCATTCTGACTCACATACCCATTCATTAGTATTGCCTGTTCTTTGACTGTATGTAAATGGAATCATACAGCATACTCTCCTTTGTATCGGGCCTCCTTTGTTGATGGAATGCTATGAGATTCACTTATGGTGCGGTGAGTATCAGTAATTTGTTCTTTATTGCTGTGTGCTATTCCATTGTGTAAATATGTTACAATTTCTCTACTCTCCTAGTGATAGACAGGTGAATTGTTTTCAGTTTGGAGTTATTACGAATAATGCTGCTTACAACATTTTTAACTAAATAGCTTTTAAAGGGGTTGAAGGAATTTACATGCTCACCAGCAAAGTAAGAGAGTTCCAGTTGTTCTGCATTCTTGCCAATACATGGCATTATAACTTTACTTTTTTGGTGGGTATGTAATGTGGTTTTAATTTGCATTTCCCTGACAAGCATGGTAGGATTTTAAAGGCTCTTAGAACCTCACCCATCCTTATTTCCCATCCTGGACTCTGAACTCCCGCCAGGCTTATCTGTGTCTATCTTTACTGCCTGCTCAATGCACTCAGCTCACTGTCACCTTCGTAACTTTGTCTCTGTGCTCCTCAGACCCCCATCCTAGTCCCATGCTTTAAAGCTCAGTGCAAGACGCCCCTCCTCCAGAAAGTTTCCACCGGTTATTCCAGCTCACATTAACTGCCCCCTTTGCTAAATACTTCTGGCATAAAAATGTAACATTCCACAGTGCAATTTACATTTCTCTAATGTCTCCCTCATTGGCCTTCATCTACTAGCGACAGGATCTGGGTCTTAGAATATCCCACTGAATCCTAGAAGAACCACATTAAAAACACTTTTCTTAAATCCAAAGTTCTTCTCCAGTGACTGATGTGAAATTTGAATTTAGGAATTCAAACTGAGCTTCTGCTCTCTTTAAAAACACTCTGATGGCGAGGCCTTACTCACATGTATAGGCAATGTTTCCCTAGACTCCAACATCCAGAACCAGGTCATACATGCCAGCTCCAGTCCATTTCTGACCGATAGACCACGGATTCACACCTGCCACAAGCTGATTACAGTGGATTATCACCTATCAATTCCATTTATAATTAAGGACACATCCTTCTTTTTCCTCTAGTTAAAGGAAGAACAATGGCTCCCAAAATATTGTTATTTTCTCATTTCATAGATTAGAATCTTATACATTGGCAAATTCTGTATTGGATGGAGTGATTGCCTAACTAGTTTTTTTAAACTTCAAAATGAGGTGTACCAAGTACAGGTAAGATTAGGGTAGCCAATCCTACGCATGGTGTAGTCATTCTTGGAGCAGTGGAGCTACTTTATCTTTTAAGTAATGTCCTCCTAATTCTATGGGCTATTTCTATCCCTATGATCTCAACCAGAGCAAGAGGATCACAGAGGATCACCTGAGCCAAATCATAAAGGTACTCTAAAAGCAGGCAAAAGAGAAGGCTAAGAGAACAAAACAAAGCTATAACCTATAAGAAACACACCTCTCCTTTGACCTCCGCTCTGGAGAACGCTCTTCCCTCACTTTACTCTCCTCTCCCTTCAGAGATGTCCGCTCCCACCTCTGTTCTAAAGAGAATCATCTATGCCTGCCTGCTTTCTTAACCCCCACTCTCAGCACACCATTTAAGGAACTTAGTTTTTGGTACTCCTTAGCCTTTCTTGAGGAGCTGAACAGTCAGGACTTCTCCAGATTGACTTCCAGGGAAATTCATTAGATACCCAGTCCCTACCTGGCTTCCTTACCCATTAGGGAATGTACACCCAAGATTCCCCAATTCTTAGTCTGCATCCACATGTCATCAACCGCTGAAACTGCAGGGTAGTTATTTCTCTTCATCATCCCCAGAGCATTCTAGGCCTCAAAAAACCTTGGAACACATTGGAAACTGATACCAGGGTTCAAATTTATTCTCCGAACCAAAGCTAGAAAACAAGGGCTAGGTCTGCCAATGACATTAGGCCTATAATTAAGGATAAAGAGACTCTTAATCCAGGTGTTATTATGGAAGACAGAACCTGCTTCTACTGTCTTTTAACAGAGACAGATTAAGCTACAGAAGAAGTCATGCTTGCCTTTCATTTGTTATGCTCTGTTTTCCAAGACAGCATCTTCCTTTGCTAGGATTTACTGTGTGGTTTATGAGCCTGAACCACCTTAGAGCATCTCCCTTTTAATGTTGTATCATTCTCAGGTTGGTTGCCACCACAAAAAAGAAGAAGCAGGGCATCACATTAGCAACTGTAATCGAGCTACTCTAGCCATGGATTAATGAGCCCTGGGATTCACATGGACCAGAGAGTCATTTTGTATTTGCACAGCATCAAGGCCAATGATGCTTTATGACAAATGGCAACTTTATCCTGAGGACATTGCCACTGGTAACTATGGTCAAGACAACGACAATGAGATGAGGAAAGTTTTACAGACTTAAATGATATGTATTTTCAACTAGTAATTGTTGTCACATGTGTATGAACATCTGTGGGATTTCAATCAAATCTCAGTCATCCAAGGGTGGTTTTTCCAGGTCACCCAGGCCCAATGAAGATTAAGACAACAAAGTGAATTTCTGTGTACTCTGAAATACATCCTAAATATAAATATGAATGTTTTACACTATAATTTACATAGTACCTTATTGTGCACTTGATTCCCTATCTAAAGTAAAAAGTGTTCAATCATTTCCTACAGTAGATTCCCTATCTAAAGTAAAAAGTGTTCAATCATTTCCTCCTTCTCCCCCCAAAATACAGTAGAATTCTATATTGAATCCTTTTGCAGGATAAATTCTTATACCTTATTGCATATGTTTTATAAATGTGAATTTTTATCAAAGGTACATGTAAGGAATGAATGAGAATAAGGATGGCATCCCTTTCTCTTGGATTTTAGTAAAACTGTGATTTTAGACATGCTGCATTGTTTTATATCGAAAGCCATTCCCATTCAAGTCAGTTTGTATCACGCTGGAAGGAATATCTCTGGCTCCAAGCCAATTAACAAGAGTTAATTAAACAAGCTCTAATTTTAAATAATCTCCAGGGTCCCTGATACTGTATTTTCTTGATAAGAGACGCAGCTGTTCTGAAATAACATTCCCTGTTCCCAAAGGTACAAAACCGGCAGTGAGCTTTGCATATCCAAGTGTGCTCTCTGGTGGGCAACTCGGGAGTGTCACCTGCTTCTCATAAAGATGCACTTGGCATTCAGGACAAAAAAGATACCGGACACTGAACACAAGTCATTATACAGAACTGAAGACTGAATACTAGAAGCAGGATGGGAAATAGGAAAAAGGAAAAGGACACAGAAAGCATGAGACATGACACATAGGGGAAAAACTGTGGCTCCCAGTTTAAAGACAAATGATGTGGGATTGAGTTAATTTCCATCCCCATGGTAACCAGCAGACAGACATTGAGTGAGAGGAGGAAGGCAGGATGGAACAGTTGACAACCAGTCATAAATACTGACAACCAGTCATAAAATACGTAGGAGGGCGAGAGTTTAAAGCCAGCTAGCAGTGGTTCTCAACCTTCCTAATGCCGCGACCCTTTAATACAGTTCCTCATGTTGTGGTGACCCCCAACCATAAAATTATTTTCGTTGCTACTTCATAACTGTAATTTTGTTACTGTTATGAATCATAATGTAAATATCTGATATGCAGGATGTATTTTCAGGGGTCTCGACCCACAGGTTGAGAACCGCTGATACAGGCAGACACAATATTGAATTACAGTAAGGTCTAAAGCACTGGAGAAACATTAGCTACGCCTACTAGAAAAATGCATAGTTACACTGTCCTTAGTAAGTTATTAAGGACTCCAACTTTTTAGTTTTATTGATGGACAAACTAGGCTCAAAGGTAAAATGACCTATTGATCAGAGTAGAATGGACACAAGTACATATAAGTGGTTACAGAAAATAGTTGAACTTTAAGGAAGTTCAGTGCTGCTGGTAAATGAGCTAGTTCCAAGAGGGAAGGACTAGGGACCTTGGTGACCACAGAGAAAGAGGAAAGAAGGGAAGATAGCTCTCTACTGCTTTCTGGTGGGGATCTGTTTTTAAAATAAATAAAAAACCCACAACAGCCTGGCTTGCAAAAACAGGCAGGGAGATACTTTCTGGAGGCATTATATATATTTTCAGGCTAAGATAACACATAAAAAGGTGCATTTAAAAAGTATGTAATGTTAAAGGAAATGAGCGCATGTGGGGAGCTCCACATAGATTATAATAGTCAAATGATGATCTTGAAACCACTTCTAGAGTGTTTTTTGTTTTTTTTTTTGAGTGGTTTTTGAATCAAAGAAATCGAAATTTGGTCTCCAGACCTACTGAATCTGCATTTTAACAAGATCTCCGGGGTATTCATACACACATTAAAGTTTGAAAGCACTAGTTTAGACCACATCTATTTTTTCCTTCCTCCAAGGCCTTGCTTCTTCAATTAGTTCTCTCATTTATATATCCCTTTCCACACACTGGTTCCCTCACACAGCCCCGACCGCCCAAGGCCTTCTCTCATAGCTGTAAGCCCCCTACTTCAAGATACCGTAATATCACCAGTTCTATCCTTTTCCTTGTCCCTACATCAACCTGGTCCAAACCACTATAATCTCTCATGTACACAACCGGAAGAGCCTCCTAACTGGTCTCCCCATTTCCTCTCCTCTTGTTTTACAATCCATTCTCAAAGCACCAAAGGGAATTTTTTAAAAACAAAAATTAAGCCACATCACTCCACAGTGTGACCCACCCCCCAATGGTTACCCCACTTGGAATAAAATGCCAACTCCTTATCATGGCCTATAAGCCCATATCGGTTCTTACTTCCTCTACAAGATCTATTTCAGCCACTCCCACATTCTTTCCAGGCTCAAGTCACAATGCCTCCTTTCCATTGCTCAAAAAGACCAAACTTTCTCCCATTATCGGCTTTTGCACTTACTCTCCGCTCTGTCTGGTATGCTGTGTCCGATCTTTGGTAGCTGAATTCTTCTCATTACTTATGTCTCAGCTTAGATTTATCCTCAGAAAGGCCTTTTAACATTCCTCTTTATTCTCCTAACCCCTTCCCCAAACTTTATTATACTTCTCTATAAATAAGCTTCTTGTTTTGCCCTTTAATTTTTTTATTGTGACTTGGCTGTATCCATTGCTCATTTGTTTTGCTTTATATTCAAATTTATTTAAACTAAAAACAAAAACAAAAACAACCAAAATAATTCACCCATTTCTCCCACCCACCAAACCCACACCTCTAGCAACCTGTTCTCTGTATCTATGAGCTTGGGTTTTAAAAATATATATAGATCCCACATATAAGAGAGATCATTTTGGTATTTGTCTTTCTCTGTCTTATTTCACTTAGCATAATGCCTTCAAGATGCACCCATGTTGTCACAAATGGCAAGACTTCTTTCTTTTCCTGTGGCCAAATAATATTCCACTGTGTGTATACATATACACACATATACAGTATAATACACACATCTTCATTCATTCATCCATTGATGGACATGTAGGTTGTTTCCATATCTTGGCTATTGTAAACGCATGCTGCAATGAACACGGGAATGTAGCTATCTTTTTGAAGTATGTTCGTTTTCTTTAGGCAAATACCCACAAGTGGAACTGCTGGATCATATAGTAGTTCTATTTTTAAAATCTGCGGACCCTCCAGTATCCTCCATCGTGGCTGTATCAATTTACATTCCCACCAACAGTGCATAAGGGCTCCTGTTTCTCCACTTCCTTGTCAACACTTGTTACTAGTATTTCTAGTCTTTCTGGCTATTATAACAGGTGTGAAGTGATACCTCATTGTGGTTTTGATTTGTATTTCCCTGATGATTAATGATATTGAACATCTTTTTGTGTACCTGTTGGCCCTATGTATGTCTTCTTTGGAAAAATGTTTATTCAGATCTTCAGCCCATTTTAAAATCAGATTGGTTTTATTTTTGTTTTGCTATTAAATTGTATGAGTTCTTTACATATTTTGGATATTAGCCCCTTATTGAATATATGATTTGCAAATATTTTCTCCCATTCAGTAAGCTAGCTTTTCAGTCTGTTGATGGTTTCCTTTGCTGTGCAGAGCTTTTTAATTGTATGTAGTTCCACTATATTCTGCTTTTGCTTTTGGTATCAGATTAAAAATTGATCGCCAAGACCTATCTCAAGGAGCTTCATGCCTATGTTTTCTTCTAGGAGTTTTATGGTTTCAGGCCTTAGTTTCCAGCTTTAATCCATTTTGAGTTAATTTTTGTATAGGGTATGAAATAGTTACATTCTTTTGCATGTGGCTGTCCAATGTTGTCAACACTGTTTATGAAACACTGCCCTTTCCCCATTGTATATTCTTGGTTCCTTTGTTGTAAATTAACCGTACATATGTAGATTTATTTCTGGGCTCTCTATTCTATTTTATTGATCTATGTGTCTGCTTTTATGCCAAACCGCCTTATTTTAATTACCACAGTTTTGCAATACAATTTGAAATCAAGGAGGGTAATGCCTCCAGCTTTCTTCTTTTTCAGGATGGTTTTTGGCTATTCGGGGTCTTTTATGGTTCCATATAAATTTTAGGAGTTTGTTCTATTTCTGTGAAAAATGCAATTGGAATTTTTATAGGAATTTCATTGAATATGCATGTTATTTTGGACAATATAGACATTTAAACAATAATAATTCTTCCAATCCATGAGCATGAAATATCTTTCCATTTATTTGTGTCTTCTTCAATATCTTTCATTAACATCTTGTAGTTTTCAATAAACAGGTCTTTCATTTCCTTGGTTAAATATATTCCTAGGTATTTTACTCTTTTTGATACAATTGTAAATGGTATTGTTTACTTAATTTCTCTTTCTGATAGTTTATTAATGGTGCATAGAAATGCAACAGATTTTTGTACACTGATTTTGTATCCTGCAACTTTACTGAATTCATTTATTAGTTTTCAGTTTTCCAATTGAGTTGCTAGGGCTTTCTATATTATATATAACAGGTCATCTGCAAATAATAACATGCTTAACACTTAGTAGATTCTCAATAAACACTTGTGAAATTAATCAGTATCAATTTTTTCCTTCTCTCCACTGTCAACCTTCTCAAAACTATCTTCTGTTTCCTGACCTGACGCCCTCCTCTCCAGCTAACTCCTACCCTTCCTTCTCCATTCTACTGACACTCTTCTACAAACAGCCTATTCAGGAAATCCAGCAGCCTTTTCCAGTCTTCGGACCTGCGGACCTGTCTGCAGCACCTGACACTGTATCAGAACATAGTTCTGGCACTTGGCTTTTATAGAAAGAGATGTTTTATGAAAATACGTATTTTTCAGAATTCTTTGTTCAGGCTTGTTCTATCCTTCTATTATCCCTCAGGGGATTCAACGACTCCTAAGCCTTCAGCTCTCTGCACTGTCATCACTATTACGTTGCTAGTTCATTCTTTTTCCTGAGCTCAAGGACTGTTCCTATGCTTGAAACCCAATTCCAACTGGACTGTGCCTGGGGATCAGGCACTTGAAAGGCAATGCTCCTCTTCATGGTAACCTTTGAAGAGACCTTCTCTGGAAGGATAAATAACTGCTAATACAATAACAAACCAACAAAACTAATTTGGGGTGTGCAGGAACTTGAAGGATGGAGAACAGTGTGGGAAACAGACTTTTCACCTGAGGATATTTTTCCACTGATTTTTTAGAGTGGAATAGAGAGGGAAAGACAAAGAGAAACAATGATGTGAAAGAAACACATCGATTGGTTGCGTCCTGCAGGAGCCTTGACCCCAACCAGGGCCTGGGCCCAGGAGGAGCGTGCAACGGAGGTACACGCCCTTGACCGGAATCGAACCTGGGACCCTTTGGTCTGCAAGCCGACACTCTATCCGAGCCAAACCATCGGCTAGGGCTACTTGCCTTTTTATATTAAAAATTTTTTTCAATCAGAGACATCTTTAAAATAAAAAATAAAAATATAGATAACTAGGATTTTCTCAGGAAAATAAATTTTGTAGGTCTAGAGCAAGTCTAGGACCATATAATGTTAAGAGCTGAGAGCCACTGCTTTTGAATCTCCTAAGCAAATAATAATGGCTTCTTGTCTCTTTTCATGGCACTGACAAATATTCTTTCTAGTCTTTGTTTTATGTTTTGTTTTTAACAGAGTTTTTGTAGAGAATACATTAATAATCCAAAGGGGATCTGGAGGCTAAGAAAGAGTAGATGCACTGAGAAAACACTGCAATAGAGGTGACAACATGCTTCCAAAACAGATCTGACTTGTCTGTCACCTCACCAAGCAACCTATACTTGTCTTCCCTCAGAAAGAATGCCTTAAGCATAAACCCCTTTCATTCAAAGCTTTCCGGGCTTCATGACTGTTAATCATCATTTTGATACGCCTACAAGGCTAGGCATATCATAGGTACTAATCAGTGGCTTTAAAAGCATAGCTACACCCCTCATTACTGAAGAGTCAAGTTCAATAAAAAGGAGTCATTTGAAGATTGTAAAATCTAAAAATCTACCCTACAGAATTCTGTAGTCAACAGTTTAGGCAGAATCATTAAGTAAATAATCCTAAAAGCATCTATACTCGGGATTTGGTATGATAAGGTCTTACTATTTTTCCAAGGTAGGAGTAGAGGAAGAAAGCTATGTGAAACATATCTGCCCTAATTCTTATCAGCCAATCCCATGGTCAGGAGTGGACCTTAGATATGTTCTTTAAAAGATCATTAAAGCAAACATCAAAAGCCAACAGGATGTTTATGATCTGCAACAAGTATTGTCTGGGTCCTTTTCTATAACTGTTTATAGAAACGTCATCCTTACCATACCCCACCATCTTACTATAATCATGAATGAAAGCAAGTTATGCAGAGATATGGCTTCAACAAGGGAAATCAATCCAAGCAAGAAGGACAGAGAACTGACATTTATTGAACAACTGCTACGTGCCAGGCATTATGCTTGCATTCTTATACATAATTTCTTATTTGATTCCCACAAAAATTCAATGAAGAATACATTTTTAAGTCCCAAACTGAATCTTAGACAGATTAAGTATCTTACCCAAGATCACAGAGCTTTTAAGTGATAGAGCTAGAATTGAAACTCATGTCCATCTAATTATTTTTTTCGACTATACCAGATGCCTCTCTTAAATAAGAACATTTAAGAAGCAAAGAAAGAGTTAAGTATGAGATAATTTAAATGTACTTGGCAAAATGAAATCTCTGCATTCATTCATTCAACAAATACGTAAGAAACAGTTAAGGATGGGCTATGCATTTGAATAAACTTGAGATTTGGGAGCTTAAGGAACCTGACCCAGGTTACAAGGCTGTTAAGTAATGAGAAGATCAGAACTCAGACGTCTGACTCCAGACCACGTTTTCAAATACACTATACTTCCTCTCTAAAATTCAAAGGAAAACATCAGTGTTGTCCACTGCAGTAAAAGAAAACTGTTAGTTTAGTGATTCCTAGTAATGGGTCCACTAGATGGAAAAGGGAAATGATGTTTTTCTTAAAGCAATTTCAGAGGTTTATGCATATTCATCTGGATCAGGGGTCCTCAAACTTTTTAAACAGGGGGCCAGTTCACTGTCCCTCAGACCGTTGGAGGGCCGGACTATAGTTTAAAAAAAAACTATGAACAAATTCCTAGGCACACTGCACATATCTTATTTTGAAGTAAAAAAACAAAACGGGAACAAATACAATATTTGTATCTGCATGTGGCCCGCGGGCCGTAGTTTGAGGACCCCTGATCTGGATTATGGGTGGTATTAAGTAATATTCTCCTTTTTTTTTAATCCTCACCCAAGGATATGCTTATTGATTTGTTAGAGAGAGAAGAAGGGGGAGAGAGAGAGAGAAACACTGATGTTCATCAATGGTTACCTACCATTTGCCCCAGACCAGGAAGCAAACCTGCAACCTTTCGGTATACAGGACATATAATCAACTGAGCCACACTGGCCAGGGCTTAAGTAATATTCTTAACTGCCTTGATTACCACTTTATATTTGTTTAATGCTTTTTAGGTTTTCCAAATGTTTTCTGATATAACCATCGATATATTATTATGCATATATTATTCTCATCTTTATTCCTATAGAATAAAGTCAAAAGTCTTGGTACTCCTAAGATTCCCTCACAGCTCTGCCTTTCTAGCTTAATTTGCTACCAATCACACTCACAAAATTTATGTTTCAGCTACACTATTCTCTGAGAATTCCACCTTTGTTCATGATATTCCTTCTGTCTAGAATGGTCTCTAGCATAAGATTTATAATTATCCATGTGTTTCTTTTTCTCAAGAGATCGAGCTCCTTGAGAGTAGAGATTGTCTTTCTCATCTTTGTATTCCCTGTGTCAAACTCAGAGAAGGGATTCAATATTTAGTAAGTGAATAAAAGAATGAATTATATAGACTACTAAACTGGTAATTAGAAGATGGAAGTACGTACAAGTCCCATACTAAAATGCAAAGTCTTTACCTCAGTTTTTCCAGCTGTAAAATAAGTAAATTTCAATTCAATTCAACATTTATTGCAATGACTATACTTCCTAATCAGTTTAATAGATGGGAATATTCTGAGTGTTCCTTAGAAGGGTCACAAAAAATCCAAATAATGGTTATTACCTCCTCCATCATGGCATCCTGTGTGGCTGAAATTTCTCCTTTGGTTGCTCCACTGTGTACGAGGTTCCGTAGTCGTATACAGAATTCTCTCATCTATGACAGAAAGTTACTCAGCACCACAATGTTTACCAAATTCAACTGTAAATGAACCTAACAGACCAGTGCTAGTTCTATTTTGAAGAGTATCTCAGCCAAGACCCAGGGCAAAGTTCATAAAAGCAAATGTGTGTTCCCCCAACCAGTCTACTTTCCTTAGAAAAAGCAGGAGACTTAATGATTAGGCCATTAAATCACTCTCACAGATTTCTGTTTAGAACTTTACTGGTTGTCTACTTCTCTGCCAAATCATTATGACCATGGCTATGCCAACCCCCACTATAGTTTTCATTTTTGTTGTTTTCAATTTTTAGAGATGCCAAAGTTAAAGTAAGTCTGAAATCTAACCACGACGCTAAAGTGGATTTTGCTGTTATCTGAAATGGAACCCAATGCTATACTATTCATGATCTTTTAGCCTGTGGATTAAGAATCCCGTGTTTCCTGGGTGGAAAATAATCTACTTCTAATATTGGGGAAACACATCTACAGTTTATTTTAAAAGGTAAGCTTTCTCCCAGGGATGACAAATCCAATTTAGCCTCATAGATCAGGACAGCAGATTCTGGCTACTCCCGGTTCTCAAAAAAGATGTCTGACTGGCATCCCTGTAGGATTTAGAATCCTCCCTGGGAAATGGGTTATGTGGAGAAGACATAATGACTTTTTAAGATAAATGAAGCAATAAAAAGCAGTTCAGTGACTACATCAAATAGTTAGTGTATGAATAAACTATGCTGATATGGCTTGGGGAACCCTCTGAACTCAGCTTATTCTTTAAGGAAGTGTCACAAACAGTTCTTTATTGTTTTACGGGTACAAAAAGCTGTCCAGCCCACCTCCACTGGAGCCAAGGGAGAGGCACAGTACCCAGTGTGCTTCTGGCCCATATTAACGAAACACGGGACATTCTTTCCTAAGTACCCAGATGGAAATATTAGGATCAATAGAAATAAAAGCGGAAGATTCTTAAAAAGAAAAAAACACACACCCTAATCTCAATTATTTTTAAAGTTAATATGTGCCTACATTGCTTTTAAAAGATACTAGTTAGACAACTTGTATATCAACTGTACACCGAAACGCCCAGAGATCCCCGTGGAAAATCAGTTGGAAGCTTAAGGTAAGTAATCCAACCCCACCCTGCTCTATACGTTGTACCTTGTGGTTCAGAATATCATTCATCCTTCTGGTTGCCTCTGTTGTATGAGATTCAGGGAAGCACTTCTTAGGAACTACACCATATTTTTCTAAAAAATAAAATAAAATAAATTTTAGTGTTTAATAAGATAAATGTATACTCTAGCACTCTAACATTAGAGAGCCTGGCAAAAAAATAGCCATTGCTTCAAAAATTAGGCCATATTTTGTTGGTCTAATTCAGAAAACTTAATAATCATATGCTTCATAAAATGAAATAGGTTATTTAAAATCCATATTTACCCATTTATCTTAGAATTAATTCTATTCTTCTTACCTATCGTACTTTGTAAAGTGCTCAGCATGATGAGGTTTTCTCAAGACAACCCTTTTTAGAATAAGGACATTTTCAAACAGCTGCAGTTTCATTGTGTTTCTTGATTACACCAATGGACAAGAGATAAGCTTTTTCAAAAAGTGCTAGTTAATACAACTTTTTCTTCTCCAACCCATTCTTCACAGTACCTATCTCCTTACCACCCCTGGCCAGGTGGTTCAGTTGGTTGGAGCATCATCTCATATACCAAAAGGTTGCAGGTTCAATTCCCGGTCAGGGCACATACCCAGGTTTGTGGTTCGATCCCTGGTTGGTTGAGGTGAGTATGAGAGGCAACCAATCGATGTTTCTCTCACTCTCCCTTTCTCTCTAAAAATCAATAAAAACATATCCTCGGGTGAGGATTTAAAAAAAGCTACTTTATAGGTGAGCATGTGAGATAAAAGTTCTTAGAGCTAACTATACACCCTTCGGGGAAACCAATTCTATTCTGTACATAACCACCAAAGAAATGGCCTGTGCCTAACTGCAGAGCCTTGCTTAATCATGCTGTTTCACTTCCATTGCAGTGGTTCTCAACCTTCCTAATGCCGTGACTCTTTAATACAGTTCCTCATGTTGTGGTGACCCCCAACCATAAAATTATTTTCGTTGCTACTTCATAACTGTAATTCTGCTACTGTTATGAATCGTAATGTAAATATCTGATATACTGTATGTGTTTTCCGATGGTCGCGACCCACAGGTTGAGAACCGCTGCTTTAGAGAAAGGCTCTTACCAACAATATTGACAAGCATATCCCATTGTCCACCATCATTTGCAGGATTCGAAAGCAAATACTGCACTAGTCTGCCATCCTCAGGTTCGTCTTTCTGGGCTGTGTCCACAAACGAATTTAAGAAGAAGTAACAGCGTTCAACCTAGAGTAGAGAAATTAAATAAAATTAAAGGAAAAGATAGCTAATACCTTTATTTGCATTGTCAACAGAATAAGAGTTTTAGAACTACTGTAGACCCAACACAGTAGATTTTAATGGAGTACAGGGGTTGGCAAAAGTAGGTCTACAGTTGTCCGTATGGAAAAAGACATGCAGGTTATAATTATTACCATAGTTTATTAACTGTGTTTCATGAACTCACAAGATCAGTACTATAAACCTATTCTTGCCCACTCCTGAATAATTGACATTCGTTTCAGGTGGGGTTTTTGTGTGTGTTTTTTATTTTTTATTGAAGCATAATTGATATAACATTGTATTAGTTTCAGGTGTACACAGTAGATATTTTTAAACCAAAGTAGGTAACTAAATATCAGTATCTGGGCTCATAAAAATATTTAAAGTTTCTTCTTATATCTGAGTGTACACATTCTAAGCAAAACAAGGCATTGCTTTATTTTTAAATAAAATCTGATATTTAGAGCCTTCAATCATTAAACATCTATTGGACACTTACATAATATACATTTTAAAGATTTAAAATACTGAATAAAATTATTTGCTGTTTTCAGTCAAGTACCACCCAGAGAAGGAATGCAAAACGTAGCCACCTACCAACCAAAAGCAGTTCTGCCTTTGAAAAAGTCAACTTCGGATACTTTGGAAATCAGAATAAATGGTGTCACATCTATAAACGGAAGTAGGACTACAACTTGAAAAGCAGAAAATGAAGAGACAGTCTCTACTAAGGTTGAGAGTAAAACAAAAAGAATCTTTCAAGATCAGTTCTATACCTTGTCCCAGAAAAAGAGGTAAGCTTGACTAAACTCAAATTCTTCAATATTTAATTTCTTCATGAGTGGAATTCTCATAACGTTCAGACAAGAAAAGATCCAGCATCGCCCTGAAACCAGAAAGCAAACCAAGAAATGATGATGAGTGTTCACATAGATTACATCGTATTTCCCAACAATGAACTCATGACAAGATCTTGAACACTTTAAGACTAAATCAGGAAGAGCAGAAATATTCAAACAAAACAAGAAAAGTAATAATTACTATTTGCATTACATATATGCAAAGGCATAATAATCTTAACATATAAAAAAATCTCTTTACATATCACATAAAGAATTCATAACAAACCACTTAAGAAAATCACATTAGAAATACTGATTTCTAATGAGAAACATGAGCAGAGATCACAGATAATTTAATGTCCAAAAAGACACAAGTGGTGACAAAAAAGCTTTTAAGTTCATTATCAAACACCTAATAAGTGGGGAAACATTATTTTTTCATTTATAATGACCAGTATTGGCAAGGATTTGGGGAAATAGCATTATGATACACTCTGGATAGCAATCTAAACAGATACTAAATATGTGAAGGCAATTTGGCCATACATGGGAAAAAGCTTTAAAAAGACCCGACCCTTTAATCTGGAATATACAGTATATGCTTTAATATAAGGTAACTCTAACATAAATCAATTCCCCTTCTCCCATTGAGAATTAAAATATTCTCCACAGGCATCTTAGCATCAGAGCCTTTGCCACGACTAGATGCACTCTTTCGATCACAACACATCATTTTTCTTCCATCCAATATGTCTGGATCACAGCAATGTTTGTTTGTTTTTTTAAAATATATTTTATTGATTTTTTACAGAGAGGAAGGGAGAGGGATAGAGAGTTAGAAACATCGATGAGAGAGAAACATCGATCAGTTGCCTCCTGCACACTCCCTACTGGGGATGTGCCTGCAACCAAGGTACATGCCCTTGACTGAAATCGAACCTGGGACCCTTGAGTCTGCAGGCCGACGCTCTATCCACTGAGCCAAACCGGCTAGGGCTCACAGCAATGTTTTGAATCCATTCATGATGCTGACCCTGAACACTTCACGCCATGCCTCAACTACACAATCACATTCTTCATTCGCCCTGTAAGTGGATAGTCACAAACTCTCCAATGTTGCCGCTTCCTGTACTGACTTAAGCGATCCTTACTTTAGAAGGCGTATTTACAATATCCAGGAATACACTGTGTTCAAATTTTTGCCTTTTAAAAATGTGATTCAATCCATTGATCTCTAGAAGCATCCAAAACTAGCACAAATTGAGGTCATTGCAGACTAATGTCCTTTGAGTACAATTCTGCTGCGAGAATGTCCTCCTCATTTAGATTCCTTTCGCTGTAGCTGTTTTCCTGACAGTACGTAGTGCCAGACAGTAGGTAGGAAAACAAGAAGTCTTGATCAGTAAGACACGAGAACTGGGTATTTCTCTGTATTACAAACTGCTCTATGGATCTTATCTGAGCCAACATTTGCTCAAGTTGCGACCACGAAGCATATTTAAAACTAACATTCGATGACACGTTGATGCGACTAACACTGTGCCTTTTCCATTTTATACACGTGTATATGGCCTTCAGGGCAATTTGGGGGTGTCCCCTGGGAAATGAACGTTTCTGCATGGTCTGTTTTGTACCAAGAGCATCATCTCCAGGACATGGATATGCAAGCATTTACCTTCACAGAGCATCATGAATTACATGCACACGGATGACCATGGACTTACCATGTCGGTGCCCAGATAAAATAGACTAACAAGCCACGAGCACCAGAACAAGCCCCCAAGTCCTGTACCTGAACCTGCCTTCACCTGCACCTGTTCTCCAAGAACTTACTACCAGTTCTTTCAACACGGACCTCTGCTCCCCTAAGACTTTTACTCCAACGGGAGGGACCCTGTCTGGAAGGTCAGGGGAGCTTTCGGAGCCCACCTGAGGCCTTCTGGTTGGTGACCGGCTTGCCCTCCTGGGCCACGGCGTGCTGGAACACGTGCTGCGTGGCCTGGACCGTGGCCCTCTTCAGGCAGATGTCCAGCAGGTCGTGGGTGGTCCCCACATTCTGGGCCAGGACGAACTGCGGGTCGGAGTTCAGCTTCTGGATCAGAGCGGCCACCTTCTCCGAGTTCAGTCCTGCGAGGAGACCAATGCGATTATCACCCCAAACTGGAGCGGCAGGGGGCTGATCAGGGACTCCCGCACCCTGGCTCCTCAGATCCCAGCCCCAGCCCTGCCCGCCGCCCG
>NW_005369061.1:277637-303565 GCF_000412655.1 Myotis brandtii | reverse complement strand
TCCGGCGCCGGGGGAGGGACTCCATGCAGCCTTTGCAGAGCCCGGAGCGGCGGAGGGGCGGCGCGGGGGCCGCACACTAAGCACAGGGCGTAGGACCGGTTGTCTCGCCACACGCGAGAACAATGTATCCAAAGGCTCTTTTAAACAGAGTATTTTTTATTGATTGATTGATTTTAGAGAGAGAAACATAGACTTGTTGTCCCACTTAGTTGTGCATTCATTGGATGCTTCTTGTCTGGGCCCCGAACCAAATCCAATGCAAGGGAACCGCAGCCTTGGCCTGTGGAGGATGCTCAGCGACGCGGCCAGGGCCCAAGGCTCTTCCTGTGCAGAGCGTGTCCTGGGCTGACCCGTCACTGCGTTTTCAATGGCAACGTGTTGCCTGCATTCTAGTCAGAACCCAGTGCTTGTATTGAGGAGAAGTGGCTCGTTCCCACCCTCTCAGAAGCTGCTAGCACCGTTCTGCAAAGATGCACCTGCTCGTTTTAAAACAACTGTTCATTCTGGCTCCGTGGAGTTGGTGTCTGCTACCGAGACCAGCGTGTACTGTGGGGTGTAACTAAAAGAAATAACGGAGGTCAGTCTTAAGCATCTAGCTTATTCTAGGCCGTTTTGCCAGATGCTCTACAAAACGTGCAAATGAGCCCCCACCCAGCCCCCCACCCCCAAAGAGCGCAGCTGTTTTCCCAGGTTTTGAGATTGTGAAGTCCTTTGGTGTTCTTGTGCTCTGAAATCTCAACTCTTAGCCAGATGATAGGATTTTTCCCAGGTTTTGAGATTGTGAAGTCCTTTGGTGTTGTTCTTGTGCTCTGAAATCTCAACCCTTAGCCAGGTGATGGGAGGGGACCCACAGGTGATAAAGCAAATACATCTTCCTTATCATTGAAAACCCTGTCTCTTCTTCTCAGAACAGGGAGAGTCTTCTGTGGAACCTAGAATCTAGATCCTACTTTGAAAATCATCACCGGTTCTAAGGAACTTTAATATATGGAAAAATCCACACTCAGACACCAACAAGTCATTAGAGAAATCACGGTCTCCATATCCCTAGAGAGACCTGGCTAAAGTTTGGGGATGTGTCGTAGCAAATACCTCCAACAGGGCCAATCGACTGTCTTATTCTGAGATGCTTCCGATGTCTGAAGAAAAGGAACAGGCTGAAAATTATGCTGAAAGAAATCATCGGTCGTTTCACAGAATGATGTTCAAGCATTTTGCCCAATTCAGTTCATAACATTTTATTCAATATCTGCGATATACCAGACACTGGGCAGGCTGCGGATGAAATGGAGACTCACAAAGCTTAATCTTCCCTTTAAGAAACTCACAATGTAATGAGAAAGATGCAGAGTAGCTTTAGACAACCAGTACTAGCATGCCAGTAGTGCTGTAGAGACAGTAAGGAGAGCTCTTAATTAGGATCAGAGGTGCCTTAAAAAAAATGACAAGTAAGCATAATCTTAAAGAGTGGATGGGCTTTTACAAGGCAAACAACAGAAGAAAGGTGTGCAAGGCACCGGCAAAGGCACAGAGGAATTAAAGCACATGGCAAAATCACGCTCAAGAAACTGAATCATAGTTTGATGTGGTTAAGAGCAAGGAAGGTGTGGAGAGCAGGGGTAAGGTGTAGGACTAGAAAGGTAGGTTTGGGTCAGGATAGGAAGGGTTTTACATGCTATGCCTGAGCACCTGGGCTTTAGTCTGTGGTTAATTAGAAGCCAAACTAAGTTTTTAAACAAAGGAGACGATGCTTAGTTCTGTGAAAGAAACCTAACGGCAGTGGGAGGCTGGTTTGGAGGGGGGAGATTCTGGAGATAGGGAATCGAGGTAGAAGGCTATTCTAGTAGCCCCTTTGGGAGATGACAAAAGCCTTAAACTGTGGAAAGGGAAGAGGCACCAATAATCTGGAAGTTTTCCGTTGAATATAAGGATGGATGGTGATATCATCCACCAAGAGAGGGAATACAAAAAAATAGACATGTTAGGGAGTATGTGAATGAGCAGAAATGAATTCAGTTTGGGCCTTAGCAAGCTTGGAGTTCTCAAGGGACACCCAGGAAAAGAAGTCCAGAAAGCTGATTTAAAGATGTCTAGAGCCCTGGCCAGCGTTACTCAGTGGTTAGAGCATCGGCCCACAGACCAAACAGTTGTGGGTCCTATTCCCAGTCAAGGACACATACCTGGATTGCAGGTTTGGTCCCTGGCCCTGGTCGGGGCAGGTGGGGGAGGCAACCAATCGATATGTCTCTCTTACATTGATGTTTCTCTCTCTCTTGCTCTCTCCTCTCTCTCTCTCCACATCCCCCCATCCTTCCACTCTCTCTGAAAACCAATGGGAAAAATATCCTCGGGTGAGGATTAACAACAAAACAGAAGGAAAAAAAAGATGTCTAGAGATTAAGGGGGACACAAAGGTCTTGGAATAATGAAAGCAACAAATTTGCAGAGGGAAAGAGAGTAAAGCAAAACAGAGATGAGGACCAAGAATAGCACCCTGGGTGCAGCATGCAGCTGTATGGGGTGTTCATGGCACAAGGGTGTCAGGCCGAGTTGGGGTGAATGGGGCCTGAAGTCCAGTTCAAGCTCTTCCTGCCAAGCTATGGCCCCTGGCCCCGGATATGGTGTGCCTTTTACTACTTCTTACAAACATTCCATCTGGGAGTAGTAACGTTCGTTCTGGAAACAGCAGCATTTTTTTAAATGTTTTTATTGATTTCAGGGAGAGGGAGATAGAAACATCCATGAGAAACATCCTCCTGCATGCCCCCCATTGGGTGTCGAGACAGCAACCTGGGCATGTGCCCTGACTGGAAAGCCAATCGGTGACCTCCTGGTTTACGGGATGATGTTCAACCACTGAGCAACACTGGCCAGGCTGGAAACAGGAACGTTTAAAGACTGGGCCCAGCTGGTGTGGAGAATCGTGTCCTGGAATCTCAGGAAGGCAAGGAGGGGATGGTGAACGGGACTGAAAAGTAAGACTGGGGTTGGCAAACTGGGTGAGCGGTGACTTTAGAGGAGGTAGCTTCAGTGGAAGGGCAGGGTGGGCAGAAGTCACACCACAGTAAGTTGAGAGGGAAGAAATGTCAGGAAAACTCTTTGGGGAGAAGAGGAAAACTTGTGTCTACCTAGAGCCGTGGTCGGCAAACTGCGGCTCTCGAGCCACCTGCGGCTCTTTGGCCCCTTGAGTGTGGCCACGAAGTTTCAATCACACTGTACGGGCACGCCCGCACGTGGTGTTTTGTGAAAGAGCCACACTCAGGAGGCCGCAGTTTGCCGACCACTGCCCTAGAGGATGAAAAGCAGAAACCAGGACAGGTGAGAGGGATGGGATCACTGGGGAAGGTGGAGGAGACCAGTTTTACAGCTACTGCTGCCCTTTGCATGACAATGATTCCATGTCCTCACCCCATTACCAGAGATGCCTATCATCATCACCTTGCCAGTTCTCCTGCTCTGCCCTCATTGTGAGGGTGGTACCCTTCGTACCAGCTTTCCACCCAGCAACTCACACCCATGCGCTCAACCCCAGGTCTGCACAGAGAAGAGGTGGAGAAAAAAAAAACACCCAAACTGGTTTCCTAGTAGATCCACCCCAAATGACCCACCCAGGAAGACATTTTTCCAAAAATAGAATTCTTAGGATCTATCTCTCTAGCTCAGCGATTTTCAACCCATGTGCCGCAAGAATTTTAAAACATGCAATACCTGACTCTGTAGTCAGGGGCACTGACCTCTTTTCCCTTCCATTGTCAAACTAAAAAATGACAGCAGCCAATACAATAGTCATTCGGTGTGGATGAATCAAAATTATATGTATTTTTGGTCAGATCGGCAAAAATATATATATATTGGTGTGCTGCAGATTTTTAGTAATTCGTTTATGTGTGCAATGAGGTGAAAAAGGTTGGAAATTGTTGCTCCAGCTCCATTCAGGAAAGATATTGTTGGGCCCCGTGACACCTCATGGAACAAAGCTACCGGAAACAGAATTCTAGTATGAAATCCACAATAATAAAAAAATAAAATCTTGGCCCTGGCTAGGTAGCTCAGTTGGTTAGAGCAGTGGTCGGCAAACTGCAGCTCGCGAGCCACATGTGGCTCTTTGGCCCCGTGAGTGTGGCTCTTCCACAAAATACCGACTTCTGCACATGGGCCACGAAGTTTCAATCGCACTGTACATGCGTGCCCGCACGTGGTATTTTGTGGAAAAGCCACACTCAAAGGGCCAAGGAGCCGCATGTGGCTCACGAGCCGCAGTTTGCTGACCACTGGAGAGCATCATCCTGATATGCCAAGGTTGTGGCTTTGATCCTGGGTCAGAGCACATACAAGAAGCAACCAATGAATGCATTAATAAGTGGAACAACAAATCAATATTTGGTTTTGTTTTCTCTCTCTCCCTTCCTCTCTTTCTCTCTAAAATCAACAAATAAAAAAAATTGAAAGGAAAAAAAAAAGGAAATATTCATAAATCCTATGAAGTGGCATCACCTGCGGTTTCAGATGTGCCCTCTGCCTACTGCTTCTACGGGTTGCCTCCCGTTAAAGCAAACAGGGCCTGTCTCAAGGCAAATTCTTAATCCTGTGACCTCCCTCCTTTGCTCTCCACCAATCTTTGACATGTGTTGGCCAATTGCTTCCACTTTAATGGAAAAAAACCAGATTTTTCTGTTGGGTGGAAGTCTGGACTAGACTCTAGCACAAATATTCTGTAATTCTATGAAACTTATTCATATTTAAGTGTTGCCTCAATTAACTCTGAGATTTGCTTTGGTCAGAAAGCCTCCTGATATATCACCAGACCTGATAGTACATTTCAGGTCACATGCTGGTGTCCGGCTAAGCCTAAATGTATTATTTGGCCTGCGAGGTGTTTTAAAATTTCTGAGCCAATATTTAGAATGAGGAAGTTTTGTATACCAATCTGGGTTGCTGACTTCTCTCGAAAATATTTTTGTTTCTTCATGATAGTCATTTCTCCATCAAAAGTGAAAAAAACTAACAACATAACAGGTTAGGATCCCCTCAGAATATCAGGTTGGCCTCAGCGTGGCCACTCATTCCTTGAGGGGCCACAACAGGCCCGGGGGTTTTGGAAAAAACAGGTCAACGGGGCCCACATAATTGTCTTTATATCTGGCTTGCTAAACTCATTTACATTTATTGTCTGTGGTTACTTGACTTTCTCAGAACCCTGATATAGGGAGACTTAGGTGGAGTTTGGGAGGACTACTTCTCTCCTTTCACTCCCACTCCTACCCTTAACCCTGTCATTCCTGTCTCCCTGGGGTGAGCAAAGCCAGCAGGGGCTGACTCAGCGCATGCTTTCAGAGACTGAATCCTGGGACTTGCTGGGCCCAAAGAAGCTTATATCTCACCACTATAATTTTCCTCTAGAATGTGGCACACAGCCACCTGAGTCCTGGTAACTGGCAGCTTCAGGACTTCTCCTACCTTCGCCATTCCTAGCTTCAGGACTTCTCCTACCTTCCCTGCCATTCCTACAATCCATGTGGGTTTAATCCAGTCCTTGTGTCCCTCCGCTCACAGAACTTCAGATCTAGATTGTAAGAGTGTCAATGTATTTGACATTCATTGTCAATTGTGTCTGGGTTTTAAAAATATTTTTCTCAATGTTCTAGAATGACATGGTTATACCAGCAATGATTATTCCTATCTCGAGATATGACATTGTTGCCATTCACTATTCTAGGTGCTAGCAATTCACAGAGCATGCCAGACAGAGGAAACGGGATATGCAGTCAAAGAGGCATGAATGGGCTTGAGTATGACTCAGGAACAATGAGAAAGTCTAGTCAAGTTTTGGAGTATTTATTTGAATTATGCAAATTTGAAATCATTATAAACTATTAATAACACCTTACCATAGGCATAAAAAAATTGGAAGCAATAAGAATCCAAGCCTTCACAGTGTTTAGCATTTGCAGGAATTGCATACTTTCAAAGCTGCTGGTAGCTCAGTGAATTAGAAACTGTTTATGCTGTTGCCACATGGCGGAGCCATTTTAGCTGGTAAAATAATACCTTCCCTTCAATAAATTTACATTTATCACTAAGTATTCTTGCTAATTACTTTGACTAAGTAGTCTTGAATTATGGATGTTTTAAATTTTGTGCGAAGGTTTCAGGAATGTATACCTTGCATAAAATTAAACTGCACTAGAATTTGGCGTGGTGCTATAGCTGGCTTGGCTCAGTGGATAGAGTGTTGGCCTGCAGACTGAAGGGTCCCAGGTTCGATTCCGGTCAAGGGCACATGCCTGGGTTGCAGGCTCAATTCCCAGTAGGGAGCATGCAGGAGGCAGCCAATCAATGATTCTTTCTCATCATCCATGTTTCTATCTCTCTCTCTCCCTCTCCCTTCCTTTCTGAAATCAATAAAAATATATTTTAAAAAAAGAATTTGGTATGGCAAGAGTGTAGAGTAAATGGTAGGGAGAAGAAGACATATAGAAAGTGAGAAACCAGTTTGAAAACAGGTTTATAGACAGATTATGAAGCTCTTTTGAAGGGTATGCATTCTTGATTCATGAGGATATTACTATATCCACAAAATCCTACATAGGCAGTGAGAAGAATGGGAGAGAATCTTCTTCAAGTGATTTTTCTCATAAAGGCAATAGGTTGGCACTATATTTTTCCCCAAAATATTTTATTTATCTTTTGCTCTCTTATTCATTTATTCAACTGCTTATTGAACATCTACTATTTGGCAGCAACTATACTAGGCATTCGAAATAAAAAAATGAATAACACATTGGTCTCTGACCTTAAAAAGTAAAATTAGCCCGGCCGGCATGGCTCAGTGGTTGAGCGTCAACCTATGAACCAGGAGGTCACTGTTGGATTCCTGGTCTGGGCACATGCCTGGGTTGCAGACTCAATCCCCAGTGGGGGGCGTGCAAGATGCAGCCGATCAATGGTTCTCTCTCATCATTGATGTTTCTATCTCTCTCCTCCTCTCTGAAGTCAATACAAATATATTTTAAAAATAAATAAATGAACAAATACATAAATAAAATTAATTAATCACCATTTTTTGATTAGTGCAAAAAGTATTCAATAAGCACTTATGTGTGAGGTACTGTATTAGCTATAGAAATACACGGGAAAGCCAGGCAAGGTCCCTGCCCTCCTGGTGCTTACATGCTAGTGGGGACAGATCACAAACCAATAAATGCAAATAAATTGAATAGTGGTATAAAGAAAGTAAAACAGCATAATGTATTAGTGACTGGCCAGGGGTAGTGGTGGTATGAAAAGCTCCTCTGAGGAAGTGACCTTTCGGGCTGAGCCTGAATGGTCATAAAGAGCAGGCCATGTGAGGATCTGTGGGATAAAGTTGCAAGAGGAGAGGAAAGCAAGTACAAGGGCCTCAGGATGGGAGCAAGCCCTGCCCTAGAGCAACTTTTGTAGACGTGCAGTTGGAGTCGAAGTCAAGACTGTTTACTTTAGCATTGTTGGTGATTGCACACAACCTTGAAAAAGATCCCATAGCTTATCAACAAGAATTTGCATGAATTGTGACATATTCATATAATGGAATCGTACACAGAAGTGGAAATCAACATAGATGAAATTCAGAAACATAATGTTGAGAGCAAAAAGCAAATGGCATGCAGTCATTTTTTTCAAAGTTCGAAAACAAGGAAAATTAAATAATGTATATATGTATATATATATTTGGTGAAAGAAATGTAAAAAAACAAGCATATTAAACATCATAGTCAAGATAGTGTTTGTCTTTGGGAAAGAGACACAGTCAGCTGCTAAGATATTGGCAGTATTCTCTTTCTTGAGCAATGATGGTTATATGGGCATTTATTTTATTCGTTATACCTAATTTATACATTATCTATTTTTTAATACATGAAATACTTTTTCTTAAATAGATCACTCTGGCTGCAGTGCAAATGATGAACTGAAGAGAGACAGGAATATAAGCAAGAGACGTGTTAGGAGACTATAATTTATCCAGGCAAAAGGCGATTGTGATCTGGATCAAGACGGCAGCAGTGGAGTTGAAAAGAAGCGGACGAACATGGCATCTATTTTGGAGGTGAATCACCCTAACCCTAACCATTATGCTCTGGTGGAGGTTTGCACGGTGTGCGGTGGAGCATGGAAGAGGAATAGCTGAGTCAGACTGGGAGCTTTAGGGGAAGCTTCTTGGAAGAGATGACAGATCATCTGAGTTTGGGACAACTGGGACTTTGTTAGGTGACAGTAACTGAGGAAAGGTAGTCTAGTTGGAGGTACGGGCTTATGCAAAGATCCTAAAGCAGCAAGTCTCTATTTGGGAACTAGAGTGCAAGTGAGGGCAGGGGCCGAACATAGAAAGCTAGCTGTGCCCACTGAGGGGTTCAGATCTTATTCTGAAACATGCAGGGAAACTGCCTCCATTTTTCTTTCCAGGGAGAAAGGAAGGTCCCTGTGAACAACAAAATAAGGCCACAAGGAGGTCCTGGTTGGACTACTCTGAAATGCTGCTCTTTGCACCTATCATCACCAAAACCTAAATTTTGTAGAATTAGGGATATATTGAAATAAAGGTAAAAGGAAAAGAAGGCCAAATGGAAGAGAAAATGATAGAGATGAAAAGGAGGAATTTGACCTTTGAGAAAATAATAATTAAATACCACTGGAGACCATAAGCCCTGGTTTCCTTTTAGGAATGCTTAGACTGGCTTTGCTTAAAGCTGAAAAGAACAAACCCATAGCTTTTTAAAATGCTTTGTGTTTAAAAAATGAACTATGATCTTTAGTATCTGAGGCAAATATTTAAATATAATAATTACTAGAGGCTCGGTGCATGGATTTGTGCACCAGTAGGATCCCTCGGCCTGGCCTGTGCCCTCTCACAATCCAGGACCTCTCAGGGGATGTCAGAGAGCTGGTTTTGGTCTGATCCCCGGAGGCCAGACCGAGGGACCCCACTGGTGCATGAATCCGTGCACCGGGCCTCTAGTATGCATACAAGATCTTTGGTTAATCTCTTCCTGCCCTCCCTCTCCCCTCTTCTCTCTGAGATTCATCAGTCTGTTCCATGTTTCAATGCCTGTGCATTGAGCATCTGCCCCCTGGTGGTCAGTGCATGTCATAGCTACCAGTCGAACAGTCAGACGGTCGGAGGGTCACTTAGGCTTTTATATATATAGATGGCATTCTTGTCCTCTTTTCAGATACTTTTCTTGAGAAGTATAAAAATCTCAGAAATAAAGTTAACATGCAGGAGTTGGTGACTCAAATCCACCTTTTCCAATGTATACCCTTTGTTATATTTTCTTATCAGATTTCCAGTTTTGCTTTCAACTTTTTCCCCTTGTTTTTCTTCCTTGTTCTGAGAAGAATGATTCATCAAATAGAAGTGAAACCAAACCCATTTTCCCTGGCCGGTGTGGCTCAGTTGGTTGGAGCATTGTCTCTTACACGGAAAGGATGTGGGTTCAATTCCTGGTCAGGGCACATACCTAGGTTGCAGATTCCATCCCTGGTTGGGGCACATATGGGAGAAAGGCTCTCATATTGATGTGGGGTGTTTTTTTTCTCTCTCTCTCTTTCTCTCTTTAAAAAAATCAATAAGCATATCCTTAGGTGAAGATTAAAAACAAAAACACTAAACATATTCACAGAGTAAATGAAGAAAAAAAAAAGATAGCATGCATCTCACCATGAAAATAGATGAAAACAATGGTCTCTCTTTTTAGGACTTGGGGGGGAGGGGAGCAGATTTTGTTCCTTAAAAGCCTCCAACTAGAAAACCTGATTTCTTATATTAAATAAGAAAGGCAGCATGCAATTAAGAAAAGAGGCCAAGGTTTGAAGGCCATTAGACCTGGTTTTAAGTCTAACTTAATTTAATACCTAATTTACACATTATCTATATTTTTATAGGCACAGACAGACATTTAATCTGAGTCTTAATTTCTTCTGAAAAGCGGGATTCTAGTTATAATAGCTAACATTTATTGAGTGTTTACTATGCCACAGGTCTTACAATGTACAAATTTTAACTCATTTATTCTTCACAATAACCCTAAATCAGAAGGTGGATTCTATTACTATCTCCATCTTACAGATGAGGAAATGCAGAAACAGAGGTTAGGAAACGTGCACATCATCACACAGCTAGAAAAGTGGTAGAGTTAGGATATATACCCAGGTACCTGATTCCAGAGACTAAGAATCTGAGTTCTCTAAGTCTAAGGATCAAAAGATATACGTGAAAGCATTTGGAAACTTAAGTACTTTAGGCATGCCAGTCTAAAAGGTAAACCAGCAGATTTACAAATTGCTAAGTGTGGTTGTATTTTATTTTTCAACTCACAACAAAGCAAACATTTGTAGATATTCCACTGGTGGATGGTTTAGGCTTACGGATGCTTTTACTGTAGGCTTTGACCAATGGAACATAATCAGGAAGCTTGTCTTAGGCACATGGATACACAGCTGTCAAGTTTTCACATTGGCCCATTTTAATTGTCTGACAGGTAGAAAATCATGATGACCACTCAACGTGACAAACAGGGATCAATAACAGAAGTCTTAATTAGATGATGAATAGCATTTTGGAATCATAAAATGCATTAAGCCTACATTTAGAATGATCAAAAGAGTCTGTGTAGAAATCTTTAGCAGAATCTTGTTAATAACACATTAAATATTTTCTTAAAAACAAATCTAATCCACATCTCAAATTGGAGCAAAGTCCTTCCGACTGGTCATTTCCAAATGAGCCAAGTTTGCTATTAAACACTTTTATGAGTACTATAACTATAAAATTCAGGAATCCAAGGCTATGATTCTTCCTTGATAATAAAGTTTATATCCTTTTTGGTGGAATGTTTTAAATGATGCCCTTGAGCTGCTTTATAAAACCTACAAATGACAACTGAAGTGAAAACGTGACCTGTTTGGGGCGAGAATCTGTTGCAGAAGGAACGAACGTACAGTTTGCAAATGACACACAGGGAGGTAGGAAGGGCTCCTGAGAGTTGTCTCATTATCGTTAAAGTTATTTCAATAGCAATCATATAATATGAGGGCTCACGGGATCTTAGAGATTATCTTCTGGACTAGTGCCTCAGGTTGGAGTCTCTGAAAGATTGTGTGATATCCTTGTGGTGGGCAGCTCGTTAGTGGCCAAGCCAGAATGTGAGGCCCGTTTTTCAAACCAACTGTTCGTACATCCGGTAGCTTCATGTACACCTGCCTGGTAGCTAACCTCTTTTTCATGAGCAGTGTTGACTATACACAGCAGAGTTGCGTTACAAACTACAACTCCAGCTACTCCCTTCAGCACCGATCATGTTCAATGATATAAGTGGGTTGTGGCCTACTCAAGGATTAGGTTCCAAAGTCAGGCAAAATTTTGTACTTTTTAACCCCTTAACGTTTTTCACCCAGCCCACCAGTCCCCCTTCCCTCTGACAACTGTCAGTCTGTTCTGTTTCTGTGAGTCTGTTTCTAATTTGTTTGTTTATTGTGTTCTTTAGATTCCACATATGAATGAAATTATATACAAAAAATGAAACTAGATCACCTTCTTACACCATAAGAATAAACCCAAAATGGACTAAAGACTTAAATGTAAGACTCGAAACCATAAAAATGCTAGAAGAAAACATAGGCAGTAAAATGTCTGACATTTCTCTTAGAAATATTTTTTCGGATGTAACTCCTCAGGTAAAGGAAACAAAAGAAAAATAAACAAATGGGACTACATCAAACTAAAAAAGTTTTTGTGCAGCAAAGGAAACCATCAACAAAATGAAAAGACAACCTACTGAATGGGAGAAGGTACTTGCCAATGATAGATCTGATAAGGGGCTATTATCCAAACTTTATAAAGAGCTCAGATAACACCAGAAAAACAACCCAATTAAAAAGTGGGCAGTATACCTAAATAGACACTTGTCAAAATAAGACATACAGATGGCCGATAGATGTGTGAAAATTTGCTCAACATCACTAATCCGCAGGCACTTCTAAGTTGTTCGTTCTCTCTCTCTCTCTCTCCCTCTCTCTTTCTCTCTCTCCCTCCCCCCCACCCGCCATCCCTTTTTAACCCATTCTCCCTTTCCTCCCTATCTTTCTGTATCTACTTTCCGTTTGAATTCAAATGTTAAATATATCACTGATTAAGTGAGTCTATATGTTTGTTCCTGTCATATGGGATGTATTATATAAGTTAGTTATTAATGTGAGGGGCAATTTGCCTAGAGGTCAAGGACCCAGGAGCCATACTGTCTTGGTCTAAATCCTGGTTCAGCCACTAACGAGCTGTGTGACTCAGGACACATGATTTAAATTCTGTGCTTCAGTTTTCTTCTCTGGTAAAATGGAGATAATAAAAATGAACCCTTGTTTTGTGATTGTTATGAGGATTGAGTTATAATATATTTCAAGTGTTTAGGACAGTGCAATGTAAGTGCTTATAGGAGCATAACTATTGTTATGTGATGTCACTATTCTTCAGGTAACTCGGAGAACTTCATTTTGACAATTCCTAACAGTTGTGTGTGCTTAGTTTAATTTATCATCTTTGGTCTCCATTCTTTCTGGCATATGGTGATCACCCATAAGGAAAAAGTGCTGAATGACTGTCTTGCACAAATCTGAGAGCAGTTGTAGTACTTACGTAGAGCCAAAAGGCAGGGTGATGAGAGGAGTGACTCATCTTACTAGCTGTGTGATCTTGGACTTTAGTATCTCCAGTTGCAAATCCTAAATGACAGCACTACGTATTTCACAAAATGTCTGTGAAGATCAAACACGATATGTGTAAAATGTTTCATAAACTATAAGGTAACATCAGAATGTAAGATATTGTTGTTCATAACTATTTAAATAGAAGCTGACACTATTGTTGCTATAAGAGCCTCCACAGAAATAAAGACAAATAATTCATTAGTTTCTGCAGCCACACTTCACTGTAGGAATCTACCGGGAGGAACACCAGGTCTCCAATTATTTTCTTAATATCTACACAATTCTCTGAAAAGTCGGGTTTTGGGGAATTCTCAGTAGTATCCTCCAGATTTTCCAGTACTAGGTAAATGGAAACTACCCATGATGTAAGTTGTTTGTTATGTAACAACTTTGATATTGCAGAGATAGGCTCTTGAGAAAAGATTACATGAGTGTTAAGGTATTTGTGATTAATATATAGATTTTGTTTTCTATAGTCACTGGCATGAGATTAAGTATAATTTAAAAATTTTTTATTGATTTTAGAGAAGAAGGGAGAGGGAGAGATAGAAACATCAATGGTGACAGAGAATCATTGATCAGCTGCCTCCTCCTGCATGCCCCCCACTGGGGATCAAGCCCTCAATCTGGGCATGTGTGCTGACCAGGAATCGAACCGTGACCTCCTGGTTTATAGTTCGATGTTCAACCACTGAGCCACACCAGCCAGGCAAATTAAGTATAATTTTTTAATAAAATGAGACAAATTAATTTTTCTGGCTTGCACTACGAGGCCCTACTTTTAAAAGATATGTTATCAATAGATACGTGTATCCAAAGGGGAAAACATAATTTTATTGCAGGTTATTCAGCATTTTATATGACTCAGGGTCCCTGAGGTTATTTTAAACTTGCCCCTGAAATTAAGCATTCTTTCATTAAACTAGATGAAATTTTCTCCTGAATTTTTATTATAATGAAAATACATGCATTAGTCAGGATAGGCTAACTTATGTTTCAGTAGCAGGTTAACCCTAAAATCTAGTGGCTTATACTTTCATGTGAGCAGGTAGCTCTGTCCTGCTCCAGTATCTCTCCATTGTTGCCCTGTCAGGGGAAGAAAACACCTAAAGAACATGCACCCATTTTGCTTTGCTTTGCCCAGAGTGACACCATTCGTTCTGTCCATAGCCCCTTGACTAGAACTAGTCACGTGGACTGTAGGAGACGGGAAACGTGAAGAGCACACGGATATTCAGTGAATGATAAACATCTCTGCCACAGCCCCCAAACCTCTAAAGCAGTAAGATGCTCTCAATCACATTCCAGTACTTTTATCCCCTTTCCCTCGCCCCAGGACAGTCAGTAGAGGAAGGAACATAGACAATAGGGTAAGGCTGTCCTGGGTTTGAATTCCACTTGCCCCTCATAGTAGTTGTGTGAGTTTGAGCAAGTTCTTCTGTTTCTCTCCTCCTCAATTTCGTCATCTATGAAATGGGGTTCCAACACCTACCTTGTAAGGTTGTTGCAACAAGAAGAAATTATCTACGCAATCCCTTTGTTGATTATTATCAGCAGAAGGACAAGGAAATATTTAGGGCAGTAATTCTCAGCTCTTAATTCTTCAACACTTCAGGTATTTCAAATTAGCTCAAGGAGTGTTGTAACATTTCAAAACGCTCTTCAACTAGGATTATTTAAAATTCCTCTTTACTTACTAAAACTGCCGGAAGCTGGTCCATCCTTGCTGCTTGACACAGTCACTGCAGGGAAGAAACATCTGCACAGCATATGTTTCAAGGGACCTGGCATATATGGCATACTGTTCTTAATATGTTTGCTCCCCTTCTTAGCGCTATGTGTTTTAACCAAGGTCACCTCTCCGAGAAAGGTTGTTTCCCCAGGTAGGGATTTTTCCCTGAAGTTAGGGAGGGAATAAAACCCCTTAACTAAGTGCCAGGCGGGGAGTTAATCATTTTAACTACGGACAATCACGCTTAAGCTACATAATCTTTACTCCCGGGAATGGAGATAAGAAACGCCCTAACCTTTGGAATAGAAATTGATAGGATTAAAATCAACTGGTATAAATACAGATGTAACCAGACAATAAAACACAGAACTTGACTGGAGATCCTGGCTAGAGATCCTGGCTAGGCTGCTGATCAACTGAACGCTGTCTCCGTGTCATTCCTTCTTTGCCGACTCCGTCCACACCTTTGGGGACCCCTGGACCTGCTGGAGTTGGACCCCAGCATAAAACAAATCTCTGCAGGTCACTAGAAGTAGGATTAGTGCTGACATCACTCTGGGCAAATTATGAGAGAGGGGAAACTTGTCTTTATTATTCAACTTTTGCCCCTTCTGTGATATCTTCTCACCTACTCCAGCCCTCAGGCTTTGGATTAGCCTGGTGTGAATCCCAGTTTAGTCACTCTCCATTAATTAGTTAAGCATTCTGAGACCAAGTATTCTCTTCGCCAAAGTTGGGACAGTCAAGACTACCTCATAGGGTTGTTTACAAGATCAAATTGTAGTTAAAGTCCTCAGCACAGAATAACTGGCTGTCTTCTGACTTCGTTCCTTGCGATCATGCCTGAGTCTTGGGGGAGCGGAGACTATAAGTGAAAACTACCAGAGCTGTGTCACAAAAATATCCAAGAGACGATAAAAGACCAAATCAACACCAGGTTGACCCCTGGCCAATAGGTTCAGGAAAGTAATCATGATGATGGTGATGACAAAGGTAAAGTTGGTGAGGAAAGAAGTTTGTAAGCTGTTTTCAATGATTCAAAAAGCCCAATGTCAACGATTATATTATTAACCTCTAAAAGCCTGCACAGGTTAACTAAGGTAGCAGATTTCTTTGCTTTTAGGTGGATTTACATCACCTGGGTAATGGTGATGTCATGAAAGAAATTCAGAGAGGCAAGTAGATATCATTGATACATATTTTACTGGTAAAAATTGGGAAAACAGATCTGGTCAGTTTTTCTCAGTGGTTAGAGTGTTGGACTGTGGATCAGGGTTTCGGGTTTGATTCCCAATCATGGACATGTGCCTCGGTTGCAGGTTTGATCCCGGGCCTGATCAGAGCATGTGTAGGAGGCAACCAGTCAATGTCTCTCTCTCTCTCTCTCTCTTTTTCTCTCTCTCCTTCCTCTCTCTCTTCCATTCTCTCTCTCTCTGAAGATCAATGGAAAAAATATCCTTGGGTGAGGATTTAAAAAAAAAAGTTAGAAAACAGATTACTATTATTTAATAAATAAAGTTTGCTTGATAGACCAGTTCTTTCAAAAAATGGGGCCCAGGAGGAGAAAAATAGTATGAAATGTGTTCTTATTGATAGAAAGGTTGGGAAGGGAGGAACTGGCTTTGTCTGTTCCTTCTCCACTGATATTTATAATCCTAAGGGTCAAAACTAGAAGAATGAATGTTAGAATTTCAGGTACCTCATGGTAGATAGAGAAGACATTTGGTGACAGATTATGGCAGCTTCTTTTGAATTTCATGTCCAAGTCAGGCTCTATTCTAACTTCTAATTGTAAATAGTAGATATCATTTTTAATACAGGCTTCATTTTTTCAAAACTGTCAGGTAAAATGCAATGCAATGACCATTTATGATATTGTTGTGCTCTGTTAAAGCTAGTTAACATTCCTTTCTGTGCAAATGTACAAGGTCACTGTGCTTTATAAGGGTGGGGAATCTTTTTACTGATGACCTGTAATTCTCCAGGATGGTTACATGTCCCAGGACAAAGCTGATTCATAATCTACTAGGTGGGGCAAAGGTATTATGTCTTCAGCATTTCTTGCCAACTCCTTTCAGCATTTAACTAAACGATGTGGAAATCTTTTGAGAATTTTCAAGGTAACATGAAAATTAATCCTAATCCTCCCCCTAATCCAATCTTTTCCTTTTCCAAAGGCCCAAGAAAGGACAAAGGACGTGCTCCACGTAACACAGTTAAGACTAGAACTCAGGTCTCCTGATTCCAAGTCCAATTAGATGCATAAGTGTTCTGTTTCCTCTTCCACTTTAAAAGATCCCAACCCACCATTGCCTGAATCTGTTTTGTTTTTCTTTATCGTCTCTAGCCTTCTACTTAATTACCTACACATTCAGATTTTCACAATCCTCCTACCTTGTCCTTACAGCATTTTAACGGGGCTTTCCAAGTTCTAGTTTGAGAAATCCTGAATGAGAGGCAGGGTCTGAAGGCTTCCCCACTCTCCATTCCACGCTGAAGTTTCAAAGGACGCAAAGAGAAGCTTACCAGGAGGATATATGTCTGTTCCTCTTAGAAACAAGTCCGTTGAGGTTCCATCTATTCTGCTTATTTCTTCTTTTTGCTTCTACGTCAATAGGGGCTTTGAACATCTGTCAGATAGCAGCTTTTCACCCCGACCTCCTCCTCTCTCTCTGACACATTTAGCTACTGCAATATTAGACAAAAAAAAAAAATGTTTTTTTCTAAGATACAGGGTGGGGGATGGGGAGCAAAGCAGAGACATCCAAGGTGGTTCTGGCCAGGGCCGCCTCTCCCCCTAACCCACCCCAGTTGTGTGGCAAAGCGAAGCAGAGACTCTTATGGGGGGAAAATGAAGACAGGATGGAAGCAGAGAAAGCGATAACTTACAAAAGAGCTACAATTTAAAACTGAGGTATGTGAGAAAAGCACAGGCCCACTCATACATGATGTAGCTAGAACTATGCAGAGGATGTTGCAAAAAGAAGCAAACGGTACTTGTAAACAAACATGCTGGCCAGCCCCCGTCCCCTACTGTTCTCATCGTCATCACTGTATATAGTTCAAAAGGTTTGGGCCTGTGTCAATCATGAAGAGAGAGAAAAATGTGCTGAGCTTTTCATAATTTCTTCCATTTAAAAGAGTATTTTATATTCTGATTTTATATCCTTCCCTTTTCAGCCCCAAAACATTTCTTTTATATAACGACAGTGAAAGCAGATGATAATCGGTATTTTTTACAGGCTTCCTTGGCAACTTAAAACAACGGATCACTCTAAGTTGCCCCACAATTATTTTGGGCGGTGGTGTACTGATTTGTAAAACCCAAACAGCTGCTACTCTCCTCTCTAGGAAAATATACTCTAAATGGTACATAGTTACCTTCCTTTTCAGAACAAATTTCAATGAACACGCCCTTCAAGGGGAAGACTTAACAAAAATCTTACTTTTCCTTCTGAACAGCTTTCTCCATAAAAATGTTCCGCAAGTAGATCAAATTAGTCATAAAAACTACTGTTAAGTGCTTAATGAAACACGTCTTCATAACCTCTGACAATTTGACAGGAGTGAATTTAATAATAGCAATAAATACAGACGGGGCTACATAAATCAAGGCGATCCAGATGCACAATTCTTGCGGTATGAGATGGCACCTCAGCTTTCTCATCTGAAATGAGCCAAGAAATTAATTTTAATGACGACCATAACAATAAAAAAATCAAAATTAAATTCATACTCTTGGAAAGAATGCCCACTGCCCACTTTACATATCTGGAACCAACAGATCAAAGGAAGTTCCAAAGAGAAGGCAGGATTTAGGATGAGGAATGTGGCTCCTGACTGCTGTGAGGAGAACACACCAGGTGGCTTCCCCTAGGGTAGGCCCTCTCACTCATTTACATTGCAGGGCAATAAAAATGCAGTTGCACAAGCATTAGCGCAAAGTTGTTTAAAGAGAGAGTAGGCTTAAGACCAAAGATACTCTCAGTTCCAGGCAACCTCCCAAACGGCCTCGCCCGTCTTCCTCTAAAGAGGAGGCAGATTCTCCTCCACCCTCTGTTCTCCTCTGAACCCCTTCACCTTCCAGCACCTCCCATCTCAGGAGGAGTTTGCCCGGGATGGGCTTTGTGATGCACAACACCGCTTACAGCCGCTTATGGCAGACCCAGCCCACAGTACTTACAGAGCTGTTTCTCTTTGAGGATCTTCACCCTTTATGCAGCACTAAAGGCAAACACAACAGGGGCAATGAGTTTTCTGGCTTTTTAAAGGCCCATTAATCAATATTTTGAATGCATCAAGCTGGCTCAAGGGACAGGAAACCCGAATGTGTCTGATAATCTCCTACCTAAAAAATACACACCAGTACAGACATGCCTAGAATATACAGCCACCCCTGCACTGGTCCAGGTCTTATTTCTCTGGCTACATTGATTACTTTTATTACATCTAGAGAAGATGAACTTCTTAATTCAAAATGTTTCCAGGATTTGTACGTAATTGAGTATTTTTTGTAGGAAAAATTTGCTCTGGATTGGGGAGCAGGGGTTCGGTGAATTTCTACTTGGGAGACATTGTTGCCCCGAATAAAAGCCAGTTACCATATGTTTCAAGAAGAATGGCTTTTGCTGGATAATGAACTCGGCCTAGGCCACGCTCGCCTTTCTTCAGAGGCTTTCTGCCATATTTGCCTCCCTTGGGCACTGGGTTAACTGGTGGAGTCAAATGCCTGGCCCTCACCCATGCACCCACATACTCTGCATCATGCTAACCAACAAGGTTAACCATTCAACAATTCAAACTCCAGCCCACCACAGCTGGGGCACGTGGCCTAACTCAAAAGGTGAGCAGCAAGTGTCACCCGTTTCATGCAGATCCCTGACACTTGAGCAGATGCTTCTCTCTACATTTATTTATTGTACCAGAGGTGCCATCGCCACAATAAAAGGAAATTTAAGAGGAAGAAAAATCAGCCCTAATTCCTCTACCCTGAACACCATAGCCATTTTCATTCAGGTCTTGTCCATATGCACTTCTATACTTTGTAAATCTGTACTCTACCAGAGGTGCCATCGCCACAATAAAAGGAAATTTAAAAGGAAGAAAAATCAAAAGCCAGTGATCGTAACGCCATAAAGCCGTAATGACCAAATGACCGGTCACCAGGAGGTGCATTGATGGGTCTTGTGGCACGGCGAGTCTGGGTCTCACGTGATTTCACGCGCTGACCTTCTAGTAGTTTATGAAAGATGTTTATTCCCTTAAGCAACTTCCATTTTAGATTATATGGTGGAGAGACCAGATTGTCCAAGTATGGTTCCTAACTCTAGTCACTTATACAGCTGGTTCTTGGCTTTTATTTAGATGATGTTTTACCTAAATAGCCTAGAATACTTAGATACCTTCATTATCCTTTGTCTTCTAGCAATCAGTCCGAAGCACAACGTCAAAAAGACCACAACCATTGCAGCAATAATGGGTTCTATTGGTACACTCGAACCTCTATCTGTTGGAAATGCAAACACAGAGAACGAGAACTAACATTTACATGCTTCTAACTTATGTACTTCTAATATGTGCCAGCCATGATGCTTTGCGCTTTAACGAATACCATCCTCTTACTTAAATCCTCCCAACAATCCCTAAAAGTAGGTATTTTATCCCCATTTTACAGGCGAGGAACCGGGGGCTTCGAGAGGTTAGTTTACATGTCCCAAATCACAGACGTAGTAATGGCATTTTCCTCCCATGTTCATAGGGTAAAACAATTCCAACACGTGGGCTAACACCCTGTGCTCAAGAAAAAAGATCCGTGATGTCATTTGCAGCTTTGCATGGCCTCATTGAAACTACCCCACTGAGCCCTGCAGCTGAGAGAGGCTCATGGCAAACTTGGCGTATAGCCTGACCACCGGCAGCAGAGTGCTTACGCTGCCAAGGCAGCCAACAACCAGGGAAGTCGTAAAGCAGGAAGAAATAAGAAAAACAAGTTGGTTTGGAAGAGCTCCACCTCAAACAAATCCTGCCCACCTGAAAGCCAGGTTGTCAAACTGGCATCCTGCTTGTCACACAAGTTGTATATCTTTTATGTGACATGGAACAATTATGATTCCTTCCTAACCGAGAGGGACATATAACCCCCCAGTGTCTGCCTGTGGGCCTGACAGCCAGTCGGAATGGTATGGCCTGAGGCTCCCACCAACCATGCTTTTGTGTGTGGGGGGGAGGGTGGGGGGCAGTGAATAGCCACAGACTTCAATCTGGTGCCCCTTCCACTGATTCTTAGCTTCTTTGTGGGGTTGGTTTTTAAAGCAAGTAGCCCCTGGGCTTACTGTCACTGTTCTGCATGACAAATGACTGAACTGGGCCAGCAACCACAGTGATTGGCCGCAGCAGCTCTTCCTCCCCACCAGCCTTTCCGTTGGTGCCCTAGACCCACCACGGGGAGGAAATAAGAAGACCTATGCTCCCATCAGTCCTACACTCCTGGCCGGGGTTCAGTTGGCTTCCTGGGAACTGGCAAGGAAGGCAATGAGTGGGCGAATGGCAAAGTGAATAAATAATGTTCTAACAAGATATACGCGCCTCGGCTTGTTTGGCTGCTTCTAGCTTCCTGGCCCCAGACCAGGAAATGTGCGCATGAGCATTTTCGGCATCTGCTACACCAGGATCTCGCTTTTCTCTTTTTGTATGAACAAGAAATATGAGGAGGGTCAATTAGTTGGAGCTTCATTTATCCCTATATTGCAGAGGTGATAAACCTGGGTAAATGAAGCAGGAAACCAAGAAGGAACTCACCCCCACCCCTAGAGCCCCCTACTCCCTCTTCTGATTAGCCTACATGTTACATTTTCAGAGTTAGGAGTGGTTTTAGAGATCCGTTTTCTTATCAAGTCAGCATCTTTCTTCACTATGTGTTTCTGACTTCTGTTTGTCACTAGGCTGTGAACTCAAAAGTCCAGATTTTACAAACCTTGTTGCCCAGGAGAGTTCATGGAAATACTCCCCCCTAAAAGCCTACCAGAATCATCTTCCCCCAGATAGTTCTAGAAAAGGACCTTTGCTCAAAAAGCAGTGTCCTTTAAGGAATGGGCATCATTTCCCTAAAAGGAAGGATGAGAGTTCTTCGTGGGAAACTCCTTGAATGGGATAATTCACCAAAGAAAATCCTCGCTGCTAATCATAATTGTCATCATCATTTGTTGTCATGAAAAATACATTTTAAAATATATTTTTATTGATTTCAGAGAGGAAGAGAGAAGGAAAGAGAGATAGAAACATCAATGATGAGAGAGAATCATTGATCGGCTGCCTCTTGTATGCCCCACACTGGGGATTGAGCCTGCAACCCGGGCATGTGCCCTTGACCGGGAATCAAACTGTGACCTCCTGGTTCATAGGTTGACGCTCAACCACTGAACCACGCCAGCTGGGCATGAAAAATATTTACTGAGCATCTATTCTGTACTCTGTGCATCTATTATGCACTCTGCTGTATATTATTTAAAAAGAGAGTTACCTTTGACAAAGAGGTGAAAGTCCTTTGTCTTTGTTTCCAGAGGTGAATATGCAAAACAGCTGTAGGTTCCATTGTCAGATTTCTTGACTTTGGTGATTGACAGCTGAAGAGACTCACTTGTCTGTTGGACTTGGTGATGGTTTTTCTCTAAGGTCAGGATGCTGCTGTTTCTGTACCACATCATTTGAGCCTGGGGGTTGGATTTCACATTGCAAACCAGCTTCACAGCACTGCCTTCCTCAACTGTTTGGTAGTCGTTTCCACTGAGGAGCGGAGGAACTGCAAGACACAAGCATTGAGGTTTAATTAGCAGATAAACCATAGTTTACTGTCAGTGTTCAAGATCTTCAGTCTGTCTCATCTAGTCATTCATTCATTTGACAAAAATTTACTGAGTGACTACTGTATGCCAAGCACTGGGCTAGGAACCACGGGTACAATGGTAAATTACATGCATCCATTTCCAAACTTAATAGAACTTTTAATGTGATGGAGAAGACAAACCAGGAAGCAAATATCCTATATAATCAAAGGCTAACCTGGGAGTTCCACTGGGAATTTGGTCAGGGGGCAGGGCTGGCTGGCCAACTGCCTCCGGCCCCTTCCCCCATAGGTAACCCCACCCCGATCAGGGTGGGCTGGCCAGACCCCACCTGTGCACGAATTCATGCACTGGGCCTCGAGTATATAATAATGAATCTGTACCAATTTGTAACACTAACCAATCTGTGCTAGTGGTGGATAAAACAGTATAATGTTAAGAAAGCAGGCATTGCAGTGGGCTCTCATTCCAACTACATCACTTACTGTGACCTTGGGAAAGTTACTTAACTGCTAAGTAACCGCTCAGTTTCCTTATCTAAAAAATGGGATCATAGCTACCTTATGCATTGCTGTGGAAGATTAAGTGAGATAATGCCTGTAAAGAATTTATCACCGTGCTGGTTAGCACTATCATTACTGGATGGTGGTTTTGAGCACTCCTCACAACCTCCACTTTCACATTTGCTCTAACCACACATTTACCAATGCGTGTTTGCATTTCCTCAACAGTCCTCTAGAAATGACGTCCTCCTCCCAGAGCTGTTCCAGTCCTGGCAACTCCGGCGTCTATGGACAATGAGCGTGGCTTCCTAACTCCCTTTCATTCCTCCGTGCGAGCAACTCCTTACTTCCTCCATGAGGAGGGCAGTTACAGACCCATCGATAGCCGGACACATTTATCGTCACCAAATAATCCGACCCTCCTCCCCACCAGGCCTTTCCAACTTTTAGGAGGAGAAATGGCTGGACTGACTCTCCCCTCTTCACGCCCTTTGCAGTTTCTGGCCAGGGTGCAAAAGAGTAATAAAATGCCTGAGAAGTGGGCTGTAGGAAAGACGTCAAGGCGGAGAAGGAGGGAGGAAGGAGCTTGTATAATCTGCACACTGAATAATTAGACCCGGAGAAGGCTGTGCTATTAATAACTCTCAGAAGAATGACATTTTGCTGCTCTTTGGAATGAGCTTGAAGTCTGTATCCATATCCAACAAGGATGTTCGATGGCATTCAGATATGTAGGAAGCTGCTTGAATACAGAACATAGTTGCCAAACATATCCAGTTCCACCAGTTCCACAGGTCCTATCAGTTGTTGCTTTTTATTTAACTATTTAAAATTAACATAAGCTCATCAGCTATACGTATTTCTTTTTTTAAAAAAAATTAATACATGTCAGGCTCTGACTATGTAGCTCCGTTGGTTAGAGTGTTGTCCTGATATGCCAAAGTTGCAGGTTCGATCTCCCCAGTCAGGCACATACAAGAACCAGCAAATGATAAATAGGTGGAACAACAAACAAATAGATCTCTCTCTCTCTTTCTCTCTCATCCTTTCTCTTTCTCTCTCAAATCAATACATTAAAAAAAAATACATTTCATGCCTGGTCAGTGTGGCTCAGTTGGTTGAGCATCATTCCAAGCACCAGGAGGTCACTGGTTCAATTCCCAATCAGGGCACATGCCCGGGTTGTGGGCTCGATCCTTAGTGGGGTGTGTACAGGAGGCAGCTGTTCAATGTTTCCCTCTCTTCCTTTCTCTCTCTAAAAGTCAATAAAACATATTTAAAGTAATAATAATAATAATAATAATAATACATTTCAGATAAAGTTCAGGTCCTCCTTGACTCTATCCTCATAATTTCCTGACTTCTTAGAGATACCCATTATTATACATTTCATATAAATCCTTGCATCTTTTTTAAAAAAGTAGGGTATTTTTTTTAAAAAATATATTCTATTGATTTTTTACAGAGAGGAAGGGAGAGGGACAGAGAGCCAGAAACATCCATGAGAGAGAAACATCCATCAGCTGCCTCCCGCACACCCCCCACTGGGGATGTGCCCGCAACCAAGGCACATGCCCTTGACCGGAATCGAACCCGGGACCCCCCAGTCCGCAGGCCGACACTCTATCCACTGAGCCAAACCGGTTAGGGCAGGGTATTTTTTTTTACATATAATGTACCCATAGGAAATATATTGTATTGTTTTAGGAGGGTGAGAAGGGTTTACATGAAAGATTGAATTCTTTCAATAACTTGAATATTTTTGAGGTATATCCACATTGAACCACAGAGATCTAGCTCATTGCTTTTATTTTTATTTATTATTATTTTTTAATCCTCACCCAAGGATATTTTTCCATTGATTTTTAGGGGGAGTGGAAGAGAGGGAAAGACAGAGAGAAATATTGATATGAGAGAAACACATCGATTGGTTGCCTCCTGCCCGCACCCTGACCAGGGCCCCGGGCCAGGGAGGAGCCTGCAACCGAGGTACGTGCCCTTGACTGGAATCGAACCTGGGACCCTTCGGTCCGCAGGCCAACGCTCCATCCAATGAGCCAAACCAGTTGGGGCCACCCTCATTCTTAATTTTTGAAATTCAAATAAAACTTTATATCAAGCTGGCAAATGTCACACTCAGTGCTCATGAGGTGTGGGGAAATAGGCCCCTTGGTGCTTTGCTGCGGGAGCGTAAGTAGGACAATTGGGCAATATCAAGCAAATGTTACAGTGCACATACTCTTTAGACCCAGACTTCAGCTACCCCTGAGTGCAGTGCAGACCACACCGAAGGCTCGCAGTGTCTCTCCTTTTACTCACAAGGGACGTTCAGCACCACGGAGACGGACACGGACTGGTCCCTCTGCAGCTTGCAGGTGAAGGTGACTCCGTCGTCATCCGCACTGATGGCAGTCACACAGACGGCGCTGGAATTGATTTTGTTTTCGGACTTCAAATCCACCGCCCCCCCTTCTCGGAACCAGAGAAGTCCTTCGTCCCCCGTGTGGTTCTGAACAGCACACTTCAGAGATTCTTCGGAGCCCAGCTGAGTGTTCAGAATGTGGCTCTCGGTTTTCCCATTCACAGTTAAAACAGAGCCTGGGGGTGCAGGGAGAAACTGTTACCACAGCGTGAACAACCCAAACGACCACACACGTTTCATCAGAACAATGAAATTAAGGTAGTCGTATCGATCTGTGTGATTTTACCAGGAAAAGGGTCCGTCCTGTATTATTGACTACAAGGAAAAGCTGCAAATGGTTACCAAATTTTGCTGCACCTTGGAATCACCCGGAGATTTTTAAAAAATTGCTGATGCCTTGATCCCACCCCAGACTTTCTTATTAATTGATAGGAGTGCAACCTGGGCATGGATTTTTTCTTAAAGCCCCAGATGATTCTAATGTGTAGTGAGGTTTGAGAACCATTGAATTAGAAAACAGTATGTACAGAATTACTCTATTTCAGTGGTTGGCAAACTGCGGCTTGGCAACCGCGGCTCGTGAGCCACATGCGGCTCTTTGGCCCCTTGAGTGTGGCTCTTCCACAAAATACCAACTTCTGCGCATGGGCCACGAAGTTTCAATCGCACTGTACGTGCGCGCCCGCACGTGGTAT
>NW_005369061.1:273365-277430 GCF_000412655.1 Myotis brandtii | reverse complement strand
GGAAAAGTGATGGAAAAAAATTCTATCTATCTATATATATATATATATAGGGAATAGCATTGATGAAAATAGAGAAAAAGGTAGAGAAATGCTTACCAGATTTAATTTGTTTACTTCAAGGGGTTGGATGTAGCAAAGTGGGAGTGGGGAAATACAAAGAAATACAAAGAAAAAAGCACTATAGTAAAATGAAAAAATATTTAAGATGAAACATTAGGTGAATAGGCAGAATGTAAATTATATCTCTGATAATTACTATAAATGTATCAAAATTGCATATGGGCAAAAACTGATTGAAAAACATTTCTGATTAGGTAATAGAATTTGGTCTTCCATATCTGATGATTTAATATTGTGTTGGCAATGCAGTGAAATAAAAAGACATTTAAACAGCTGTGGTTTGTGGACAGATAAGTCATTATGAGGTGGATGATTAGGATATATAGTACTTTGTTTTCATCTCTCATTTTTAGAAACTCATCCATCATATAACATACCCAAATTTCAGTTTTTACTTTCCTGGTTCAGAAGCAAGTAACAAAAGGTAAAAAGTAACTTTAGCCACCAGAAACTTGCCCCCTATATACCATTGGTTAAAATAGTCTGTAAACACATTAACTTTAAAAAACAAACAAACAGAAACGACTGGGAAAAAAATAATGAGACTTCAGCCTAGGTTTTGTTTGTTGGTTGGTTTGTTTTTTAATCTGGAAGAATATACACCAAAACGTTGAATGGCTGTGTTTGGATGATGGGATTTGGTAGGATTTTTACTTTTATTCTTTTATAAATAGCATGTCCCCAAACTGTATACACACATATTGAATCATTATGAAGGCAGTGTTTATTGAAATACATTTCATTTTCAAAATTGAGCTATCAGCTGTTAAAGGATGTATACATTTTTTGAGACACCCTGTATTTCCTAATTTATTTTACAGCGACTATATATTACTTTTAAAATGGAGGGGGAAAGCTAGTTCTAGATTGGGGCGGGAGAGCAAATGCAGGAAAGATTGCTGTGTAAGTGTATGTTCAAATAAACAGCAGATTATTTTGGATATGATTAGTAATACAATGCATTAAAATGTAGGGAAATTGTGGCTGTGGCTCTGGAGAGAATAGGATACTTCTTCTATACTAGGAGAACCATAAAAATATTTTCCATTTAAATTTTGTGATGTTATCTGACTCCTATACTCTGAACCAGAGCAACTATGTCTTCATTCCAATTTGGACTTTGGATTTTTTCCAATGCCCACCCATCATTTTTAACCTGAACTTTTTCTTTATTGAAAGAGGCGAAAGAAATATGAACTTACTTGTCATTTCACGTGGCAGAAATAAGATCACTAAGAGAAGAAATCTGCACATTCGCATTAGGCCGCTGCTCTTCTGTGCCATCTTTAACGAATTTAAGTCGGATCTGGGGGAGGGGCTGGGAAGAAAATGCAGTTGTTTCTGTACTTTGAGCTACACTGAGTTTATGAACCTTCGTCTTGTCCATTATGCACTTACAATGAAGCACCAGATGAGTCATCCCAGTTAATAATGATGTTATTTTTAGTTTTCAAAAAATCCCGTTCTGACTCCTAACTCCTAAGTGCTTTCAGTATTAAAACATTTTTTAAGGCAACCACAACAAAATCACAAGGAACTAGGCTGTCAGATACTGGGCAGCGCTAGGACAGCCCTGGGGAAGGCACTAGTAAAACCAGCCTTCCCTAGAGAAATGGAGAATGTCATTTTCACAGAAAGGGCAATGAAACTTGTTTCATTCTCAGATGGTCCCTAGTGAACAAAGTGAATCTTGTTTGGAAAGCCTTTCTGGGGTCATTTGTGTAAAGTTGCTCGCTGCTAATAGAAAGTTTTTTGAGACTATTCCAAATTCCATTGATTCAAATGGTTTACACTTTAGGAATGATTCAATCGCAACATGGCCTCTAGTCTTTTTCTTTTTTAAAATATATTTTTTATTGACTTCAGAGAGGAAGGGAGAGGGAGAGAGAGATGAGAGAGAGAGAGAGAGAGAGAGAGAGAAATAGCAATGAGGAGAGAGAATCATTGATCGGCTGCCTCTTTCTCATGAGAATCATTGATCAGCTGCCTCTTGCTCACCCCACACAGGGGATCAAGCCCACAACCAGGGCATGTGCCCCGACCAGGAATCGAACCGTGACCTCCTGGTTCATGAGTCGACGCTCAACCGCTGAGCCACGCCAACCAGGCTTAAAGTATGCTAATCTCTACTTTCCCCCATCCCTCCACCGCTCTCCCCTTCGTGGTACTCCTTAAGGACTCCTTCACCCAGTGTGGACTAAAACAATAAACAATAAAGGCTTCTTTTTCTCCTGTGTTTTGCTGTTGCCATTCCCTCCCTAAAATATTCTCCACTTCCATCTAGAAAAAAAATGTATTTACTTCCTTTCAAGAGTACCACTATGAATATAGTAGAACCACATCTGGAGTGTTTTCTGTCCAACAGACATGGTGCCAAACACTTTACATACATTATTTAAATATCTGTTAAGCTTCTAACAGCCCTTCTGAGGTCCTTTCTAAAGGTTTGGAGAGATTAGATAATTTGCCCAAGATCCCAAAGACAGTAAATATCAGGCTCGGGATTTGAACCCAGGACTCCCAAGGCTGTGCTCTTAACCACTCTACTGCCTAGATGAGTATTCTCTTCTTTTAAGAAGCTGCTGTAGCCCTGGCGAGGTAGTTCAGTCGGTTAAAGTGTCATCCTTATACACTAAAGTTTTTCGGGTTCAATCCCCTGTCAGGGCATTTACAAGAAGCAACCAATGAATGCATAAATAAGTGGGAAAACAAGCTCTCTCTCTCTCTCTCTCTCTCTCAAAGGAAAAAGAAAAAGACAAAGCTGTTGTTAATCCTTCCAGTCCCTGCCTACTCCACAGACCTTAGCAACTTGGAGTTTTGACCCCATCCCAGGCCTGTCCTGACAGGAGTCAGTTTCGTTCCTGCCAGGCTCACCCTATCTGGCTGGCAAGCCCGTATCAATCTTCCAACAAGAGGCAATTAGTACTAATATTGATTCTTTTGTAACTTTTCAATTTTGCCAAAAAGATTATGACACGTGGTAACGGCAGTGATTTCAGAACTCGGTCATTAATAGAGTTTTCTCAAGTACAGCTCCCTGTGGGTGCTCAGTAGAAACTGAAAGTATACTAGTACCTTCTTAAGGAGGAAGATTGATTTCTCCCCTCCCCTTCCACCCCGCCAAGGTAGCAACTTTTCAGAACGGATTTCCCTCAGCTGACATGTTTTCCCACTTACCTGCGGAGCTTTGAAAAGCTGACTGCCTTGGCCAATTGTCCCTCTGTCTGAGAACCCTGAATCCTTTCCCCGCTGCCATCTTTATAATACTTGAATGTGAACGCTTTATGACAGTAGGGTCAAGTAAATAATTAAATTGGGTTCAAAGTCTGTTTCTTTTTATGGATTCTTAGAGAAGACAGTAATTAGGAAAGACATCTTCTTAAGATCTAGGTGTGTATGGATACCTAAGTTACTAGGTGGGGCCAGGTGTTACTACCAGGGATGTCATTGCTCCAGGAAAGCCTGAGCTTATGCAGAAAATTGTAGCTCATCTCACTGAACATGGTCATGCTCAGGTTAGATGACTAATAATCTGACAGCCTGAGAATTTGACCAGTGTCCCCGGGCTGGCCCAGAACCATCCCCCGCTTGGGTCCAGCCTGGGTGCTGCTCTCCCCAACCACCCACCCCGCGCCCCTTGCCGCCCTTGGGGCAAGTCTGAGGAGAGGTTTGATTTTCACAGCAGCCAAAACATTAGAGGATTTCACACAACTTAAATCATGCTGGGAAAGTATTACTTCCCACTGGTAACCCAGGCCCAGTGTGTGAATTGCACCATGCCAGCCATGGCAGGGAAAGGTCTACCAGGGGTGGGCAAACTTTCTGACTCGAGGGCCACAATGGGTTCTTAAACTGGACCGGAGGGCCGGAACAAAAGCATGGATGGAGTGTTTGTGTGAGCTAATAAAAATTCAAAGTAAACATCATTACAAAAAAGGGTTCGGT
>NW_005369061.1:258336-272231 GCF_000412655.1 Myotis brandtii | reverse complement strand
ACCAAGTTCTCTCCATCCATGGTTGAGGGACACTCTTGGAGTGTTGACTCCCCAGCACCCCCAGCCTACCGTTTGAGGGCAGAACACACTCCTGTTGTCCATCAGTCAATGTTCAGGTATAGGCACTCAGGAAGTCACCTGCCATATAGAAATATGGGTGGCATCTAGGCTGGCCGGGATGTGGGGGGTAGGGCACCAATGTCAACTTCTACAACTGGATATTAAATGATATTAGGAAATAATGGTTCATTCTTATGTATGATAATGGCATTGCAGAATGTCCTTATCCTTCGGAGATGCCTGCTAAAGTATTTATGGGTTAAGTGTGATGATGATGATTGAAATTAACTTTCAAATGATTCAGCAGAAATAAATAAATACACATACACAAAGCAAGTATAGCAAAATATTAACACACTGAATCTAGAATCTAGATCAGGTTAAACAGATCTTCATTATACTATTTCAACTATTGGGGGAAAGTATTCGGTGGTTTTTATTGAGTACCCTTTATGTGCTGGGTGCTCAAAGCATTGGAGATGTCAGTGCCATCCAAGCCAATATGGTGTCTTTCTCATCTATATATATAAAAGCTTAAGCAACTGTCTGACCATTCAACCGTCGGATTGGTAGCTATGATGTGCAATGACCACCAGAGGGCAGATGCTCAACACAGGAGTGCCAAGCCACAGCAACTTAGCAGAGTGCCCTCTCGCACTCTGGGACCCCTTGGGGAATGTTGGACTGCCGGTATTGGCCCAACCCCCGCAGGCCAGGCTGAGGGACCCCACCTGCCAGAGGAACCCCGCTCACTCCACAGATGCCCTTCAAGCCACAGCGCTGCCCCTGGTGAGGCTGGAGGGGAGGGACCGCGGGAAAATGGTTCCAGGGCATGTCCAGCCCCTCTTGCCCAGTCCCACCACGCCATCCACCTTCTAATTAATTTCCTTTCAATGTGCACTAATCTGTGCACTGGGTCGCTAGTGAATTAATAAAAGACTTGGGTTCTCAAGTCACTGTACTGCCATCTGTGGAAATTGTTTTAATAGCTGTATGAATCTATGATGCTACAAGACGAATGGTGCTCCCTGAACCCCACAACATGAAGTGGGTACCCTGGGAGATACAAAGGTGAGCAGAACAAAGCTCCTGGTCTTCAAGTGTCTTCCATTCTAGAGAAGAAAGTTGGTGGTCAGGAGCCAGGGACAGTGCACTCTGCTGGAGAGAGATTTCACGTTTGAAAAATGGTGTCATGGCGCCCCTTCTGGAAAATCAAAGAAGTGACAAGATTTGTCCAAGGTCACATATCATCCCTGGAGCATTCCTCTTTCTTGGAACTGACAGAGAGGAGAAACCATTTCTCCATAAGTAGTTAAGCCTCATAGTTAACCATTAAGCTGAGGTTGGTTGGCTGGTTGGAGTATTAACAGATCTCAATACCTCATAGCTCAGGCCCAGAGAGAAGAGAGGCAGCCTCGAACCTGGAAACTCTTGGGAGTAGAAACCCATCTGCTCCACATCGGCTCATGCACATCCGGACAGAGAAGGGGGTCCAAGAGCTGGCAGCCATGGCGCTCTGGTTTAAGTGAACGGAAGACGCTCTGGGGAGTCTCCAGGCACCTTTCCTTCATCGGTTCTGATGAGACTCAGGAATCTCATCCTTAACAACCTGCCGGGTGTGACTGGCACAGCGGCCCAGGAATTTCATTTTAAGAACCATGGGCTACGGGGCTAAGCATTGATGAGGGTCATAAAAGTCAAAGCCCCTCAGCTAAGGGGGCGTGCCCAACACAATGCCTAGTGCATGGTGGGCACTAAAGAAACTTTAGTGGAAGGAAGGAAGGAAGGAAGGAAGGAAGGAAGGAAGGAAGGGGTCACAGCCTTCACATCTGCTGTCACAAGCTGATGTAACAGAGGCAGCAGCTCAGCAAATGGCTGGAGGGTCACAGGCCAGCAAAGGTCATCTGGCCAGGTCACTGGAAATGCCATTAAGGGTTTTAAAGTGACAGTAAAGCTAGAAATCTAGTAGACACGGCCTAGTAATGATAAATGGGTCTTTGAGCAATGCAAGGACACAGCATGGTAATTTTTTCATCTAGAATCCAACACAGTGTCTACTATACTGCTTAAAATCGGTCATGGAACTTCAAAATTTCCAGCTTAAACAGTAACTAATGATTCTCTAATTTCCCATCCTCCATTAGGATTCATTCCTTCATCACCAAAAAAATCTCAGGCCTAGGATTGCCAAATTTGGCAAGTAAAAATACAGGATATCCTGTTAAATTTGGATTTCATGTAAACAATATCTTTTTAGTATAAGTGTGTTCCATGAATCAACTATCTATTAATTCACAACAAAGCCAATATTTGGTATATATTTATAATTTTAAAAATCATTTTTAAGTATAAGTTAAATCATTCAGATTTAACTAGGTGTTCTGTCTTTTATCTGGCATTCCTACATCGGATCCTCCCTTATTTTAATAGGTGAGGAAATGAAGTTCAGAGACATAAAAGGACTTGTCCAAAGTGATGCTGGGGTTAGAATTCATTTACGATTCCTGGCTGCCACACTACATCCTTTTCCAAGTGTCTTGCTTCAGAGTTTCTTAACTTGGCTTCTTGAACCACTGTGGATGGGTAAACGTGTGTGTGTGTGTGTGTGTGTGTGTGTGCACATGTATATGTGCACATGGTATTTTTCTAGGGAGATGGTCTCTGAATTTTTTATTTGCTTCTCAAGAGTCATAACTTAAAGATTAAAATGCGCTCTTTCACAGTACTATGCTCTGCTCTCACATGCAGAAGACTTATTTCCTTGGGCTGAGGTCATTTTTCTGCTTCCTCCATATCTCTTCATTCCCTGGAACAGCCCACTCATGCCAGGAAATGGGTACCTGCAAGTATACGGAAAAATATCCACTACATCCTCGCCAGGCCACGAAGCAGAAGCCATCCTACTCTCTGTAACCGACCGGTATCCAAACCCCAATTCCTTTGGTCCATGCTGTATTTTCCTCCCTCCACCTCCTAGAATTGACAACCTGGAGTTGACTGGCCAGAACGCAGCTAAGAGAACAGCTGGAAGGTAGCAGAGAGGTGGCCTTTGAGGTTGACCACTAGAGGTCCCTTCTCATCCACTGTGGTTTGAAGTCAGACTTTGCTAAGGTTTAAAGACAGTACTTCCTTAAACCAATGGGACAGGTGTCTGCCTGTCACAGGCATGACGGGTGTATTCTGTACCAAGCAGTGTGAATAGCCAGCCGGGGGCTATAGCAGGCGTGATGCAGACTAACTGGCTTCCTCAAGTGAACCTGGGTAATATCGCCCAGAGTCAGTCTCAAAGACAGAATATTTGAGGCGGAGCAGGGTGCTGGAGCTTCCTCCTTATCCGAAAGGAAAAACTCAGGACATTCCAGCACTCACGCTCACCAGGCAGATATCCAATTTCCTTTGAGTACAGTCAGGCTCCAGGGGTCTATTTATTAGAAGCTAATGAAGCTTCCGCTGGAAACCCTCATTTGCACAGGCCCCTTCTAAAGACCCTGACCCTAGTAGCTTTAGAGCTGTAATTCTGTATTCTTTTCCTTAAGGAAGGCCCCCCAGAATACATAAACATCAGGCCCCACTGGGCCTGGATCTAGCACTGCCTGGCTCAGGATACAGGATTTCAGAGGGAAAAGAGGTCGGGGGAGTTTCAAAGGGAAGCCCTCCCCCCCTACACACACACACACACACACACACACACACACACACAGGAGACTGTTGAGAGGATTTCCTGTAGGAAGAGGGAGAGAGAGACATAGATGTGCCAAACAGCCAGGCAGCCACTTAATTTCCAAAGAGCTGTAGCTATGGGGACACCAGAGTGAAGGAGCCCCCTCTTTGCCTGCTCAGAGCTTTCCTGGGTCAGCGGGAGTTTGCCAAAACCTTAGGGGCGGGGTGGCTCACTGAACCGCCTGCAGCATCCTGTTGGCTGCTTTCTGAATAAACAAATGGTCTTGCCAACCATTGTGTAGATTTTGAGGGGGAAACCTCTCCATTTCCAGGATCCAAGGCTGTGATGAGCCATGAACTTTATAAAGGAGTCAAAAAATCAATTAGGGTTGAATGAACGATTTTGTTTGGGAGGTGTGGGTAGATTTTGGAAGGGAAGCTAAAGCAATATCCACAGCTCTAAGAGCTGGGAGTTTTCTCTGTGTTTGAAAGAGAATGGTCCTGGAAACCTGCTAGCCAGCCATGTCCTGGAAGTGGCTAGTACTGCCTGGTGCGAGCCGACTCTGCACATTTCTTCTCAACTCTGCAGTCAGTGGCTTCAAACTGGTAGCTTGAAATCAGTGGGAGTATTTACACCATCAAAATTGGCAATGGCTACAAATCAGAGCTCTCTTCTCCAGCACTAATAGTTAGACCTTTACAAGCGCACCATTGCCTGTATCCCACCCCTACATACTCCCCATCCCTCTCACAGACATGCTCACACATCACAGAGTGCGCAAGCATATCCCCTGTGTATCTGTGCATGTATGAACACACAGAGAATCACATATATATGTTTTTCCCTTTTTAGCCAGCTTGGATATCAGCAATCTTCCTTGCTGTCATGCTGTTTTCTTTAGTGTTTTTCTAATTACATCCTTTTTTTTTTTTAATTAAATCTTTATTGTTCAGGTTACATTTGTTCCTCTTTCACATATATATGCTTTTCCCTTTTTAGCCAGCTTGGATATCAGCAATCTTCCTTGCTGTCATGCTGTTTTCTTTAGTGTTTTTCTAATTACATCCTGATCCCAGACAGTGATCTCTCTCTCTCTCTCTCTCTCTCTCTCTCTCTCATTAAGTACCGGATTGGGAAAGCTTCTGAGGCAGGACAGCAGATCACTTAGCTGTCCACAAGTGAACAGTAAAGACTATATCAACAACCGCACAGTATTGTCTCAGTGGAACATGTTGGCATTTGGTCAGTGTTCTTCCAAGACGCTCAGTTCTCACGGATGTACGTCCCGTTCCCCTAGCACTCAGGGAAATTTGAGATGAGCATCTTTGTGTCAGATGGACAGAGGCAGCAAAGAAAAGCCGTGGGACTTTCCCAGGTCAGTCCCAGGAACAAACGTCACTTCTCAGCCTCAAAAACTTGAACTGCAAAATATTACATGGGAGACAGAAGGGAGGGGCCTGACATTTTCGTGTCTACTTTATGCCTGCAACATTAGTCTTGAGTGTAGCAGTCATATTCTCAATTTCCAGACAAAACAAACAAACAAACAAAAAAACCCAAAAAACAAAACACTGAGGCCCAGGGAATTTAAGTAATTTATTCAAGGACATAGAGCTTTTAGATAGTAAGGTGTTTTATTAATAATTTTAAAATGTGTGTATTTAATAAGTAAGTGTATATTTAAAATAGCACAGGAGGGTTTGCAGGGAAAAACAATCCCTTGCCTATTTCTCTCCACCCCTCCACTCTCCTAAATCTGCTCGTCAGGTGAATTTTTTTTTAGATCCTTTACTGTTTCTTCCGAACTCTATCTATAACCAATAGGCTTATTAGTAGAATATTGGGTGTAGTGACTTTGTTTCATTTGTTATGCCTGTATCTACATCACCTTAGAACAGTGCTTGGCACATCATAAATATTTGTTGAAAAAATGCCATCACTTCTTGATCTATCGATTGACCTCCTGCTGTGAGAGGTAAGAATCTAGTACACCAAGGGCAGCTTCCTTTCACCTCCCCAACTGCTTCCCATTAAGGTCTTATCAGCATTTGAGCTGCTCAGCTGGTCACCTTTGTAACTCTGAGTCATGCACATCCTCCTTTATTCCTTGTTACGAAACTACAGATAACATCGCAGGACTCCGGGGCGAGAGTCTTGATTTCACTGTAGGTCTGCCTGACTTGAGGACCCGCGCCCTTTCCATTCCACACTGAGCCTCCCACACTGACCCCTTCTGGACCAGTGTGTGTCCGTCTGCCTAATTTGGGGAAGTATATTTTAAAATCATAGGCACTGGGAAATGGATTTTGAACTAGAGGCATTTTTGGGCCAGCATATATCAAGAGAGAATAGTTTCCAAAACGATGGAGTGAGTTTATCAAACTAAAATTTAGTTCAGAAGCACTCAAAAAATGTACACAGTCCAGAATTTTGACAATACTGAACATTTCCTGTTCTGTGAGGCGAATGCCTGCCCTTTCCACAAGGCAGGACTTGTATTTTATAATAGGGCTACTTTGGGCCTAAGAAACTGATGGTAACCCTGAGCTCTCCACGGCTAACAACGACACAAAACACCCCCGACATGCCCCGTGTGTGTGCCCGGTGGCAGGTTATTTCCTTGGCATGCTGTGAAAAGGAAAGTGGGAGCTGAGCACAGCCCTCGCATCAGCCTGGGTGTGGGTTTCACCAGAGAAAGTCATTGACAGCGGCGAGCCGAGGCCGTGAAAGGGAAACAGACATGGCCTTTGTTTCCCAGGGGCCACACAATGCAAACACTGTCTATGCTGGTGCTTGATACGGGTTTTTGGTTTGTGTCTGCTCCCTACCTACTTCCAGAAGACAGCCTCACTTGCCTTTTATCTGCACTTCCTCGACCCTGACGTTCACTCCCTGTTCTTAAAGGAACCTACTGGCTCTGCATATGTGAGTCAGACAAGGTCTAGAGGTACAGATCTTGAACCTGACAAGCCTTTGGACTCAGACAACAACCAGGGCAGATGGCAGGAGAGCCCCACAGCCTCCTGCTGGTCCTGCTACCTGAAGAGAAAGAACCTCAGGGACTAGCCCCTGCCCTGACCTAGCCCCATCCCTGCAGTTCAGCAAGAGCATCCAGCTCTCTGCAGGTTACCCCATACTCTGAACATTGCCCATTACCAATGGGGACCTGGCAGTGTTTGCTACAACTTTCTGCCCTATATTTAGAGAAAATACCTGCCCATTGGAAGAACCCTGCAGGAAGTAGTGGGGCAGCTCAGGTCATGGTAAGACTAGATTTGAATTGCATACATTTAGCATCTGGACTTGAATAAAGCCACATCATTACTTAGGATTAGATTCAGAGAGGAGTAACTGAATAATCTAGAAATGACTTAAACAAAAGTGCAAATTTATTTCTGTCTCAGATTTAAGAAGTCCAGAAATAGTCATCCTAGAATTAGTATGGCATGCCATAGTGTCCCTCTTTCATGTTGCTTCATCCTTTAGGACTTCTATTCTTCATGAGTTCCAGTCATTGCATCCCTATTCTAGCCAACACAAAGGAAGAAGGGCAACCAGGGCAGACTGATTTCCTTTAAGGCCACTTCCTGGAAATTGTTCATACCAACTACTTATATTGCTCATTTATACCAACTAGTGTTTATATCTCATTGGCCAGAAAACAGTCACATGACCACACCTAACTACAAGGAAACTGATCACTGTTGTTTTTATTCCAGCAGCCATGTGCTCAGCTAATAATTAGGGATGCAGTTACTAAAAATAAAAGGAGAATGGAGATTGGAGGACAATCAGCAGTCTCTTAATCCTTGCTGGAGCAGATCAATAAGAGACTCACTGCCCAGTTCAGGTCACTCTCATTTGGGATGAATGGCCTAAGCCCGTGGTCGGCAAACTGCGGCTCGCGAGCCACCTGCAGCTCTTTGGCCCTTTGAGTGTGGCTCTTCCTAAGCCTTAGGAGTACCCTAATTAAGTTAATAACAATGTACCTACCTATATAGTTTAAGTTTAAAAAATTTGGCTCTCAAAAGAAATTTCAATCGTTGTACTGTTGATATTTGGCTCTGTTGACTAATGAGTTTGCCGACCACTGGTAAGCAAACAATGTGTAAAAATTGAGAGCCAATTCCCACACCATAAATATGGAGCACCCTCTTAGGTCAAACCCACTCCATTGACCTCCCAGGTCAGGTCAGACCAACTCCATTTACGGAACTGAGGTGAATTAGTTTCTCAACGTATCCTGGCTAAAAGCATGCTAACTGAAGGCAACCTTTATCCCTGCCATGGAAAGGAAGAACAACAGGCTTAGACCTGTTCCACCAAACAGGTTGGTTAAGAAACCCATCTGCTCTATAATAGATATGTATCCAAGGGCATTGGACTTCTAAGTTAAGATTTGATTTAGACCTTGCAACCATCTTCGACAGCTAACAGGACTGGTCAACTTCTGCCTCCTGCATCTGAGAAGGCAGGCCATGCCAGATGGAGGAGTAGAGAGCTTCAGTGACCAAGACCTAATGAGCCATATGGCACCTGAGTCCAGGTAAAGCCACACCCATGAAAGTATATGGATATGTGGTCGGTAGCCTCTGAGAGGGCTCCACCAATCCTAACCCCCAGTTTCCATACCTGCGTGTAGTCTCTTCCCCTGTGTGAGGACTGGACCTACTGACTCATTTCATACAAATAGAATAGGGCAGGAGACCCTGGCTTCTGTCTTGCTCGCCCTCTCTCACTTTCTCACTCCCTTGCTTGGGGGAAGCCAGCTGCCAGGGTGTGAGATGCCCTAGGGGAGGCCCCAGGTGCTAAGGAATAGCCATCTTCAGTCAGCAGCCAGAGATAAGGGAGGCTGCCAACAGCCATCTGAGTGAGCTTGGAAATGACTCCTTCTGTCAAGCCTTAACATGACCGTGGCCCCAGCCAATAGCTTGCCTACAATCTCATGAGGGACCCTGCGTCACAGTGATCCAGCTAAGCTACACCCAGATTCTTGCCCCACAGACATTGTGAGATTGTAAATGTTTGTTTTTTTAAACTGCTAAGTATTGGGGTAATTTGTTATGTAGCAAAAAATAACTAATATATGTTGTTTATATCTTTTTTAGAATAATTCTGAGAAGTATTCTCATTCTCAAATTTCAAAATTTGTTACTATATCGGTCTTAAAGTGAACACAGAGCTGAGATAATCCACTTGAAAGTAGGGAAATAGCTCTATAGGCATTATGAAGTACTATAAATCACTTCCTTTATTTAAAATCATGAAGAAATACTATAAATCACTTCCTTTATTTAAAAAAAAGAATTGTGGGCACGCCTTTCCCTGGCAGACAACATGCCTGCGCATAGAAAAGCAGTCTTGTTTCTTTGGCAACATGCCGAAAACACATTCAATCAGTGGTTGTGACCTGATTATATTTGCAATCTTCACTCTTTCCTTCATTCCTGATTCAAGGTCAGGGCACCCATGCTGTCTGCTAATTGTTCTCTGTGAATGCGGCACTGTATGGATTGACATTTAAGCGCAACCTTTTAATCCTACAGTTAACACCCTTCTTTGCTAAACACACGGCAAGGTTTCCAACAGTACCGACTCCAACATATATATTTTCTCCCAAAATAATGATTACAGATGATAAATCTCTTTTCCCGTAGCATGAGTCTGCAATGATAAAGAGAATAAAATGTCAGGGAGCATTTCCCCCTCATATATGTAGCAAACATATGCTAAGGGCTGATTTGTACATAGCACATCCGCTGTTTCCTTCCTATGTGGAAGGATCTTCCAGGATGTACGAATGATAATAACTGCTCTTTCATACTGTATGCTATTGAATTTTCGCAACAACCTAGAACGTCACTAGATAAAGGACTTTTGTTTGCTTTCTCTCAAGCCTAAAATGTATCATTAACTTCTTCATTAATTTATACCTTTTTGGCAAGAGAGGGATTTATAGCCTTGTTTTGCTGAAGAAATGTAGATTTTAAGGATGATGCTATAGTTTTGATATTTTCTGAGTCTGCCTTTAGGAACAAAATTCATCAATCTGTAAAGTATTGTTTTATTTTTATTCTAGAAAAAATGTCACTTCTTTACTAGAGAGGCCACTGTTTTGTTTGACAATGACAACTAAAAATCATGGGGGCTTTATGCTCATATGTGAACACATGTTTACAATAAGCAATACACTGAAGAATAGAGATGAATACGTTACTACCCCAGTACAATTCAATGCTCGGATATTCATCATCCCTTTTAAAATTTGCACTCTTATTTTTTTACTACTTGTGCAAAATAATCATATTTTCAGATGCCAATCCAATAACATGCAGAATCATACTCTATATTTTCACCACAGTCCTATTCATTATGTAATGTTATAATGCTATTCTGATTTGTGGTATTCACATTACAATATTCATTTTTTAAAAAACTTGAATAACAGGTTTATTGAGATATGGGTCACATAAAATTTTACCTTTTAAAGTGTGCAATTCAGTGGTTTTCAGAATTTCATAGAATTGTGCAACCATCACTATTATCCAATTTTAGAACATTTTTATCATTCCAAAGAGTGTCCAGTAGCAGTCACTCCCTATTTCCTCCTTCCCTTCAACCCCTGGAGCACTGATACATTTTCTGTCTTTATGGATTTGCTTATTTTGGACATTTTGTCTAAACAGAATCATACAATAGGTGTTCTTTTATGTCTAAATTTTTTCACTTAGCATGATGTTTTTAAGATTCAATTATGGGGGAGATGGGCGTACTAATATAAGGTGTGACAGGAGAAGATTTGACTTTGGGTGGTGGGCACACAGTGCAATGTTCAGATCTTGTAACATCGAAACCCACACCTGAAACCAATATGTTTGTGTTGACCAATGTCACCCCAATAAATTTTTTTAAAAATATATTTTATTGATTTTTGTTTACAGAGAGGAAGGGAGAGGGATAGAGAGTTAGAAACATCGATGAGAGAGAAACACCGATCAGCTGCCTCCTGCACACTCCCTACTGGGGATGTGCCCGCAACCAAGGTACATGCCCTTGACCGGAACTGAACCCGGGACCCTTGAGTCCACAGGCCGACGCTCTACCCACTGAGCCAAACCGGTTAGGGCCCCAATAAATTTAATTTAAAAAAGATTCAATTATGTTGTAGCATGTATCATTTCTTCATTTCTTTTTATGTTCAAATATTATTCCATTGCATGGATAGGCCACATTTTGTTTATTCATCAATTCCTGGACAGTTAGATTGTTTCTATTTTTTAGCTGTTATGAATAATGCTGCTGTGAACATTCATGTATAAGATTTGTGTGGACATGTCTCCATTTTCTTGGGTGAAATTGCTAGGTCACATGCTAACTCTGTTTAACATTTTGAGGAACTGTCAAACTGTTTTTCAAAGTGGCTGCACCATTTTCCAATCCCACCAGCAATGAATGAGGATTGCAATTTTTCTACATATCCACCAACACTTGTTATTGTTTGTTTTTTCTGTTCCAGCCATCATGGTTGGTATAAAGTAGAATATCATTATTGGTTTTTTGTAATAGCTTTATTGAAATATAATTCACCTGCGTACAATTCATGCAAATTAAGTGTACAATTCAATGGTTATTAGTACATTCACAGTTGTGCAACCATCAACACAATCAGTTTTAGAACATTTTCATCATCCCTAAAAGAAACTCCGTACCCTTTAGCAATCTCATTGTGGTTTTCATTTACATTTCCTGAATGAGTAGTAATGTCGAACATCTTTTCATGAGTTTATTGGCTATTTGTACATCTTCTCTGGAAAATGTCTATTCAAATATTTTGCCCATTTTTCATTGGGTTATTTTTCTTTTCATTGTTGATTTGTAAAATTCCTTATGTATTCTAAATATAAATCTCTTATCAGATATAAAATTTGCAAATATTTCCTCTCATTTTGTGGGTTGTCTTTTCACTTTTTTGATAGCATCCTTTACAGTACAAACTTTTTCTTATTTTGTATAAGTCTAATTTACTGATTTTTTTCTTTTGTAACTTGTATTTCTGGTGTCAATATCAAAGATAATGTTGCCTAACCCAAGGACACAAAGATTTACTCCTATATTTTCTTCTAAGAATTTGTAGTTCTAGCTCTTACATTTAGGACTATGATCCATTTTGAGTTAATTTTTTTGCATATGGTGTGAGATATGAATCCAAATTCATTTGTGTGTTGATATCCAGTTGTCCCACCACCATTTGTTGAAAAGACTATTTTCTCCCATTGAATGGCCTTGTCATCCTTGCCAAAAAATCAACTTACCAACAATGAGAAGGCTTATTTCTGAATGCTCAGGTCCATCCCATTGACCTATTTGTTTATCCTTATGCTATTACATCATTGTTTTGATTACTGCAGGTTTTTACTAGGTTTTGAAATCAGGAAGTATGAGCATTTTAACTTTGTTCTTCTTTTTCAATATTATTTTGGCTATTTTAAGTCCCTTGCAGTTCCATATGAATGTTAGGATCAATTTTTGCACAAGAAAGGACACCGGTATTTGATAGGAATTGCATTTAATCTGTATCAATTTGGGATTATCATATTAATCACATGACACTGATTCCTTTCAACTATACCTTGCTTTTCTAATACATAATTTTGAGTGTATCATTAAGGAATTTTGTTATGCTGACAAAACATTTTAATACGATTTAAAGAATATGAAGTGGGAAGACTAAATGTAGATCCTGAGAATTACTGGACCCCCTCACTTGGCAATGACCATTCACCTCTTACCTAAGCAGGCACATGAAGCTTAGTAGGAGTGTTCAGGCTTCCAGAATTTCCCAGGACTCCATTCACTGCAAAGGTCAAACCCTGGAACCAGCTTTGAGTTTCCTTGTGGTTTCACACTTGTTTCATTTTCTTCTCACCTTGTCATCACCCACGCAAACTCAGCCTCTCTGTATCAGCTTTGAGTTGCAGCACTTCCTGTGTACTGGGAATCAGCCTCTGCGAGAGCTTTTGCTGGCTAAGCACACAAATTAGAACGTAGGTTCAGGAGAGACACTACCAGATGGCGTCAGGGTGAGAATGTTGTTTCCCCAACCATCACTAGCATCAGCAGTACTGTGTGTAAGGATATAGTATATAATACATATAACATACAAAATATGTTAATCGACTTTATGTTATTGGTAAGACTTCTGGCAACTGTAGGCTATTAGTTAAGTTTTGGGGGAGTCAAAAGTTATATACAGCCCTAACCGGTTTGGCTCAGCAGATAGAGCGTGGGCCTGCGGACCGAAGGGTCCTGGTTTCGATTCCAGTCAAGGGTACATGCCCAGGTTGCGGGCTCGATCCCCAGTAAGGGGCGTGCAGGAGGCAGCCAATCAATGATTCTCTTTCATCATTGATGTTTCTATCTCTCTCCCTCTCCCTTCCTCTCTGAAATCAATAAAAAAATGTATTTTTTAAAAGTTACATACAGATTTTCGACCGTGGGGGGATGGTGTTGGGGACCCGACCCCCCTCATTGTTCAAGGGTCAACTGTATTCAATTTGTTTATCATTCTCATTTGGGTTGCCTCCGGTTTGAATAAAGCTGCTATGAACATTCTTGTGTATCTTTTTGTGCACACATATTTTTATTTCTCTTGGGTAAAAGCCTAGAAGTGGAATGGCTCTCATAAGAGAGGTAGATGTGTAACTTTATTAGAAAATGCCAAACAGTTTTCCAAAGTGTTTTATTTTATATTTGCCACTTTATGCCCCACTCCCAGCAAAAGATGAGAGTCCCAGTTTTTCTACATTTTCACCATTTAGGATTGTCAGTTTTAAAATGTTTAACCATTCTAGTTGGTGTGTGGTAGAGCCTGTACAATTTTTAACAAATTTCCCCAGGCAATTAATTTCAGGGGATATTGCCATGGCTTTGCTTGGACAGGGTTGTTTGGATAAAAGTTAAGGTAACACAGTTTACACTAGTTTAAGTGGACAGCAGAATGTATTGCCTCCTGCAACCAAACCATGGAGGGTAAAGGTGGAGCTGCCCTCAGGAGTGACTGAAATCACCTTCAGATCACTCTCCCGTCTACCTTCTACTCTTAGACTGTTGGCTCCATTCTTTTTTTTTTTTTTTTAATTTTTTTTTTTTTTTTTTTTTACAAGGGGGAAGGGGG
>NW_005369061.1:245433-257580 GCF_000412655.1 Myotis brandtii | reverse complement strand
GGAGAGGAATGGAGAGGTAGAAACATCGATCAGCTGCCTCCTGCACGCCCTCTACTGGAGATATGCCCACAACCAAGGTACATGCCCTTGACCTGAATCGAACCTGGGACCCTTCAGTCCGCAGGCCGAAGCTCTATCCCCTGAACCAAACCGGTTAGGGCTCATTCTTGAAATTCAATTGTCCCCACTAAATTGAAACTTTGTCTTCAAGCAAGTCTGGGCTTCAGCCACAGCGCCTTCCAACTGAACAGAGAAGAAAGCGCCTTCATCAGTTCCAGCTGGAGAACTCTGAGTGTCCTGGCAGGTCTAGATGCCATCCCTGAATCAGTCACCACATTTATGTTGAAGACCAGCCTGGGTCGTGTGCCAGCCCTGCAGCTGAAGAATGGCAATCCCACCATAGAAATTCAGTATCTTTCAGGCAGGCAAAACAATTAGTATCTATATATTCTCCCTGAGTTCTAAGAAAAGTTTGTATTTCCATGAAATCCAAAAGTCTTAGAACTCTGGTTCTTCCATTCACTGACAACCACAAGTCAGGAATAAGCCCAAGGGAGATTGCCCAGATATTGTCTCTCACGTATGAGCCTATCTAACCACTCGTGGACAGATTCTATTTAGGTTTTGGCCTGTAGGGCCTCTCAGACTAACTGAAGAACTGGGGGAGGAGTGCCAATTCCTGTTGGGCCTAGTAGCCGAAATTCCATCCAGTCGTCCCAGCAGGCCTACCCCAGCTCACTAACATACTGACATTCTCTTTTCTCATATTTCCCTTTAACTGTTTAAAGGAACTGTTTAACTGCCCTTAGAACCCAGCTAAATTCTTCTCACTCAATCATTGGCTTTTAACTCCTCTTTGTCCGGCTTTTAACCCTGGAAACTTTGTCTTTTTCTGCAATTCCCATGTTCTAAGCCTAATTATTGTGGCTATTGGGAGCCATCTTGGAACTCTCTTTTCCTCCCTGGCCTTGCCCCATTCTGACACTGCTTTTCTCTGGACCTGCCATTCAGCAGTTCCTGCCTGGCTTAACACCATCCCAGGCTTCAGCTCCTGGACCCCACTGGTACCTGAGTTCAGTTATAATCCGTGACATCTAACTCTGTTGTTCAAGGATGTGATGGGCAAGCCACATTTGCTAAAGCCATATCTTTATGATTTGGATCATATAACCTCCCAATTTCTATACATTGACATAGTGTTAAAAGTATGAAGTGATTTATCGTAAGAGGGAAGCCATTCCACCCCTCTGATATCTCTGTGTTCTTGAGACCTTCTCCACATTCTGAAGCACAACGACCCCACAGTGGTTCTCAACCTTCCTAATGCTGTGACCCTTTAATACAGTTCCTCATGTTGTGGTGACCCCCAACCATAAAATTATTTTCGTTGCTACTTCATAACTGTAATTTTGCTACTGTTATGAATCGTAATGTAAATATCTGATATGCTATATGTGTTTTCCAATGGTCGCGACCCACAGGTTGAGAACCGCTGCCTTAGAGATGTGCTATGATTTCCACCCATTTTTTGTCTTGTCTTTGGTTGTATCAGTTCACTCTGGTTTGTCTGGCTTCATTGTCTGTTCTTTCTGTGAGCACTGAAAGAAGCATGTCCCTTCTCCACTGAGCATATGAGCTAGTAATTGCTTTTCACAAGGCTCATTTTGCAAACCCACTACCTGATTCTGTGTCCCAGGCACACAGGGTTTCCTAAGGAGCTTTGGTTCTCGTGTGGGCTTGCAGCATTTTGGTAGCTGCTTTCTCTTTATAACTGCTATAATTCCTTTGCACCAGCCTCACCCAGACCTATAACCGAGAGAAGACTGCAGAATGTTCCCATAAATAGCATCAATCTCTCCACCTTCTGGATCTTCATCTTGTACTCTTGAGAGGGAGTCCAGCTGGCTGGGTGTGAATGTGCTTTGCTGGTGCCAAGTGAATCTCAGCAAGTATTTTCATCAAAATTAGAGGCTGAAATTGCTGGCTGCCAGAGCATCCCTGGTAACGGAATATTTTTCTGGTTAGGAAGTATGAGTTGTGCTCTGGGGCCTTTGTGCAAGAATGCAGAGACCCAATTTCTTGCTGTTTTTATTGGAAGATGGCTTTGGATCTGCAATACCTTACTACATCTGGGCAAGAGAGTATTTGGTCCCATTTGAATTTGTTGCTAGACTCTAGGTCTAGCCTTGGGTAAATTTATAAGATAGATATAAGGTAATACATACATATATTGATTGATTGATTTCAGAGAGGAAGGAAGAGGGAGAAAGAGAGAGATACATCAATGGTGAGAGAGAATCATTGATTGGCTGCCTCCTGCACGCCCCTTATTGGGAATCAAGCCCGAAACATGGGCATGTGCCCTTGACTGGAATCAAACCCAGGACCCTTCAGTCTGCAGACTGATGCTCTATCCACTGAGCCAAACCGGGTAGGGCGATATAAGGTATAACCCAAATAAAACTAAGCTATATTTAGTCTTTTCTCAGAATAGCCACATCCAGTAGAAATCCAAATCCAACTCCCATAAAAGCCTTGAAAAGTAAAACATGGTAAGTCTTCACTGCAGCCAACCTGCAGACACTGAAAAGTGATGGAGCCCGCTAGAGGACACGCCCCCTCTCTTCTCAAGTCTCACACTCGAGAGCTTCCTCTAATCTTCCTTTTCCCTCTAAAACTCCCTACCATCATGCACGCTTTTTATTACCCTCTCCCCTCTCAGGGAAAGCAGGATGCTGGTATTTTTCCAAATTTTTATTTCAGGTAAAATTCATATAACATAAAGTTAGCCATTTTAGAGTGTACCGTTCAGTGGCATTTAGCACATTCACAGTGCTTTGCAACCATCCGCTTTATCTAATTCCGCACTATTTTCATCACCCCCATAGAAACTCTGTACCCATCAAGCAGGCATTCCCTCATTCCCCCCTGCACTTGTATTTCTAAAAAGCTCCCTAGGTGATGCGAAAGGGTGGCTAGAATTGAGAACCATCAGTATCAAGCAATCTAGTCTTCCCTGGGGCTTCCCCTACTGACATGTCTACTCTTTACCCCAGTGCACTAAGCAGCCAAACTAAAGATCCTCCTTAGAAGTGTGGGGGCAAGTTCTGTTTTTGTCCCAGGCACATGGCAACCCTATCCCTCCCTCCCCCTTTTAGTATTTCTCCCGGTCTCCTGTCCCGGCCACGTATATCTCATTCTCGCAGGCCCTGACTCTCCAGCAGCTGTTAAACAAGTAAGAATCCCCATCTCTTTCACACCATCCCTAGTGTCCCCTGATAGGGCCTCAAGACCCCTGGATTGTGAGCCTTTACATGGAGTAAAAAGCCTTCCAGACTCAGAGGAATCCATCTCTAATGGCACCTTTTAGGCACTAAACAGATGGGGAGAGGAAGGGATTGTTTTGGGAATGAGGGAGGCTTTTGCCACGTATATCTCATTCTCGCAGGCCCTGACGCTCCAGCAGCTGTTAAACAAGTAAGAATCCCCACCTCTTTCACACCATCCCTAGTGTCCCCTGATAGGGTCTCAAGACCCCTGGATTGTGAGCCTTTACATGGAGTAAAAAGCCTTCCAGACTCAGAGGAATCCATCTCTAATGGCACCTTTTAGGCACTAAACAGATGGGGAGAGGAAGGGATTGTTTTGGGAATGAGGGAGGCTTTTCTCAGTTTCTCCTTTACCTATGAATGGGGCATATACTGAAAAGAAAAAAAAAAGTATGAGGTTTGAAGTTGGAAGATTGTGTGGTCCTAGGCATCAATTACTTAATCTCTCAGAGCCCACAGATGGGGAGAGGAAGGGATTGTTTTGGGAATGAGGAAGGCTTTTCTCAGTTTCTCCTTTACCTGTCAATGGGGCATATACTGAAAAGAAAAAAGAAGTATGAGGTTTGAAGTTGGAAGATAGTGTGGTCCTAGGCATCAATTACTTCATCTCTCAGAGCCTGTATCCTCACCTGGAAAATGCAGATGATAACACTGACCTCAGAGCGTTGCATTTCAACAAGTTGCAGTCTCAGAAACGGATGCTGATGGAAATGCATTTATTGGAAGAATACAGGCTGGCTCACAGAATTGCTAGGAGGCCTGGAAAATCAGAGGTGACACACAGAGAGGAACAATGCTCCATGGCAAGCGGCAGAACTTAGGAAATTGCTGCCATTGTCGCCAAGTACCAACTGCTGCAGCTGGTCCTGCCACCACCACAGGTGCTGGGAGATGGGTGTCCTGCTTGCTCTGCGGCCCCAGAAACTGTGTGTTGCTGCCACCCTCACTCACAACAGCCCAAAAGAATTATCCAGAATCTCGGCTTCTTTGTGTCACTAGCTCCCAATTCAAAGTCCGTTACAGGTTCATCTGTTTGGCTAAACCTACAGTCTGTGCCCATGTCCTGGGAAAGCAAGCGCCTGGCATTTTCAGCCTGTAGAGTGGGAGAAGGCCCTGTCTTTCCCCGAGACCCCTAAGGCGGAGGATTCCCCAAATGAGGGGGGAGGGATACAGATGCTGGACAGCCCAAAATAAGGACAAATGTTCCTTTAAAAGTTTTGAGGATTAGTGAGACAAGCTGCGTCTCGTAAACTCCAAAGCCCCTGCAGGTATTAGTTATCAGCACGTTGTACATACTGTTATTTCACTGCATTGCGGCACTTCCTCTTCCTTCTCCCTCTCTTCTTCTTTCACAAACCCTCCCCCCTCCCCCAGGACAGGGCACAAAGGCTGCCTCACAAATGAATAGAACGTACTGCTGCTTTCACCCGCATGGTGAAGCAGGTTAGTATCGACGGGCTGTCTTCCTTCCATTCCCCAGTTCCCTTTTGCCATAGTGCCTGATTTCCATGCATGTCACTCTTAGGAATGTAGTGCGTGTCATTCTTGGGAATCAGATCCATCCCTGGGCCCAGCAATGGAGTTCATATCCTAAGCTAAGCCAACCAGTGTGCACTGGCTCCTTGGCCATAGGGATTGGTTCAGGGGTACGCATGTGACCTAAGCTGATCCAATGTAAGTGAAACTCAGCAACATTGACAAGACAAAGGCATCCTCTGTTTCTTGCTCAGTATGAATGAGAAAGCATGTGGTTTGGGGAGCTTCTGGCAGCCCTCTTGGGACCACAAGGGGAGTGAGACTTAGAATAAATTCAACATTGTAAGAAGGCAGGGCCAAGGGACAAAAAGAAGCCAGGTGCCCATTCAGCCACGAGATAAAGCTATGCCTGAATCCAGACTTCTCCTATGAGCCAATAAATTCCATTTATTATTCAAACGAGAATGAGTCAGGTTTTCTGATATGTACAACAGAAAGTGTCTGATACCTGCTGCCCTCCCTCCCTGCCTCATGAGAATGGAACTGCTGTCCCTGAGGCTGACGAATCGCCTTTTGGAAATACAGATCAAAACCACGGTCCTCACCTCATGATGGGGCTGCAGCATATGTAGGCCCTAGAAACAGGTTTAACTAAAATTTAAAATAGAACAGGCCTACTTAATCAAGAGCAAATTTTGAAAGAGGTTTCGATAGACATCTTTAATTTCTTTGTGGTCTGGAAAGATAAAGACTCCAAGGAAGTAAGAGCAAACTCTGTAAAACCAATAAATAAATAAAAAACAAACAAACAACAAAACATAGAGCAAAATGTATTTCATCTAACCCATAGAGGGAAGTACTATGGAGTTATATCCTACCTGGCTGTCTTAAGGCAGGTTCTCTAGAATCACAGTCTGAGAGATTCTTGTATAAATGATTTATTGACGGAGTGTCCTTAGGAGAACCCTGTAAGGCAGTGGTTCTCAACCTTTTGGCCCTTTAAATACAGTTCCTCATGTTGTTGTGACCCAACCATAAAATTATTTTCGTTGCTACTTCATAACTGTAATGTTGCTACTGTTATGAATCGTACTGTAAATATCTGATATGCAGGGTGGTCTTAGGTGACCCCTGTGAAAGGGTCGTTCGACCGCCAAAGGGGTCTCGACCCACAGGTTGAGAACCGCTGCTATAAGGGATTAAGGAAAGCAAGATAGGGGAAGACGCTGAGCAGGGATGAAAGAACTCTGACCTCAGTCTGATTCCACAGCAAGCTCTCAAGCATAAATTGCCCTAAAGTTTGTCCCCTCCAGAAGCAAGAGACCCTGCATCTGTGAGACCCTGCATCTAGGAGGACCCAGGTGATAGCAGGGGGTCCAGGGAAGGGCAGGTACAAGCAGTGTGTGTCACTGTTTGCTAATGGGAAACCTTCCAAAGAACGGAACAGGTGTCAGCAGCAGCTACTGGAGGGAGAGGCTGGCCTGGTAAAGAGGAACTGGGGTGGGGAACCAATAGCACCTGCAAGAACCCATGTGGTCAACATTTCTCTTGAAAATCTCCTTAATTTGTCCCTTTCAAGACTTCGTTCCATTGAAAAAAAATTCCTGTTTAGAAATTAAATCATTCTTGTTTTTTGCTGCCTAGGACACATCAGCAAATTTATGAAAATTCTAATTAGATGCTGTTTTGTGTTTTCATCATCCCTGTCTTCTACAGACAACATTTTGTCAGTTCCTCTAATTCTTAAGTTAATCTCTCTTTTTTTTTTAAATGTGTCTCTTGGTCCTCAGTTTCTTCTTCAATTTCCTCTTCCACAGGCATTAACCATGTGTCTGGTCACCTGAATAATGCATTTTATTTCTTTGTTAATAGTTAGCAAACCCTTAAAAGTATTCCCATATTCTTTCCACAGTTTTCACTGACATACACTTCTGGTTTAGGTTTGGTCACTTACTTCTCTTTCTCACTCGTTCTCATTGTAAGTTAGATATGCACACAATGTACACATATCTCAGGTTCAGTGCAGTGAACCCTGGCGTGGGATGGCAGGAGCTCTGAACAGATTTTGCAAATAGGGCTGGAGTTCCCAGCTGTGCTGTGTGTCTATCTGGGTGACTTGCCTGAGCTGGTTAGTGGCAGCTTAAAATTAGAACCTTTCTAGGCTGCCCTGCTAGTCCTCAGAGTTGTGAGCATTGAGTAAGTTAATACAGGACAGCACATGTAAACGGAAGGAGGTATTATTCTATGCAGATTGTGATTGACTTTTTTTTGTCTTTCAAAATCCCAAATTTGATTTCAGATGGTTGCCTCTGGGTTCTGAGGTGACTTCATCTCTTATTACTGCTTCTTGGGCTGCAACTTGCTAGGATGTGACTTTCTCTTGCAGAGCAGAGCAAGAGCAAGTGGCCACTTGTCCGGGTGAGATAATGCTAGGGGGCCCAGGGCATAGAGTAAAACGGAAATGGCAGTTTTAACTGTAATCCAGCCTTTCCTCTTCCTTCTCTATGTTCATCTTCTCAGAGACCTCCCAGCACCACAAGCTGGCTTTTCAGCATCCAATCACTTGGACCGCACCCACACTTTTCATGTTCCCAGAAGCCTCCTCCTAAAAAAGTAAAAAAACAAAAAAACCCCAAAACCCTCCATTCCATGCCCCATTAGCTTTCATGTCTAGATAACATGTTAGAAAACTGCTTGTTGGTCCCTATTAAGGGTCAAGAGCTGAAAACTATTATTACTCTCCATTTCTCTCTTCCACTCTTTGAAATGATGATTTCATACCTTTCTCCCTCTCCTCAAGCCTCCAACTCTCACCTGAAGACCTTACTTCCCATTTCACTAAGAAAAAATGGCAGAGAACATTTTAGCTCCCAACACTTGCCTTCCATCCCCATCCAGTTTGATCCCATGTTTTACTCCCCTTTGTAACAGGACTCCCCAAAAGAATTATTTCACCCACTCCACTTCATCACCTTCTAGCCTCTCTCGAATCCACTCCATTCGGGCTTTCCCTGACAAGACGACTACCCTTAGGGAGACCATGAGTAACCTCTGCATTGCTAATCCCGTGGCCAGTTCAACCTAGTCCACATCTCTGCCTCAAGTGCTCTTTTCTTCGCTTCTTTTCCGGTTTGAGAATTCTTGTTATTAAAAAAGAAAAAATTAATGATTTCTGAAAGCCTGTTATATGTCAAATAACAAGTATTACATTAAAGGTTATATGCCTATTATCGCATTTAATTCTCAGAAAAATAAAATAGCTCTCCTAAGTTAAAACAGCTAGAAAATGGTTGAGCCAACACTTGAACTCAGTTCTGATGCCAAAACTCATGATCTAATGGTCTTGGCAAAGATTCCTCTGGCTTATCATAATTAGTTGCTTTTTTCTCTGTGTTCCAATAGCATTCATGATCTAATGGTCTTGGCAAAGATTCCTCTGGCTTCTCATCATAATTAGTTGCTTTTTTTCTCTGTGTTCCAATAGCATTTTTTCTTTTTTAGTTCACTACATAGAACCAATTTTATGACAGAGATTAAACACACAGACTCTGAAGCCAGACCCCCTGGATCTGAGTCCTGGGTCTGCGGCCTGCCAGCTGTGAGACCTCGTGCCTCCTCAGTCTCTTTTTATCTTTGAAATGAGAATGGTAATAGTACCTACCTCAGGATTTTTGGTGAGGATTAAATGCATCAACCGATGTAAAGGGTTAGCACTGTTACATAGCACTGGCCCTGCAGACACCTACTGTCCTATGTTCTGTTTCCCCCACTAGACTCTGGCCTCCTCGGACAGAATCCCTCATTCATCTTCCCATCCCTGTGCACCCAGCACAAAAGACCTTTCACTAGAGTGGGTGCTCCATCAACATTTGTCAAAGTGACTGTCAGCCTGTGGGCGTTTCTGTCTGACAATGTGACATTTACAAGTTCAATTACCTATGAGTTGTTTAAAGGAAGTGGTTGCCGAAGTCAGGCCATCCACCAGCTCTGCCCCGTTTCCTAAAAATGCACGTCATAACCTCTCTGCTTCTGTGAACAGAAAGCCTTTTCCCGAGTTACCTCACTTGCAAAGCCAAGACTTTGCTGAGGGCAGCGGTTCTCAACCTTCCTAATGCCGCGACCCTTTAATACAGTTCCTCATGTTGTGGTGACCCCCCAACCATAAAATTATTTTCGTTGCTACTTCGTAACTGTGATGCTACTGTTGTTATGAATCGTCATGTAAATATCTGATATGCAGGATGTATTTTCATTGTTACAAATTGGACATAATTAAAGCATCGTGATTAATCACAACAATATGTAATTATATATGTGTTTTCCGATGGTCTTAGGCGACCTCTGTGGAAGGGTCGTTCGACCCCCAAAGGGGTCGCGACCCACAGGTTGAGAACCCCTGGCTTAGGGGGAGGAAGAAAGGGGCACCCGTCACAAGGTTCAGGACTTTTCAGGAACAGCTGGAGGTAGTTATTTAGCTGGAGGTTTCCCCATTAGTGAGCAGTGACGAGGCCAGGAGCTGTGGGTTTCACTTCTAACCACTGGTATAGTGTGTGCACCTGATAAGGAAGGAGGCTCCAGACCTGAAAGAGGCTGCAAACACGCCACGTGAGGCCTGCTGCTTCCTGGGAGGGTGCTGGCTCAGGTTGCTTCATATTCTTTCACTGCCCCCATGCTCCTGTATTTACATTTCAAGCCTGCCTCACTAGGTGAGGCTGTAGTAGTGAGTTGGCAGGAAGAGGTTTCAAAGGAGAATGAAAATGGTAGAAAAGGAAATATTTGATTGGAGGTTAACATGTCCCCTGGGTCTTCTTCGATTTGGATTATCATCGTCAAAATGCATCGTGTAATGATCGAGCACTCTCAGGGGGAGAGTGGTCTCTGTATGGAGTTGGGGCTTTGTTTCTGTTGAGTTGCAGCTGGTGTGGATGATGCCGACTAGACCAAATGGGGCCTGGAGGAGAAGCAGCATTCACAGGACCAGAGTGACGGCTAAACTCATCACCTTCACCTAAGCCTGCCTGCTCCTGTCCTAAAAAACCTCAGTGAGCACCTGCAAGTTGCTTAGGCTGTAATTCGGAGTCAGCCTACAATCCTCTCTCTCTGTCACCAGATCCCGCCCGCTTTCCCTCCTAAAGGTCTTTCAAATCCACCTCCTTCTCTCCACCTCCGCTGGCACTGCCCCCAAGTAGTCAGAGTCTCATAAACCTCAGTGAGCACCTGCAAGTTGCTTAGGCTGTAACTTGGAGTCAGCCTACAATCCTCTCTCTGTCACCAGATTCCGTCCACTTTCCCTCCTAAAAGTCTTTCAAATCCACCTCCTTCTCTCCACCTCCACTGGCACTGCCCCCAAGGGTTCAGAGTCTCAAAATGTCTTCTTGGATTATATCTTCCTTACAGTTTTCTCAGTCTGGAGTCTGACACCTTCCACTGCACTCTCCATGTTACTGTCAGAGGGATTTTTCTAAAGTAGCTTAAAATCCACTGGGGGCTCTCCATGGTCTTCCAGATAAGTGTTCCCCAGAGCCTGGCTTGTGAGTTTCTTTGGGCTCTGGTCTGCTTTTCTGACTTGTGTCCTGTAAGGTCACCTCCACACCTATGAGCTCCTTCACGTCAGAAATCCTGATCTGTGCCCTGGCCGGGTGTTCACTTGGTTGGAGCATCCTCCCACACACCAAAAGGTTGTGGATTCCATTCCCAGGCAGGGCACACACCTAGGTTGCAGGTTTCATCCCTGGAAGGGCCATGAATGGGAGGCAACCAATCTCTCTTCCTCTCTCTCTGAAAATCAAACATATCCTCAGGTGAGGATTAAAAAAAGAAGAAGAAATTCGGGATCTGCATGCAGCTGCCAGGATGAGCAGTATTTGCTCTCAAGCCTTGCAGCCTTCTGTGCTTGTTCCTCCTTCTGTCCAGAATTCCTCCCCCTACTTTCTCCCCTTTCTTCCTCAGGGTGAATGAGGTTTCCCTTACCTGGGACCCCCATATCTCTATGGTAGCACTTACCACAAACTGTATCCAATCTCCTCCAGCTGAGTACAATGAATTGCTTACCAGACCCTGACTCTGGCATACAGTAGTTGCTCAATAAATATTTACTAAATGAATGAATGAACTCTTTTCTAGTCATATTTGGGTTTCATCATAGTTCAAGGAAGGGGTATTGAGAGGTCTGGCCCTGGAAGAAGGAAATACAGGTTATTGCAATTATGTTGTTAGATGGGTAGAATTTCACATTTGATAAGATCGTGAGGTTTTGTGTTTCTTCGAGCTAAAGTGACTAACGCCTACTTTAAAGAACTCTTCAGAATGTAAAGCATTGTACTCATTAGCCTTGAGAGAACAGTGAGTTGTTCAGGAATTATACCCACCAAGCAAGTGTTCCCAGAAATGTCGTTCCTGCTGCTTTTAAAATGCCATCCTAATGCTACGCTAAAACAAACAACTTGCTCAGGAAAGTTGTGAGAGGTGGTCAAGTGAACTATGAAATGAAATCTGCCTACAGAGGGCTAAGACCAGCACACACAGGAACTGGTGGTGGTGAAATAATCCGGGGTGACACCCAAGAAATAGATAAATAAACAAAAGGGAACCTACTACATAGCAGATATCCTCTAAACCAGCGGTTCTCAACCTGTGGGTCGCGACCCCTTTGGCGGTCGAACGACCCTTTCACAGGGGTCGCCTAAGACCATCCTGCATATTAGATATTTACATTACAATTCTTAACAGTAGCAACATTACAGTTATGAAGTAGCAACGAAAATAATTTTATGGTTGGGTCACAACATGAGGAACTGTATTTAAAGGGCCAGAAGGTTGAGAACCACTGCACGTAAAAGAGACACCTTTCAACACGGAACCTGAAGTGGGAATTGAGCGCTTTGTGAGGTAGTGAGCCCACTGCCACCCCGAGTGCCCCATTCCCTCCTTCGCTTGCAGAGTGACAGGCGGAAAGGGCTGAGGCTTCCGTGGGCTTTTCCAAGGTACATTCTTTCGAACCTTTTGATTGTTTTGATTCTCAGTTCTAAGCATTAAAGCGCAGCCGGGGGGTAGGGGAGGGGAGGGGAGGGGGAAGAAACTGCAACAAAAATGGTAAGGGAGCTAGTAAAAGCACTGAGAGAAGGGGGTGAGCCATAAAGAGACCGAGCCAGTGGCAGGGAGGGAAGCGGAGAACAGGCGGGAGAGACCATGGGGAGGAAGGGAAGAACCTTGGCAAAGGAAGAGAGCGAGCAAACTCTTCCCGGACAGGAGAAAGGCAGGGCGACAGGGACTCCGCTGCTTTAAGGAAAGCCCCGCCCCTCTTCGTGACGTCACAGAAGGCGCTCCCGCGATTGGCTGGGAG
>NW_005369061.1:236788-244561 GCF_000412655.1 Myotis brandtii | reverse complement strand
CTGGAGTCTCCGGGCGCAGGCAGGGCCCCGCAGGCCTAAGGGCCGGGTGTAGGAGGATGGAGGGCGACCTCCCGTAGCGGGCACAGGCCCCAGGCCGCTTAGCCTCCTGTTGCTCTAATCGCCCGAGAAGCTCTGCCTAGAGGCGGTCATCTGTTCAGCGGATGGGCAGAGAGCAGTTTGGCTCCAGGGAAGACTCCTTTCTGGCATTCTGGTCCCTGTTTTCCCAGGATCATGGAATAGGAGCGATGGAAGAGACCTGAGGGATGACCTAGGTCAGCTCACACCTTTGACAGATGAGCTGTCAATATTGCGATCATCTTACTGCCCTAGGCACTGTGCGAAGCCCTTCCCGTGGCCACAGGCTGACGAGCTGGACACCGTTCATATTCCCGTTTTCCATACGGGAAGTAGTCAGGTTGGCTAAATAATTGACATAGTAACAGAGTGTAGTTGGGACTTGGACTCCGGCGGGTTGTTCGGGCTCTTCGCTGCCGCAGAGGGAGACCGTAGCCCAGAAATGATAGAGGAGGACACTCCCAGGGTCTTCCTCTTGGCGGTTTGACAGGCGCGGGTTCTCTTCCAGTCTGCACTACCTCTGACTCAGCTAAGGAGCCCTTGGGTATGGCTCGAGGCCTGGCACAGATCTGGATCCTGCACCTGTGAGCGGCTTCCTTTCAAACTCGCTGAAGGGTTCCTGATAGCATCTGTGCACTTTATGGTCACACTCAGTACACACCTTAAGTGTTATTAAAGCACCATGTGGGATTTAAAAAAATGAAAAGCACATGAGGATCTCAAGAAATTGGTGTATGACAAAAGAATATTATACATATACATGAGGTGTGTTTATGTATCCAGTAAAACTTTGTAGGGATTGTTCCTACTGCAGAGTGTGTGTGGTCTGCAATAATATGGATTATCTCTGTGGAAGAGGTAGAACTTGAATTGAGCCAAACGGAGGCAAGGAATAAAGGAAGGTCATCCCTCAGGTCTCTTCCATCGCTCCTATTCCATGATCCTGGGAAAACAGGGACCAGAATGCCAGAAAGGAGTCTTCCCTGGAGCCAAACTGCTCTCTGCCCATCCGCTGCCCATCCAGATGGAATAACGTCTGAAGCGCGCATGGGCCGCCTCCCCTTCTCAAGGATCAGCTTTGCCAGGATATCCCCATTTTTTTGTGTGTCTTCCTGAGGCTTGTTAATCTTTCCATCTTGATTTGAAGGAGATTTTGGAGTGACAGATAAGATAAAAGTAGTAATGAGCAAAGAAGTTTCTCTGTGGGAGTTGGAATCCTCTCTTCTATAAGATCTCAGTATATAGAGCACCTAGAAAATTTGTGGGCTTTGTGACATGTCTAGATTCTTTTTATCTTAAAGCTGTACTCCTCCTTTTGAGATCCCTTGCAGATCTTTAACTTCACATATGCTTTCAGGGAAGATTATTTTTCTTTTAAAGATAACCATGTCATGACCTCTGAACATTCGCATAAGAAATATAATGTACATCTTTTAAAAAATATATTTTTTATTGATTTCAGAGAGGAAGGGAGAGGGAGAGAGAGATAGAAACATCAATGATGAGACAGAATCATTGATCAGCTGCCTCCTGCACGACCCCTACTGGGGATCGAGCCTGCAACCCGGGGATGTGCCCTTGATCGGAATCGAACTCGGGACCCTTCAGTCCGCAGGCTGAAGTTCTGTCCGCTGAGCCAAACCGGCTAGGGCTACATCTTTTTTTAAATCCTCACCTGAAGATATGTTTTTCATTGCTTTGAGAGAGGGAGGGAGGGAGGGAGGGAGGGAGGGGGAGAGAGAGAGAGAGAGAGAGAGAGAGAGAGAAAGCAAAAGCAGCATTGCTGTGAGAGAGAAACATAGGTCCATTGCCTCCCATACATGCCCTAACCAGGGATTGAACCTGCAACTTGGGTATGTGCCCTGCCAGGAATCAAACCCACCAACTTTCCGTGTACAGCACTACACTCTAACCAGCTGAACCACACTAGTTAGGGTGACTTTAATGTATATCTTATTATCAGAAGCTGTGATGGCCAGGGTTTTTCCTAAATGATATATCAAATGCAGTTTGCATTGCCCCCCCCCCCCACCTTTTTCTTTTAAATCCTCACCTGAGGATATGCTTTCATTGATTCTGGAGAGAGAGGAAATGAGAGGGAGGGAGAAACATTGACAGGTTGCCTCCCGAACATACCCTGTCAGGGTGTGTTCGGGAGGCAACCTATCAATGAATGAACTGGCAACCCAGGTATGTGCCCTAATCGGGAATTGAATCCACAGCCGTTCAGTGCACAGGACAATGCTCCAACCAACTAAGCCACATCCGAAAGGGCCATCACAGCTTCAGTGACATGTTTAAAATGCCCTGTCACGACCTTTGCGGGGATGTAAATTCTGTGGCTAGATTCTTCAATTCACTGTTCTGCTCTGACCAAAAATGAAAATGAGCTTTGTCTTGGTGCAAGTCACCTTGAAGCTATACAGAAAGCTTTAAACTTTAAATTTGGAACCCAAAATCCACACTCCGGTTAACTCTTTTATATCCCCAGTATTTAATGATTATAAGATATGGTCTGGTCCAGCTAGTTCAATGATAGGAACTTGTGAGGATTTTAAAAGCTCATCTGTCTCAGTTGGTATTACATAGAAAGTCATTTTGTTCTGTGACTGTGGACTACTCTAACCATACCCAATCATTCTTCAAACATGTAACTCTAATTAGAAGAGAAAGTAGGTGACTATATACAGTATAGGGTGAAAAGTACACCCATCCATCCTGTCTTCAAAAATTAACTCAAAATGCATATTCTTTAATTATTCATAGCAGAGGACACTGATGTGATTAAAATAAAAAACATAAGCACACACACAATTTGAGACTGATGCCTAATTAAAGAGAGTCGGCTTTATGAATAGGAAATTAAAAACCACAAGCATTAGTCTGTCTGTATGGGGAAATTACCTTTTTCGGTGTATTTGTGAAATAAATCATTTGAATGATATTCTTGTTATCCTATCACTTAGCTATATTAGAAATAGATTTTTGTTATTTTGACTCTGTAAAATTTTAAGACTTACTTTCTCCTGCTTAGAAAAGTGAAGTTTATTTTCTTTTCCTCACTTTAAACCATCCAGGGGATGTTTTTGTGCTATTGATAATTGAGACATATATTTAGGAAAATATACAGATTTTAACTATTATTTAAATATTTTATAATTTACTTGACTCCCATGTTTTTTTGTCACACTATATATCTTTAATTAAAGATATCTACTTAGATTTTAATAGATTAGCATATACATTTTTTTGGTATCTTTGTGAAAAGCATTATATTGGGGGATGGTGCAGATTACTTGTAGAGGATTGTGTGTATATCTACAATTTCTTCAATCTTTAGAATGTAGTTTATCAGACATAAAGTTTGCTTAATTTTTAAAAGTTATTTATAGAATTATTTGTAGAATATAATAGAGTTAACTTAGAGATTTACATTTTAGTGTCTATAGACTCTTGTTTATAATATTTATAATATACTTAGCAGCTACTTTAAATCTTACACAAGGAATGATATATGATGCTGAAGTCAAGTATAGTAATTGATTTGAATGAAAACCATACATACCTTTCAAATAAAATTGGGTTGATATGCAAAGTTGGTTTGACAAAGAGTGGCAATGGTACTTTTAAAACTTTAAATAGAGTAAGGAAAATCTAATAATTGAATTTTATCACTCTCGGACATTGCAAGTATATCATTGTTCTATAAGTACCATATTTGGTTTGACCATTTTAATATTTCTAAAAAGTGTTGCAAGAATTGTTGAACAAAGAAAAAAACAGCATTTAGTAGAGAATCTTGGAATGTTGTTTTAATTGAAAATATGTAATTAAAATAGCATGTTTCAGTTATTTAGAATATTTAGTTACTCATTTTATTTCAGTAGAATACAAATGTCTTGAGGGCATTTTGTGTTTGTTTCTTCATGGAGGTATTCCCTAGTCTAGTGTATAGACCGTTTGGCACATAGTTGACACGCAAGAAAGTTGTTGCTGAATGAATTGCCTGAACTGGGCCCCTTTTTGTAACTTTCCCAAAGTGGAGAGGTGAGAGGGGAAGTCTTCAAATTATTTTTGGCATGCAACCCAGAAAGTAAATTGTTAATACTTTAAACTATGGAGGAGGGATATGTAAGGTGGAGTTAGAATGTTAGAATATGTAATTAGTTTTGGGGGTTTTTTTTTGTATCATTGTGTCATCCAAGGTCTGGCACTGGTACTGGGGAGTAGAAGGATAGTCTGTAAGGCAGTGGTTCCCTAAACAAGATTCCCTAAACAGTTCACTCTTTAGCAGTGAGTTCCAAGTGGTTTCAAACACTGTTCTACAGCTTACTGCTCTCCAAAGAAGGAACATTTGTTGAGCAGGTGCTATAAAGCAGTTGTTTTGCTGGAGATGTTTCATGTGTATTATTTTACTTAATTCTTATAGCAACCATGGGAAGCAGGTAGCATTAATCCCCATTTACAGATGAGAGAGAAACTAGGGTTCAATGAATGTAAAGGCAGTAACTTTCCTGGTCATGTTTTTAGTGAGACGGGTCTGGCAGACAATGTTCTTACCCACATTTGGCTGGTTCCATAGCCTGTGCTATTGCCACGATACCAATGGCATTCTCCTGTGTGTCTGGAAGAGTGCTAATTATATTAGTTTTTAATTAGTCGCTTTCCATAGTCTATTTAAGTATTTAATCACTGTCTTTAATGGCTAAGTTCTGTCTGCTGATGAACAGATTCTGTGTAGTTTTCATTGTTTGATCTCCTCTGAGACATACCATACGTTTAGTTTTCTTTCAAGCATGTAGAAATAAATGTTATTTATCAACTCCCTTTAGGATTTTTGTAGGTCAGGTCATTTCAACAACAAAAAGGCAGAAGCAAGAAAATCCAGTTTTAAGTACAAAGAGAAAAATGTTTAATCTCTACTCATAGTGATGACTTGAACTATTACATGAGGGAGAGATGTATAAATAGGACTTCAGTCTATTTTTGCCTTTAGCTTTCACCATAAAAGGAGTGTTTCTGTATTTATAAGTTTGACCAGATTGTAAATGGGTTCACTTAAAAGTAGAAACATAGCCCTAACTGGTTTGGTTCGGTGGATAGAGCGTCGGTCTGCGGACTGAAAGGTCCTAGGTTCGATTCCGGTCAAGGGCATGTACCTGGGTTGCGGGCACATCCCCAATAGGGGGTGTGCAGGAGGCAGCTGATCAATGTTTCTCTTTCATTGATGTTTCTAACTTTCTATCCCTCTCCCTTCCTCTCTGTAAAAAATCAATAAAATATATTTTTTTAAAAAGTAGAAACATAAAAAAGTAAAAATGTTTCTTTTATAGGAGCAGTCTTGTCTCCCTCCCTGTCAGTTTATTTTCTAATGGCCCAATCAGGAACCTTGGGCCCAGAGAGAGAGCTGCTTTTACAGTGATGCAATGGAGGACTAGTCTTTCATGTGCTGTATTGTTTTTCCCTGAAAGCAGCTCAGTGTATCAGGTTCCTCCTCCCACCCCTCAACCCCAGTCTTTTCAGCTGTGGCTTTTCTCTTGAAAACGTGAATTTAGTGTATTGTGAACACATCCCGTTTCAAATTAGACTCCTTATCTTAAAAAAGCATGAAAGTTATTAGCCTAACTAATGTATTCAACAAATATTTATTTACACAAGGCACACTTTCTACAAAATTAACACATTATGAAATACATGTTTTAGGTTGAACTATATGAAATTGCCATTTTGTAGGTCAAAAAAAGATTGAATATTGGCAAATACACATTGTTTGACCTAATACATGAATTTAGAATTCTCTGAATAAGACGTCTCCTGAAAATATTAATTTATATTGTGTTATCCAACTACTTTTTTAATGATGGGAAAAAACTTTAAGATATTTGAAGTTAATTAGAATTGTAAAAACTGTTTAAAATTTGTTAAATTGATAATATTTTCTTTCCATTTGTTTTTGTTGATCTACTTATAACAACTGATAGAGTTGTTTTCTAGGTATCAAGAGAGATACTGTATTTATGAAAGATATAAAAATAATTTTAAATTCTCACTTGAGGATATGCTTACTGATTTTAGAGAGAGGGGAGGAAGAGAGGGAGGGAGGGAGGGAGGGAGGGAATGAAGGGGAGAGAGAGAAAAAAAATCAATGTGAGAGAGAACATTGATTGGTTCCTTCCACTCATGCCCTGACCAGACCAGGGATAGAACCCACAATGTAGGTATGTGTCCTAACTGGAAATCGAACCACAACCTTTCGATATATGGGATGATGCTCCAACCAACTGAGCCACATGGGCCAAGGCTGAAAGATATAACATTTTTAAATACATGGTGTCTTCTGTGTTGGTTTTTTTTTTTTAATTTTTTTTTTAGAGATATGTGACTTGGTTGTCTTTTCAAAGGTTCGTGCTTTCTGGAAATCTGCATGGTGGCTCAGTGGTAGCAAGCTATCCTTTTGATGATTCTCCAGAACATAAGGCCACTGGAATCTATAGCAAAACCTCAGATGATGAAGTATTTAAATACCTGGCAAAAGCCTACGCCTCAAACCACCCCATCATGAAAACAGGGGCACCTCACTGCCCCGGAGAGGAAGATGAGACTTTCACAGACGGGATCACGAATGGTGCACACTGGTATGACGTAGAAGGTATGTGAAGCACTGAATTTGCTACATTTTTTCCCATTGTTCGTTTAGCTTCCTTTAGTATACTCTGAGTGGAAACGAGGAAACTTTGAAAAATTCTAATTTTCTAAACTCTTTTTTTTATTTTGAAATTTTCAAACTCACAGTCAAATCAAAAGAAAACTGCATGAGTACCCCTATATCCTTCATTTAAATTCACTGTTATCTTACCCCAGATGTTCCAGCCTGCTCTCTCCCTCCCTCCCTCCCTCCTTCACCTTTATTCTCTTTTGTCAAACTTTCCAAAAGTAGTTGCAGATTTCATGACACTACACCTGTACGTACCTCAGCATGTAGTTCCTAAGTATAGGGACATTCTCTTGTATAACCAAATACCATTACTATAACTGAGAAATCAGCAATAATTCAATACTATCATTCCACATGGTGTCCATAACTCAAATTTCTTCTGTTATCCCCAAAATATTCTTTATAGCTCCTTTTCCTGCAAATTAGACCCAGTCAGGGTTCAAAAACTGCACTTGGCTCTTGTGGTGGTTTTTTTTTAGTTTCCCCAATCTAAAACAGTCATATCAACCCTCTCTTTTCTTAATAAGGGTAAATCCTTTGAAGAGCCTAGGCCAGTTGTCCTACAGAACCATATTCTAGATTTGTCCTTTTCTTTATGATAAGATTCAGGTCAGACTTTCCAGTAAGGCCATTATATAGATCATGTCATATTAGGAGGCACCTCAGGTCAGGCTGCCAATGGCCAAGTTGGACAGCTTGGTTAGTGGTGATGACCACCAGTTCTCTCCATCTACACTAATAAAAGAGAAACATGGTAATTAGCGTACGACCGCTACCCTTCCCATTGGCTAATCAGCATATCCTTATGCAAATTAACTGTCAGCCAAGATGGCGGCCGGCAGCCATGCACTGAAGCGAACAGGGAGGCTTGCTTGCTCCAGTGACTGGCGAACTCCAACGTTCCCCGCCTAACTTGCCGGCCTCTCAGCTGCAACTCTAAGCAACTATGTTGCAAATATAGAAGCTAAACAAAACCCCAGAAA